>NC_092874.1:478257744-478560601 GCF_028372415.1 Notamacropus eugenii | reverse complement strand
CCCCACCCCCACCTCTCTCTGTGTGTGTCTGTCTGTCTGTCTGACTCCTCTTCCCCCTCCCCCCGCTCCTCTTCTCTCTCTCTCTCTCTCTCTCTCTCTCTCTCTCTCTCTCTCTCTCTCTCTCTCTCTCTCTCTCTCTCCCCCTCTCTCTCTCCCTCTCTCCCTCTCCCTCTCTCTCCCTCCCTCTCTCCCTCAGCACCGACACATGCCCTTTGCCCCTGCATCCATCTGACACATGGCCTCTGGTTCCACAGGACCGCCCCCCCCCCCTTTTGGTTTATTTCCTTAATCCCCATCACCAGCTGCAGAACAGGCTTGTCCTTTGGAGACATGTCCTGGCCAGCCTTGCTTGAGCTCTGCAAAGGCCCCATGGCAAGGAAATATCACCAGCACGGAGGGTGCTCTCCGAGCTCCCCCCTCCTCTTTCCTCCCCCGGGCCTTGACTGGAGCCAGACGGGCAGTGTCTGAGCAGGAGAGCCAGTGTTGAGAGGCAGCGCCCAGCTGGCACCGGCTTTCTGGGGCCTGGCGTGCTGAGACATCAGATCAGGGCATGCCTGATGAGACCTGAAATCCTGTTGTGGAAAGGCCTCCGGGGGCAGGTGCTCAGCTGAGTAAGGCTCAGGGAGGAACCATTTCAGGCTTGAAAAGTGCCTCGTAGACACTATCTCACGAGTGCTCCAGCTACCAGCCGTTTTCCCCATGAAGTGCCTGCTCTGTGCCAGGTGCTGTGCTGAGCACATTCCACTGCAACTCTGGGAGGTTGGTGCTAGGATCCCCATTTTACAGATGAGGAAACAGAGCCAGGCAGGCTACATGACTCACCCAGGATCACTCAGCTAATAAGTTGTACTGTTAGATTTGAACTTGTTTCCTTCTGACTCCCCTGAGCCACCTGTGGCACTTGCAGGATTACAAAGCACTTGGAGGAAAAATCGATCCTCACAGCCCTGTTGAAATAGGTACCATTGTTACCCCCATCTTGCCACTGGGAAAAGTGAGGCTATGAGATTTGGTGTTCTGCCCAAGGTGACTCTGGTGGAATTCAAACTCAGGGCTTGTCTGTGTGATGTGACTCTAAGGAAGGACCTCAGTCCTCACGGCTCCAGGAACTGCAATGCAGGTGTCAGCCTGCTCACCTGGGACCTGTCTACACTCAGGTAAATCCCAGGTCCGGTCCCTGGAGCTAATAACTGGCAGATGCCGGGCTCCTAGGGGCAGATGCAGCCCACTCTGGTGGACCTCCCTCAGAAAGCATTGGGGGCTGGTTGCTGAGGGGACTGTTGTTTGGGGTCAGCTCGGGTCAGGCAGTCTTGGAAGGCACTTCCAAGTTCGCATTCTCCAGTTCTGTTGCTGGGATACCTGTTTTGTGGGGAGCCAGGGGGCCTTGGGATCTGTTTAGTAAGGATCAGACCTGCCCCCTCCCCCCAGCAGGAGCTCTGGACCGAGGACTCTGCCCTTCTGGGAGCCAAGCATGATACCCCCTCAGATTCTGGAGAAGTTGGGGTGTAGGTACCCTGTGTCTCCACTCTCCAGCAAGGTCTTAAGGTGCTTTTAAATGAAATGGTAACACAGGGAGGGGGTGGTATTCTGCCAACCACTATACTGGCCCTCAGGGCAGGTATAGTGGTTGGCAGTGGGCTTCTTGAGCAGAAGTCCTGCCTCAGACACTTAGTAAGTAGCTGTGTGCCCCTGGGCAAGTCACTTGACCTCAGTTTACTCAACTGTAAAATAGGAATAATATCAGCAGTTCCCTCTCAAGGTTATTGTGAGGATCAGATGAGGTCCTATTTGTAGTAGGCACTTAGTAAATGCTGATTCCCCTTGCCTTTCCCCTCAGGCTGCAGCCTGGGCTGTTGGCTATGGCCCTGACCTCACCCTCATCCAGGAGCCATGGCTGGCTTTTGTTTTTAGATTTTGAGACAGAAGCATTACATCCCAAGACTTGATTACCTGGAAGAGAAAACAGAAATGGAAATGCTGATTTTAGTCATGAGTTGGCCCAGATCTGGGGGCCATCTTGTGTGTTGGCAGATTCCAGGCTCCAGCTCTGCAGCGGGCAGGTGGGTGGGTCTGGGAGAAGGGAAAGGCCAGAGCCTGGCTAGCACTGAAAGGTCCCCAGCTGGAGCATCCCTCACCGACCGATGCCACGAGAAGGGAGGTCCCTTTCATTTATCCATTTGTTCAGCCAGCAAGCATCAGTTAAGCACCTACTATGTGCCAGGTCCCCAGGGAAACTTAACAGTCCTTCATTTTACAGGTGAGCTGAGACTTAGAGTCTATTCAAGGGCACCCTGAGGAGATTCATTCCACTGTCATCAATCGCTGTATACCAGGTAGAGAGAGGCCTGTAAGGACAGGGCCACGGAGCAGACATCAACATAGACACTCATAAATAAGATCCAGCAACCTGGGGCTGAGGGAAGAACTTGTCAGCGTGGGGAGGGTCAGGATAGACCTCAGGAGCTAAGAGGTGGAGGTGGGGGGAGAGGAGGCTCAGGAGGGGAGAAGGGATGTCACATGGGGAGGATAGGAAGCAGAGGCCAGGGGCTCATGGGGAGGAATGTGCAGGAAGCTGGGAGAGGTACCCAGGGCTCTGTGTTTGATGCTGGAGGCAAAGGGGAGCCCCCTGACCTGGGCAGGCCCAGCTCTGTGGAGGGATGATTGGAAATGGGGCAGAGCTATGCTTTGTCTGCCTCGGGGGCTTCCAGAGGGGCTGGAGGCCCCATGTCAAGGCAAGCCTAGCATCTCTGCCAGCCCAGCTCCTCTCAGGTTGCCCGTGCTTTATCATGGTGCATTGGGTCCTGACAGCACCTCCCCATGCTGCCTTCTCCCCAGATGTGCCCGTCAAAACCATTCCTCAGCCTGCCCGTCTAGAGCTGACCAGCTGTCCTGCTCACTGATACTCAGCCACCATCATGGCACTGGTTCTCAGAGACAGTTCTGGACACCCTCCCCTCCCCAGACTCAGGGTCTCTCTCATCTGTCCAAGCTCCTGCATGCTGCATTCATCCTGGCACTGATGCCCAGATCTCTGGGACCAGGTTTCCAGCTGCCAGGCATACCCTGGCTGCCTTCTCACTTTTCAGACTGCACGTGTCTAAAACCAAACTTCCTGTGGCCTTGGCCACTCCGCATTTCTACCATGACTCCTGTGGTTAGCTAGGAAGGTCACACTTGATAGTTTTTCCATGGAGACCTTCTGAAGACAGATGCCAAAATGATCCTGGCAGAACCCAGCCTCCTTCCCAGCTAATTTCTCTTCATCACTACCTTCTGCCCTACACCCTACCCCTGCCGCAATGCACACATGTGCACATCACTACGTGTTCCCCCCAGCACATGAACCTCTGGTGCTTGGAGAAGCAAGTTCTGATGGTTACCATTCAGGGCCAGCTGCCATCTGACCCATATCACCCTTCCAGCCTTAGGCTCCACTGCTATAACTAGAGTCACAGACTGCCTAGGAAGGGACTCACAGGTTAGTCCGGGCCTCCGTTTACCAGAAGGAGTGAACAGCCTTGGTGGGATCTGAGCTTAGCCATTGTCCCCCATCTGGACCTCCTGGTCCAGCTTGTGGCCTATGCCTGCAGTCCTTCTAAACCCCTGAGGTCCCAGCGACTGTTCTCCTCCCCCTCCCCCCAGGTTCTCCAGCCCTACTGTGTGGTGGCCCCTCTGCTACAGCAGATTCTAGCCCCTGGATGGCATTTGCCTTTCCCTTGGTTTCTGTCTCTCCTGCTAAACTGTGGCTTCTGGAGGGTCCTTGCTCACCTGTTTCCTATAAGGGACTCCCCCCCCCCCCCCCCGCCAAGGGTGCCCAGCACAACAACCCTGTGTGTGGGGCTCCAACCCGCTCAGAGCTGGCAGGGACCTTGGAGACCATCTGGTCCACCTCCCTCGTAGAAGAGGGAGCTGAGGTCCCAAGGTCACAGAGTGCCTGAGGTGGCTCAACTCACTGGACCTGCTGCCTCTTGGTTATATTTCCCCCCTAGGGTAGACACAGGCCAGAGTAATCCCCAGACAAAGGATACATGGGCCTGGCGTGTAGAAGGAAGGAAAGACAGAACCATGTTATCCAAGGGCCCCGTGGATTCCACTTCAGTGGAGCAGAGGCTTCTGGTTCCATCCCTGTCCTCTGAGGACCAAGGGCAGCTTATACTGCAGGCCACCTGCCCCTGGTGGTAAGCAGGGATGGGAGGAGAGGGGCTGAACCTGTTGTATGTCCAGGATCTTATGAGCTAAACAAATAAAACCTTTGCTAAAGTCTTTAATTTAATCATGCAAATCTCATCTGAACAGCCATTCAAGCAAAGTCCCCCCCACCCACGCCTGTATTTCAGACTTGGCAGAGGTGGTTTAAGCCTGTTTTCATCTGTCAGGAGTTCTCCAATTGGGACTGGGAGTAGACAGAAGCATTTAGAGGAGTGTCTGGGGACACAGGGAAGGCTCTGGACTACCACTGGCTGACGACAAGGTCCCACCCTAGGGCCTGTGGAAGATGGTGTCACCCACTGTCCTTCAAGCCAGCTTCCCTTGTGAGTGTTAGCACTGCCTCTGACCCTGAGCCCAGAAGCCAGAAACAGTAGAAAATGAGGTCACCGGCTTCTTCACCTCCTTAAGGCCCAACACCTTTATTAGAGTTAAAGGGGAAAACTGAAATCTTGGTCAAACAGTAAACTTTTAATGAGATGCTCATTTGGAAGCCACCACCAAAGCTGGGTTTGTTCTGGCTCATAGCCAAGTCCCCCTCCCCCCAGTGTCTGACAGGTCATGAAATGAGCAGGTGTGTTAGTGGGGAGGGTGGGGCTGAGGTGTTGGGGTCCTGCTGGTGTTTTCCTTTCCATGTTGGTTCTCAACCTGGCAGTCAGGCTAGCCTTGAGCAGTGGAGGTCAAGGGTGATCTCTTTGCCCCTCTGGGCCTCAGTTTCCTCATCTGTAAATGGAGACACCTGGACTAGCTGGTCCTTGAGGTGCCTTCTCACACTAAGAGCCAGGAGAGCTGGGTCTAAATAACAGTAAACACTAAGTGCCTACTGCCTGTGCCAGGAACTGTGCTAACCACCAGGGATACAGAGAAAGGCCAAGGATGGCCCCTGCCCTCCAAGATCTCACAGTCTGAGGCAGACATGGTACACTCGGGATCAATTAGAGACACAGCAGAGGGCAGGCTTCCTGCCCAGCTGCAGAGTGGGCAGAACTGTGCCAAGGTGGGTGGATTGGTCACCCTTGCTAGGGAAGGAGCCTGAGGCAGCTGCTTGGATGATATGTGTGGCTGTGGAGGCAGCCTCCTTCCCTTGTGGGTTCCCACCACTTGGTGAGAAGACATGGCTTACTTTCTGACCTCTCCTCCCAAGAACCTCTTCTCTTCCTCTGGGTGCCTTTCTCAGACCCATCTTTATCATTTGAGAAAAGCAGGCTTTAAGCAGATGTGCACGTGTGACGCCAGAACACAGATCCCACCTTTGGCCCTGAACCTGTGCGATCTTGGGCAAGTCATGACACTTCAGTTTCTTCCTTCACCTGCAAAATGAAGGGGTTGAGCTAGATCACCTCAAGGTTTCTTCACGCCCCATATCTACCTCTATTTTATAGGCTGGAATATGGACCAGAGGCTCCCACATTCAGACCCAGAGGCAGGCCATTATGTCTGTCTGGTCTTTCCCAGGCTGGGGAGCCACTCAGCCCAGCCCCTCCTGACTGGCTCTGCTTAGGGCCCAGCAGATGCTGTGTCTTGTTGCCCCAACCAGCCCTGATTTGCTGCCCATCTGCTCAGATCCGTGTTCTGCTTTGCAGGATGGTGGCTGTAGTGGCAGCAGAGGCTGGGGCTGTGACCTCACAAGGGGAAAGCATGTCGGGCCCTCCCTTGGGGAAAGAGGAGCCTGTCTGGGACTCGTTCTCTGGTCAGTGCAGGGTTTCCATCCCGTCCTTTGTCTCCCAGTTCTTTCCTCCCTTGGCAGGCCATATAGACGGCCTGTGGGGAAGCAGCCGGGACTTCTGCTGCCAGGCCGGGTGCCTGGGCACTTGCAGATCTCTCCTGCCTTAACCACATCCTGCCTCACTGCCCCATAGCTCCTGTCTGCCCCCAAGGCCGTGTGATGACCCAGGGAGCCCCAGAAGCCCTAGGGGCCTCCCATTCCAGGCCATGCCCATCCTGGGCCCTCCTTTCACCTCCATGCAGCCCCCATGGTAAAGCACCAGACTTGGAAGCCAAATCCTGCTTTGGACACTTACTACCTGTGTGATCCAAGCCTAGTCAGTTAACTACTCCTAGCCTCAGTTTCCTCATCTCCAAAACAGAATTAATGACAGCACCTCCCTCCCAGCGTTGTGAGGGCCAAATGGGGTAATAGCTGTAAGGTGGCCTCACACGGCCTGTCGGGCACACAGCCTCTGGGGCACATGGCCTGTGGGACACATGTAGGACTCTGAAGCTCAGCTAGTCGCCATCTCTGGTGGGATAGCCAGCAAGCGCTTTGCACACCTTAGAGCACTGTAGAAAGTTGTTGTTGACCCCAAGCCCCAGTGCATAGGGTGCAGAGAGGAGAGAAACCTGGGCCTCTGGAGAAAGGAAAGGAGCCAAGAGGTGGGATATGGCCGGAGCTGGGTTCCTCCCAGCTCCAGTTATTTCCAGGCTCTGACTGGTGCCCCCACAGGAGGGAGCGAAGTGGGGGGGGCGGGGGTGAGGCATCCTGAGCTGAGCCTTGAAGGACAAGTGGGGCCTTCATGTGCTGCCAGAGACAGAGAGGTGACAGACTTCCCACCATGGCTTGGGGCACAAGATGAGCTCACTTTCTCTCCTACCATTTCTGAGTTTTCTTGTGTTATATAAAGAGAGGCAGTGGGGCACCCTGGAACTGGAGGCAAGGGACTTGGGTGTGAGTCTTCCTGCTTTGTCCCTTGTACTCCCTGTGTGAGCTTGGGCAAGTCACGGGACCTCTCCAGGCCTCAGCTTTCTTCCCCTGTAAGATGGATCCCTCCCAGCTCTAGCCTGATGACCCAGCAGAGAGCTGAGCCTTGGCTAGCAGTGTTGGCTTGGCTTTCCAGTCTAGGTTTTAAAAGTGTTCATTTGTCATCTCTACAAGGAGTATGTAGAAGGGAGCCCTCAGAGGGTCAGCCAGTCTGCCCCTCCAGAGGTTGGCCTGGGTCTGACATGACGGCCCAGTGCACCATCGTGGGAGGAGCTGCCCATCTCGGGGCTTCTCAGTAGCCCCAGCTCATCCCCCTGTGCCAGCAGCCACGCCTTGGGCTAAGTGAGGGACTCTGAGGCATTTCCCAGGGAAGAGACCGACCCATCATCTGTACCCAGGAGAGTCCAGCAGGTGATGCTGACTGCATGTACCTGCTCCCCCAAGATGGCAGCTCCTGTGCATGCCCATCCTTGGCCTTGAGCTTATGTGGCTGATTCAATGAGACAGTTTCTAGAGGCTCCAAGAAAAATGGGATCATTCCATTCAGAAAATGAGGCCAAACAAACAATGTCGTAGAGATGGAGCCCTTTGTCAGCTAGAGAACACTTCCAACTGCAGGCTCCTTTTGTTACTGACACATACAGAGAGCCTCTCTGCCAGGTTGTTGTGACTCCTCACAGATAGTCCACAGGCATTTAGTAAGTTGTCCTATGTGCCAGGCACATACTGAGTGCTGGGGTCACAAAGCACCTGTAGATTCAGGTAAAGGAGTATGGCCTGGGTCCCGCAGTGACGAGCCAGCAAAGATTCAATGCTGGATATGGACAGTGTTTGAAGAATGGATTGGTGAGAGGGAAGCTAGGGCTAGGAGGCTGGCACCAGATGGGTAAGAAAGGAAAGGCTGGAGATTAAGAGGCCCAGAAGACCATTGTGATGCTTCAGGGGGAGTGGGGGAAGGGGAGAAGGTATATCAAAGTGTCAGGATTGAAGGGGAGGAAGGAGCCTATTGAACCTGAGCCCCCTGCATGGGCTGGGACCCCAGCCTTGTCCATTGTGGGCCACCATTTGCCCAGATCAACCAGAATATCGAAATTCAGAGGATCTGTGACAACGTTGGCTTATCACTGGCTATAACTTAGGATGATTCTGAGCCCCGTCTCTACCAAGCACTAGCTTTTGTTGTAACCTTGGGCAAGTCTCTTCTCTCACAGCCTCAGTTTCCTTATCTGTAAAATGTGATCCCTCTTAGCCCTAGAATTCTATACTTTTATTAAGTGCTCAGAAGAGATTGGAAGAAGGTAAGGTGGGATATTTATTGGGGGAGGAGGCTTGGGGGGCTTGGGAGGAAAGAGTCAAGACAGACTTCCTAGAGGAGGTGTTGCCTAGACCGGCTCTGGACAGAAGACCTCTCCATTGTCCTTCCCAGACTCACTCTGATCTAGTTCTCTGTGTAGACCCCACCACCAGATTATAAACTCCTCCCCCAAGTTCTTAGCATCGGGCCTTGACACATAGTAGGTATTTTTAAAGTTGATGTGCTGTTGACATGTGGAATATGCCAGCTGTTGAAGGTGCCAATAGACCTGGTCTCTAGAGCTTAAATTTTACACAATAAGGGAAAAGCCATATTCCTAGGGAACCAGGCTAGAATGGGGCAGGAGCAAGGAAGGCAGGCATCACCTTGCCCGTCAGCTTGGCCAAAGGCCAGTTTGTAGAATGGACAAGAATGTGTTAGAGACAACTTACAAGGCCACCCTTGTCGAGTTTGAGTGTCTGGGACAAGGGCAGATCGGGTTATTAACAAAGAGATTAAGGAGAAAGGTGATGAATTCCAGTATGGACATGCTGAGGCTGAGATGCGTGGGGGCTTCTGGCAGTTTTCTGAGGGGATCAGGAGTGGCCATGTGCATTGGGGAGTTATCTGCATAGACCCTGTGATAGCTGAATCCATGGAACAGGAAGAGCCCTCCGAGGGAGAGTGGACATAGGACAGAGGGAGTCAAGGACTGACCGACTCCATGTTTAAGGGGTAAGAGGAGAAGCATGTGCCAGGAAAGGTCGAGTTGGAAAGAATACAAGACTTGGGATTGACATGACCTGTCTTCATTGAAGAGGCTACTAAGATAAGGCTATGAAGGATGGGGCCTAAATGAGACTTGTGGCTCTGTGGAAAGTGGGGAGGGAGGGGGAGATGGAGGCCTAGAGAACCAAGGAGCTTTGGCAGCTGGCTGAGTGGGGTGAGGGGAGGCAGGAGCTAGCAGAGGATGACTCAGAGGATTGCAGACTCGGGTAACTCAGATCACTGGGATTGCCAGCTGAAGCCAAACTCCCAGGGTCAGGGATCCAGCGGTGTCACAGTGAGATGAATGTGAAGGCACCATAGCAGAAGCGTTTGCAGACCTTAAATGGCCACATAACTTTTGACTGATGGATAAATGAGAAGCGTTATGCTTTTAGACAGTGTTGTGTTTATGCATCAGATCAGGGCAGATTTGTCACCCAGGCATTGGCTGCTCAGGCTGCTGGGGCAGGGGAACAGGGTGGGGCGGGGTCCTGGCAGATGATGGGGCCGAAAGGTTAGATCACAAGGTTTGCTTTTTAAAATATTTTGTGATGCCTTTTTTCTTTTTTTCAGCCTGGTCATTTGAACTAGTTACCTTTAATGAGCCCTTAACGTATACAAAGCATATATTCAGCTTTACCACCCTCCCCTCCCCTCCATGAGGCAACATATGACCAGAGCCCCTCCAAAGCAGGGGCTGGGGAGGACACTGGACTCTCGGTAACCTGCTTGTGCTACTGATTCCCTAATAGATCAACCAGAACGTGGAGGTCCAGAGGGCGCGTTTGCGGGACGACATTAAGGAGTACAAGTTCAGAGAAGCCCGCCTGCTGCAGGACTACACTGAGCTGGAGGAGGAGAACATCTGCCTCCAGAAACAAGTGTCCATCTTGAAGCAAAACCAAGTAAGTAGCAGAAGGAAGTCTGCCAGACGGACTGGCCCTCATGGAGGGAAACTTGGCCTGCTGTCCCTCCCTCCACTGGCAGGCCAGAAAACGACCAGGCTAGAATATGGGGCCAAACCTTAATTAGAAGAAATCTGAGAGACAAAAGTAAAGTCCTGTATGTGTATCCAAAAAATCAGCTTCACCAGGATAAGCCTGGGGAGGCATGGCCAGACAACAGATAGATGAAAAAGATCTGGGGGTTTTAGTAGACCACAAGTTTCACAGAGGCATAGTGTCCAGGTTAAGAGAGGTGATTGCCCTAGTGCATACAAACAGATCCAAACAAATTGGTTCTGTGGAGTTTGGGTTCAGTCAGGCCACACTTGAGGACCTAGAGAGCAACATGTGCCCTCGAGGCCACAGGTTCCCTACCCCTGGCCCACGCCATCTCATAGGACATTATGGAGGGAATTCGTTTTACCTTGGTTGCCCAGGTCCTTTTTGAAGGCCTCCAAGGTGGGGAGCGGCAGGGGACACCCACCTCTCAAGGGTGGCTCTCCCATCTGGAGGACTTTTATATTCTGCTTGGTCCCAGAGAACAGAGCCAGAAACACAGGGCAGAAACTGCAGAGAAGGAGGATGAGCTAGAGGTCAGGAGAAAAACTAGTGACAGCATAGCAACGACTAAAATAACCCTCACTGGAGATTCAGGACAAGGCTAAAGATCCCAGGGCTGGGTGGACGGAAAGGCCCCTGAGGCCCGACCCCCAGGACTCTGCGGTTCAGAGCCACTGCCTGCTGGTCAGCATGACACCCAGCTAAGCTGCAGCACTATACAGCATGTTTGCAGAGTCCCCCAGCCTGGGAGGAAATGGCTCCAGGGCTTGCCCCAGCCTGGGAGGGTGGGCTCCCAGCTTCCTGCTTCCTTACACACTGACCCGTCTGCTACATGAATTCTCTCTCCCATTCACACCCCTATCTCTGAATCTTTGGCTGTCTCTAGTAGAACCCAAGGCCTGCCATTGAGAAACTCACTTCCTACTGAAAGCTCCCACATACACATAAAACTAAGTCCAGACTCTACCCACAAGGATTCCCAGAAGAGCCAGGGACAAAGCCAGGCTGGTGCCCACCAGGGCCTCAGGGCTTACTCCTGTCTCTGCCATGTCAGGACTCTCACTCAGAATGGCCATGCTGACCCCCAGCTGGCCTTTACCTGGCTTTCTCCCTCAGTTCTAAGGGGCCTGGCCCACGAGGCATTTGGTGTCGGGATGCCCTCGGTAGGAGGAGGGGACCCCAGAGGCCCAGGGGAGGTATCTGGGCTTCTGGGTCTGACATGATATTTTTTGTGTGCTCTCCTTCCCAGGTGGAGTTTGAAGGCCTCAAACATGAGATCAAAAGGCTGGAAGAGGAAACGGAGTATCTGAACAGCCAGCTGGAGGACGCGATCCGCCTCAAGGAAATCTCTGAGCGCCAGCTGGAGGAGTCCCTGGAGACGCTGAAGACTGAGCGAGAACAGAAGAACAACCTTCGGAAGGAGCTGTCCCACTACATGAACATCAATGACTCCATGTACAGCGGCCACCTCAGCTTCTCCCTGGACGGCCTCAAGTTCAGCGACGAGGCGGCCGAGCCCAATAATGACGATGTCGTGGTCAATGGCTTCGAGCACAGTGGCCTGCACAAGATGGCGGCCTGTGACAGCAACAAGACGTCCACACCCAAGAAGGAGGAGGGCTTCCCGCCGGCACCCAGCCTGGTGTCGGACCTGCTGAGTGAACTCAACATCTCGGAGATCCAGAAACTGAAGCAGCAGCTGGTGCAGGTGAGGGGGCCTCCCTTGCATGGGCCCCCCCACATCCCAGCCCTCCTCACCCGCCCCTTGAGGCTTCCTTGTTCCATGTTGGCTTAGCAGGGGGTTAAAATCATCAATCGCTCCCTCTTTTTTAAAGAGATCATTTTTTATTTTTAGCATTCTTTTCTTTTTAAATTTGAGAAAGCCAGCAATGTGAATTAATTGTACTTGTGAAATAAAACCCCATCGTTTCAGATGACTCCCCACCCTCCCCAATGTCATCGCCATCACCAGGAAAACCCTCTTCTGTAACATAACAGAAAAACAAATCTGACGATGTATGCCTTGTTCCACACCTGTAGCTCACCACCTCTCAGAGGCAGCATGCCTCACTCTCAGTGACCTGAGGTCACCCTTGGTCAGTGTAGTGCCCCAACCTTTGTGGGGGTTTGGGGAGCCCAGGGTCACTGCCACTGGAATGATGAGTGACTTAAAGTCACATTTACTGAATTTTTGTAGACCTGGGTTTTCCAGCTTATGAAATAAAAGTGATGATATGCCCTGTGACTACTCGATTAGCACCAAGTGAATGTCCCTTTGGCCCACACCTCCCAGGGAGATGTTCTACAAAGGCAGTGCACCATACAGATAGCTACTCTAGGTCTGCTTAGCTCCAGGTCTCCCAGTGGATAGGATGGGGAAGCTTACCAAGGGGCCCCAGTAGATGGGTGGGTCCTTCATGAAGTACTCTGAACATCCGCTTGATGTTATTTTTGGTGGCACATGGGAAGGCTCGTGGGCCCTGTGTCTGAAGTTCCATTGTGTTGCTTCTGAGGTAGAAATGGGACCGTTGGTTGTCTGGGGCCCACTGACTGACTGTGCACCTTGTGCCTGTGAGACCAGACAAATGGCCAACACAGAATCACGGTCCCATTTTGTGCTTTTTCAGATGGAGCGAGAAAAGATGACGCTGTTGTCAACACTGCAGGAGTCACAGAAGCAGCTTGAGTCCACTCGTGGAGCCCTGTCTGAACAACACGAGAAGGTCAGCCGCCTCACTGAGAACCTCACGGCCATGAAGAGGCTGCAGGTCAGCAAGGAGCGCCAGTCGGCCCTGGACAATGAGAAGGAGCGTGACAGCCATGAAGACGGCGACTACTATGAGGTGGACATCAACGGTCCCGAGATCCTGGAGTGTAAGTACAAGGTGGCCGTGGCAGAGATGGGCGACCTCCGGGAGGAACTGAAGACCCTGAAGGGCCGCTACGAGGAGTGCACATCCAGGTACGCAGAGGAAAAGGGCCGCTACGAGACTGAAGGCCGAGCCCTGGCAGAGAAGATCGCGCTGCTGGAGAAGGCCAGCCGGCTGGACCGAGAGCATGTGGCCAGGCTGGAGAAGGAGCTGAAGAAGGTGAGCGATGTGGCTGGGGAGACACAAGGCAGCCTGAGCGTGGCGCAGGATGAGCTGGTGACTTTCAGTGAGGAGCTGGCCAACCTTTACCACCATGTCTGCATGTGCAACAATGAGACACCCAACAGGGTGATGCTGGATTACTACAAGGAGGGCAAGGGTGGTGGACGCACCAGCCCCGAGGGCAGAGGCAGGCGCTCACCCATCCTGCTGTCCAAGGGGCTCCTGGCCATCGACTTGAGTAAGGCGGAGAATGGGAGTGGTGACAGCTCGCCCTCTCCTAGCTCCTCCTTGCCATCCCCTGTGGCAGACCCCCGCAAGGAGCCCATGAACATTTACAACCTGATCGCCATAATCCGGGACCAGATCAAGCATCTGCAGGCGGCCGTGGACCGCACAGTGGAGCTCTCTCGCCAGCGTGTGGCTACACAGGAGCTGGGGCCAGCTGCAGACAAAGACAAGGAGGCCCTGATGGAGGAGATTCTAAAGCTGAAGTCTCTGCTGAGCACCAAGAGGGAGCAGATTGCCACTCTGAGGACTGTGCTGAAGGCCAACAAGCAGGTAAGGACTGGGGCTGGGCAAGAGGCACTTGCAACTCTGACAGATGCTCATGCCTCAGGAGACTTGATAGGACCAGAACTGGTCTCTGTAAATAGCTGCCTTTTGAAGGGTGACTCTGGGCATCTTTGGCACCCAGACCCACTCAGAGTGGTCTAGAGAAAGGCTTTTCTCTTCCCTTGCTGAGGGTGCTCAGGCTCTCTCCCCTCAAAGCACCAACATGGCCAGTCTTTGCTGCTTGGGAAAGGGAATGCTGGGTCATGGCATGGTAAGGAGTAAGAATGATGGAGCTAAAGGAGTTTGCCTCAGTTTCCCTTTCTTCTTTTGGGCTCCTCCCCAACCCCCCCAGGCCCCAGGTGCTCAGTGCCCAATGCCATTGTCACCATGACGTGTGCCATGCCTTCTGTCTTCTCTGTCCCCCTATCATTCAAAGCCTCCTAAAATGCATCTACTGAGGGGTTCATGGGGGATAAATGGGCCGTCTTTTGGGTCCCTTTTCAAGCCCCTCTCCATGTAACAGAAGATTGCAGTGGAGCAGAGCCTTGGCACCTCATCTTGAGGAGGCACCAGGCCTCTTCCCATGCTCCTCATTCGTCTTGTCTCACAGCACAGGAGCATCCCTGGGCATCCGCACGCAGCCTTTTGTTTGTTGATTTCCAGCTGATGTGACATCTGTCTATCTTATTTCTAGTTCTTTGCTGCTCTTAACTAACCAACACATATTTGTTAAGGGCCTAGTGTGTGCTGGGCACAAGTCTACTTTTAAATACACACATTGAAGAACCTGATGTCTGTCGTCACTGTGGAGAATGTTTTGTCTTCCCCAGGGGGTGAGGGAAAGTGTTTGAGAGTAATGGGGAAATGGATAAACCCTCCTTCAGTTAAATTGGGCAGACATTTGTAAGTACCTAGGAAGGGCTGGGGCTATACAGAGAAGAGCATGGTGCCCTGCTCCTGGCCCTCTAGGAGTCCCCATTCTATTGGTTAGGGGAGGAAGAGACAACATGGTGATCGGTAAGGATCTGGTTTCCAAGACCTGGATGGTGGAGACTGAAGGCCAGTATAGACAGATGGGATGGCACAGTGGAACTCGAGACTCCTCGGTGAAACATAAAGGGCTAGGATTCTTGCCTTCTTGATAGAGTGATTCTGGGTCTGAGAAGGTTAAGCCAAAAGGGAGCCCAGGCTCTCTTGTATGGTAGAGAGCCATGGATGCTTGAACTTGGCATGCCAAGAACCAGAGGAATCATGGCGGGGAATCCAGACCAATGTGATGGGATATTAGCATGGGCACCACCTGCTGGTGACCACTTTTGTCCTTTTATATCTAAACTTGTTACTCCCTTCCCCTAATAAATAAAGTGTATAAAAGTAAGGCATCTTGAATAAGGCACAGGCAAGGTAAGTGTGGCTTTTGGAGTATATAACCAAGAGAGCACTCAGGGTAGCACCACAGGCAGAGGGCCCACCGTCACACCTGGCCTCTGAAACTCCTGGGGGACTTGGAGCAAATCCCTTCATCTCCCTGGGCCTCAGTGAGAAGGTTGGACCAGGAGGCCCTATGAAACTTTCATCTTTGGGCCTCACTTTGCTTCTATGGAATGAGAGGGTTGGATAACACAGTGGCCTGTAGGGTCCCCCATCTCAGTGGCCCCATGATCCTGAGGCCAGGGGTGCCATCAGAAGAAGCAGGAGTGGGTAACTGGAAATCCTGAGGACAACAGAGCCATTGATTCCAACTGGCTGGCAGCTCCATGCCCAACAAATCCTTGTTTGCTTGGTCTTCAAAGCCTGGGTGGAAAGAAGACTTGTAGTTTGTGAGAGAAACAGGGAGAGGAATCTCAGGTTGGCTGCTCCTGGCCTCACTGGCAGGGGATCCACTGCCATAGAAACTGAGGTATTCAGGAGAGCCTCACCAAGGCAGACTAAGCACACACACACACGCGCGCACACACACACTCACACACTCACACACTCACACTCCCCCTGCCTCCCCCAGAGATTTCCTGGCATTAAAGTCCTTTCTCCGACCTGTCTTAGCATTCCTGGAGAAGCAGGCTTCCCACTCAAAGTTCTGCCCTCACTGGAGGCTGTTGAGCAGAGGCTTGGGTGATCCCACCTCAGGGCAGCTTGTAAGGAGGGCTCTTCCAAGGGTGGGGTGGGAATGACCCTAGCTGGATCCCTCCTGGCTCTGAGGTGCTGTGAGTTTGGGACCTTGATCTGGGCCACTCAGGTTGGGGAGGATGAGGTACCTGCTGCCTAGTGAGGGTTCTGCCTGGTGGGGAGGAGCAAACAAGAGACATCCGACTTTCCTAGGGCCACAGGCCCATCACTTATCCATATCTCTCCTCCCCTCGGTCGTCCCCAGACAGCTGAAGTAGCCCTAGCCAACCTGAAGAGCAAATACGAGAATGAGAAGGCCATGGTGACGGAGACCATGATGAAACTCCGCAATGAGCTGAAAGCCCTCAAGGAGGACGCCGCAACCTTCTCTTCTCTGCGGGCCATGTTTGCTACCAGGTAACTTCCTCTTCTCCCCTCCCCTCCACCCTGGAGTGGTCCTGGGCCTCACATACAAGGCTCATTTGAATCTTGAGACATTGGGTGTGGGAGTGAGGCGCTTGTAGCCAGGCTCCAATCCCAGCTCTGCTGATGCCTGAGATAAGCCACTCCTTTCTGAGTCTTGGTTTCCTTATCTGTGAAATGGAGACAGTAGACTTGCACCCTTGATCTTCCCAGGCAGCTCTGAGGAAATTACTCTCTAAATGCCAAGGCCTCGAGAGAGGTCACTGCTCTTGTTTATCAACAGAGAAACCATAAGTCATCCCAGCAGCCGTGTCTATACAGCGCTCTGGGGCTTCCAAAGCATTCTGCGTACGTTAACTTGGCTGATCTTCACCAAACCCTGTGAAGTGGCTGTTATTATCCCATTTTACAGAAGACGAAAACTGAGACTGCGAAAGTGCGAGGATTTGAAGTCTGATTCCAATTCCTCTGTGCCATTCAAAAGAAGGGGGCCGCCTGGCCAGTGGTGGGGTGCGTGCATGTGTGTATGTGTGCATATGTGTGTGCATCTGTGTGTGTGTGTGTGCATGCGCGTGTGTATGTGTGCATGTGTATGTGTGCATGTGCGCGCATGTGTGTGTGAACTTCAAAGCACAATCTCACCATCCGTGAGGCAGTTCCAGTTGTAGGTCTGGAAGGCCCATGCACAGCTCAGTTGGGAGTGTATTTTCCCAGAGCATTTGGTCAGGCAACAGTTGGCTCATGAGCTATGTCTAGTCATTGCCAGGGAAGAAGCTGATCTTTGCTTGCCTGACTTTTCTTCAAGAGGAGCCTGGTCCTCAGGCTCTCTTCCTCTCTTCTGTCCCTATAAGCAGTAACACAGGAAGCCGTCCGACCATCAGTCTGAAGAGAAAAGTTAGATTCTGGCCTGGTCTTCTGGGGTGAAATGATGTCACCTCCGTGGGGAGACCCTAAGGAGGACACCTCGGGAAATGGGCTGCTCTACCTGCCCCAAAGAGCTTGCCTTTTTTCTGCCACATAAATTTACTTCAACAAGTGGCTGAGACAGGTGGTGATGCCCCAGAGCTTGGGGACCACACCTGGCATCCAGCCTGTCTGCTTCTCATGGACAAACAGCTCCCTAGAGGAACAGGAACAGGCCTCTCAAGCTGTAGAGCGGAGAGCTTCCTGGGATGGTGCCCTTTATCCCTGCCCCATGGCCATGGTTGCTGCTTCCAGCCACCAGTGACAGGGGTTTTAGCAACACTATGGGAAGGAGGGAAGCCAGGGCCTGGGTGCCTCCTCTGGATGACTTGAGAGCCTTGGGCCTTCCTAAGGCAAATCAGGGTGCCCCAGGAGACTAGATGTCAGCAGATGGGAGGAGGGAGGTGGGCAAGGGAAAGGTCCAAAAGAAACATTCTCACCATCTGGTGCCAAGGTGAGAGTATTTAGGGATTTCTTTTTTAATCCTGTTCTCACATTCCAGTTATTGAGGCAGGTCCAAGGGGAAAGCTTTCCTGCTTGGAGCATCAGGTGATCCCATCATCTGTAACACAAGCAAGGGGAAGGCAGGGAGGGGAGTCAGAGCTCAGAACCAGAGGAGGCCCTTTCTCCTTGTGATCTGCCACAAGGGAAAGCCCTGTCCTGGGATTTCACAAGGTGGCAAAGGCCTCTAATTAGGTTTGGAATGCAGCGTGAATCCTAGTGAGCTCAGCTGCCGGGGCCTGGATGTGGGTCAGCAGATGTAGGTCGAACCGGGCTGGGATTTCCTGCTGCCGAGATGTTTCTTACACCTCATGTTATGTCTGATGCTGGCAATGGGGCCGGAATGGAAATTCTGAGGTGAGTGGCTCTTAGGGTACAAAAGGATCTTCTGTAGAAACTGCAGAAAAGATGCCAATGTTGTTGATTGCAGACTCCCTGGGAGCCTCTCTGAGGCCTTCCTTCTGCCATAACGGGCCTCTCCACCTCAGAGCTCAGTCTGCATTCCTTGGCCATCCATTGTAAGCAGAAGCTATTTGGAGTCCAATGCTCACAGATATCTGGAAGTTTCTTTTAACAGATGAATGTTCGTGGTATTTATTTGGATCGCTGAATCCTAAGTCTAAGCTGGCAGGGATCTTTGGGATAATGGAGTCCAACTCAGGAACCAGGAAGTCAGTGAGAGGAGGCAGGATTTGAACTCAGGTCATCTGACTCTAGGTAACTTGCTAAATAACCTGACATTGATCACACAGCTAGGAAGTGTTGGAGCTAGGATCCATAGACTTGCGGTCTCATGAAGCGCTGGGCCTGCAAGGACCTTTAGAAACCATTCATTTTCTAAATGAAACATCATGGCCAACAGCAGGTCCTTCTCTGATTTGGTTTCAGTGTTTTCTCAACATGTTCCTAGGACTAGACTGGTTAATGCAAAGAAACATAAACCAGGCATAGTTACAGTACTTGGAAAGTCATCTGTCTAATTTGGGACAAAAGACATATGAGTATTGCAGATAGCAATTTAAGACAGTAGCTTAAGAGGTGTCACAAAGTGGTGTATCCACAAGGTTAATTGTTCTCTGGGTTGTCCACCCTTGACATAGACATACATACACATATGCAATAGATACAGGGAAGGCATTTTAATTACCATTGGACTTCTCCCATCTTAACAGACACATGGATTAGTTAAATTAGCTTCCAGATTGGGACTCGCAATCAGAAACCACTTTTGTGAAGGATTATAAGAAGAGGTCATCCCCTCTGACCTAGGAGAACAAGTAAACATTCCATGGAAACCCCCTGCGAAGGCACTCTCTCGGCTCAACCCTTAGGAAGAGGCACTGGACTTGGAGTCAGGAGGCCTCAGAAAACTTCAGCTTTTCTGAGACTCTTTTCTCATCTGTAAAATGGGGATAATTGATGACATACTTGTACTGCGTGCCTTTCTTACAGGCCGGTTGTGGCAACATTTGGAAGCATGATGAGTTTCCTAAGAAATGAAAAGTGAAGTGGTGTTATGGACTGTGTCTTCCCAAGACTGACTTACTCATATGACTTTGAACACGTTATAGAGTGGATAGAGCCACTGGACTTGGCATCGGGAAGACCTGGGATCAAATCCTGCCTCATTGACTGACTGCCTTTGAGGTCTCTGAGCCTCAGACACCTGCCTTCCTTCCTTCCCTGGATCTATGATCCTCTGATCCTGGGCGACCTTCTCCATCTATAGCCCTCTAAGCCCTTAGAAGCACTAGGTTAACATCAAAGAATAGGAACTCAGTGAGACCGGACTTTGGAAAAACCAGTCTGTGCTGACCCTTTGTTGACCACACAGCTGGGTTTTGTGTCCCCGTCCCCACCCCCAGTGGTCATCGTCGGGATCATGCTGTTTTAAACACCCTGAGTGGGGCCTGGGAACCTGAGAATGTTTTATGAACAGGAAACTAGCCTGGTGCTTAGGAGGCTTCTCAACCTTAGAGCCACCCTAGAGGGGAATGGCCCCAAGGGCTGGTAGGTTCCCCTGGAAGGTCTCCAATAACAGTCATAGTTGCCAACATTTACCTAATACGTTAAGGTTTGCAAAAAAGAAATGCTTCATCTCATTCTATCCTCTCTATAACCCTGAGAGCTAACTGCTGTAATTCCCATTTTACAGATGAGGAGACTGAGGCAAGTTTGAAGTTAAAAGTTAGTGGCTTGCCTAGAGTCACAAAGTTAGTTAAGTGACTGGGGCTGGATTTGAACTCGTCTTTCTGGTTACACCACCTACCTGGCTCCAAGCAGAAATTGGATGACCATTTATCTGGGAGTTTCCTTCATATATGGGCAGTATTAGAGGCTACTGGGATCCCTTTCAACTCTCAGATTCTGTGATTCAGAGAACTCCAGAATCTTGTGACTGGCAAGGCCCACCTTTAGAAAGCATCTACACCCAGTGTTAACGGCCTTTCCACCCGTAAAGGATTGAGGAAAGGAATCATGGATTAGGGGTCAGAGGGCTTGCTTCCTTATTAGCTGTATAAGAGGGATGTAGGAGGCCTGGCCACTCCCACTGAGCACTATGTCATGAGCTAACCCTTGGACCTTCCTAGCTCAGGCTTCTCACCTGCTGGACTCTCAGGGAATTCTCTGTGGGCAGCAGTGGCCCGTTTTTAAGGCTCTTCTGGTCCCTTGTCATTGCAGATGTGATGAGTACGTCACCCAGCTGGACGAGATGCAGCGTCAGCTTGCAGCCGCCGAGGACGAGAAGAAAACCCTGAACTCCCTGCTCCGTATGGCCATCCAGCAGAAGCTGGCCCTGACGCAGCGACTGGAGCATCTGGAGCTCGACCATGAGCAGGCAAAGAGGGGCCGCACCAAATCAGCCTCCAAAGGCAAGGCCAACACCCCCAGTGTAAGTCACCTGCGGTCCTGTGCAGACAGGCCCGAGGGGGCCGTGCTTGGCAGCCAGGTGTTCTGCAGCGAGAAGTATAAGATTTACTGTGACTAGGGAGGCTCTTGGGAAGTTGCGTGGGATAGGATGCACATCTAACCGTCCGCTGTCTTTGTTTTCTGCTTAATGCCCCACTAATGTCTCAGTGATGGAGGCTATCGCTAGTTTGTCCTTACCAACCGCATCATACACGTTGCATTATGCTGGTCTTGACGATAAGCAATTCATGCGTAAAGGGGATGTCACTAGTTGCACGGTTATTGTAGTGGGGACTGGACCCCTTCCACCATGAAGACGGATAGAGGGGGTCCTGTTTTTTCTTTTCTATTACAGGGAGCGTGTCCTCGAATCTGTATACGTTGGGTGCATTAGCTGTAGTCTGTAGAGCACAAACGTGACCTCCGCCCCTTCCTGGGCTGCGTTAAGCACACACCACATTTCCCAGCCTCCTTTTCAAACCAACAGGCAGACTGGAGATGAGGAGGTGGTCCCAGAAATTATGGTAGGACAGCATGGAAAATCAGACTTTTGTCACAGAAGACTGTGGCCTGCATTTAAAAATAGATTCCTGACTTGCCTATTTAGTAGAAGTTGGGCCACTGGCAATAAAAGTCATTGGAGGGAAAGAGGCTTGACTCAGTTTCCAGGAGGTGGGTGGGAGGTAGATTGATTCTCCCAAACTTGCACATTTCATGTTATATATACACATATATTATAAGAGTTATGCAATTTGACCCCACTCGGGAATATGACGTAAGATAGTAAGGTGTGTATTGACGTGTAGTCTCTCACCTGACAAAGTGGCTCTTGGGCCAGCCTTAGGTAGTCTCTTGCAGCATGTGGTATTTAGGGAAAGAAATGCTGTGTCCATAGGCCATCCACACATGAGCTTAGTTAGGTCAGTGTGGGTAGGAATGTATGCGAGATCCCTGTGTGACCATCCTTGCTCAACTTTACCTGAACACACACATGGAGCAGGTTTTCTAAGCTGTGGAAGAAGGAATTCTTTAAAACACACACGCACGCACGCACGCACGCACGCACGCGCGCGCGCGCGCGCACGCATTGATTATGCAAGCAGAGAGAGCTGTAGGCCCAGGACATTAGACCAATTCATCCTGCTGATGCTGACTCCTTCCCAAGGCTGTCAGCCCATTGGAGAACTCTGGTGACTCAGACTTTTAGACATTTGAGTCCAATTTCCCAAGAACCAAAACCAAACAAAAGGCCATCTAGGACTGGTGCCTGAAGGGATGTGGAAGAGGGTCGAGGACAAGGACGGAAGGCACACTGGAAGCTGCTGCTTCTGTGCTGGGGCCTGGGGGATTGTTGTGGCAGAAGAGGCACATGGTTTGACTTTTCTTTGACAAAAAGTGCCTGACACCCCTCCCTTCCTTTTCTATGTGGAGCCCTGTTCTTTTTTTACATCTGGAACATGCTGAAGAATGAAAATCGCCCATGTGGTTTTCAAGGCTGATATTAGGACAAGCACATTGGAGAAGTGGGGGGCTTTGTCTTGGTTTTTCTTTTTTCAATAACTAAATTCTTCTTGGAAAATAGCTGAGGCCAGAAAAAAAAGACTGAGAAAGCTCAGCATATATATACATATATGTTCTGTCTCCTATAAGTGCCCATTTTCATGAATTAGGACTTCAATTTGGCTAATGAGCAGCTTATGTTGCTTTAGAAGCAAATGTACCAATTCTGCCACTGTACCAATTCCCCTCTCTATGCCCTGCCACCGTGGCCCCAGTCAGCCTCTATTTTTCTCCTCCTTCTTGCATAGTAGATCTTCCAGTGGCCACTGGCTCCTTGTTCCATGCACCGCGGTGCATTTCCCTTTGGGGCAGGAAGCTGCTCCCACCTGCACCCAATCTGAGAGGGCCTCTGTCCCTAAGGGGCAGCCTAGTGGTACAGGGACAAATTTCAGGAGATAAGACTTGCTGCCTGGGGGGCTTTCAGAGTCCTTGAGATTTTTCTAAAAAGGGATCAGTGTTATCAGAGGACTCAAGATGATGTTTCCATGCCCTGTGATAGGTTAAAAAACAAAACCTTTCAGATTGTCTCCAGCCTCCACCATTTCTCAAAGTAGTGACCGAATGTTTATATTTGGGTCCAAAATGGAGGTAGTATGTGTCACAGTTGTGAAAAAGTGAATCTATCCTGCTAGTGTAGCTGCACATGTAGATGATGCTCTGTGAAAGACTACGGGGCTTGTACGTTCTTCGCTCTTTTCTCCTGGGCTTGGTCTGCGTCCAATCTTAGCCTCTCCTTACTTGGCTCTTTGTGGATTTTTAACATGGGAAATTTCTTCAGCCATCACCTACCTCCACGAGCAGGCTCCTATCAGCTGGATTTCGGCGTTGGCCCGCATGACCCACACTTCCTGCATGTTTTTCCAGAGACCGTTTAGCTTCACTGATAAACTCTTCTGATGCTTCTTCCCCTTCCTCCAGCCTCTCCATTCAGTACTTGTAAGAAATCTTTTTTCAGCAAATGCCCCAGCACTGTTCTCCCTGGCCCTCTTGGCTTCCAGTGCTTGGGCAACTCCCCTACCCCTGCCCCCCCAGCTCAGGGGCTGCCCCCCTAACAGACCAACACTTGGGTCCTCTCTCGCCACCCCACTAACCTGCTCTGTAGCTCTCAGCAGTGCTGTCAGTATTAAGATGTCAAGTCTCTGAATGGGATGAGTAACCTGTTTTTTTCTAACACAATTTCATTTTCCCCCCCATTTTCAGCTGTAGAGTAGTACCTGGAGACGGAATTGACCTTCAATGCCCTCGGTCAAATTGCAACTTTCTTAAACTGCTCCTGGTGGTGGCTAAACCAGCCCAGGGAGCTCTGGTTGCCCAAAGGAATGGACGAAATCCCAAATTTCCACTCTCTCTTTTTTTCTTTTTGTCATGAATATTGCTACCTGCACTCATTTTCAAAATCGCATATCCTGGGTTGGAAAGAGAAAATCTGCACACCTCATGTGCTGATGTTACTGCAGGAAAAATTTGTTACAAGTGCTGAAGAAACTGCCTTCAAACCAACAATGAGTCTGCTAGAAATGTTCAGACAAGGCTGAGGGGTAGGGAGGGCCCCATGGCGGGGGAAGCCTTTTTTTGGTTGTTACCTATATTCCTTGCTTATCTGATTGTTAAGCCTGTGCACTTTTGATATTTTGATATTGTATTAGCTTCCTTAATTCCTCATGTAGAAAAGATCTATAAAATGCAATGGTCTGTGCGCACAGTGGGTCTCCATCATGCATTTGTCCTTATTGATTTCTCCAGAGGCATGTTGCAGAAATTTGTCAACTTTTGGGGGTTATTTTTGCTCTAGACTCTGTTTAGATGAGAGCCCCAGCTCTGAGGGGGTAGCTCTGCTAAACTGTTACATGCTGTGCTCCAGCAGCCTTTTTTAATTATGAAATGTTATGGTTTATGTTTTAAATGACTGATTTTTAACTGCCATGTTCATTAAGAAATCCAGGGTATTCAAATTCTGGGGTTTTTTCATATTGTATTATTATTCTTAGGAATAGTTCAATGTAACAAGAAGAAAACTTGACTTCGCTCTGGTTAAAACAGTAATAGGCACTTGAAAAATCAAATGAAAGCGATGAAAGCAGTAGTATTACCTGCGAATTCCAGAGATTCTGGACTGGAGGAGGTTGGGAAGCATGGCTGATTAACAGAATTTTCTACAACTGTACCAGTGAAATTCCAAATTGGAATTGTTTCGTTACCTCTTTGTTTGTTGTGCCAAATTGTGGTACATTTAGAAAGAAAAATTCTAAAGTTGTCCATTCTAGGGTGTTCAATTTCAACGCCTTTTTGTTATTCATTGTTGCCAGTAGTGCCTTTGCTAATTTGAGGGAGAATCCTAGGATATAGTTTAGTCTCGAAAAAAAGGAACCGGGACGAGCTGGTTGGGAATTGGAAAGAAGTGGAGCAATAAACAAGTAAAGCCAGCGCCCCAGCTCATTGGGCTTTGGAAATGGGTCTCTTCGTATCCCACGAGAGATGAGAAATTGTGCAAAATTCTGTTAGTCAGTGATACTTTACCAGGCAGATCCTGGCAAATTCAGGGCTCGAGAAAGAAAAGCAAACACAGAACGTTGAATACACTTGGGGAACCAAATGGACTTTTACTGAACAGAGAAGCAAGCTGTGCAAAGGAAGGAGGCCATTTCTGGTGGCAGCACCCATGGGTGTTAGCGGTAGATATTATGTTCGCTTTCTGTGGCAGCAGCAGTGGGCATGGTTTAACCATTAGTATTCTTTGTGAATGTGAAAGCAGGACATTAATACCTTCTCTTGCATGTGGTATCTAATCATTGTAATTTCAGGAACCAGAAGCAGGGAGAAAAGGCCGTCACCCAAAGTCCCCGGGGCTGCTGTGGAGGCGAGTGTGAATGACTAAATTGGTACTTCGGGAGGAAAAAGAACACATATTTTTTCCTCAAAAAAGTACAAATTATAATAATAAATAGTAATAATATAAATGGCAGGAACACATGAGTTCTGTTTGCTGGAATAAACATTTATTATTCCTCGATGTGGGGGCTTCTCTATTCTCACCTTCTGTTACAGTATTGATTTATAAGAAATATTGTTGCATTTAAAATAACTTCATCTGTCTCTATGTGGGTATTTATTTGAAATAATGTCTGCGTACTGTATTCTGTTCTCTGTGCATTACCCTTAGCGGTGGATTATTGGTCCTTATTTTAAAGTCATATGCATGTACTCCTGCCAAGGAACCTTTACACAGACCCAAAGAGGTAAAAACGTCCTCAT
The DNA here is from genome assembly GCF_028372415.1 of Notamacropus eugenii. NCBI lineage: Eukaryota > Metazoa > Chordata > Mammalia > Diprotodontia > Macropodidae > Notamacropus > Notamacropus eugenii. The sequence goes on along the minus strand of NC_092874.1, from coordinate 478,535,272 downwards.
TCTTTGGAGAGAGGAAGAGAAAGAATGAGGACGAGAACTCTTACGAGTAGAATTTTCATGATTGGGTAACTCTCCATTGTCTAGGGGGTACAAAAGTATGACTTTTAAATTAATCCAAAACCATTATTTATAGGAAACAGCCGGCCTGTGTAAAGAGAGTCACATTGGCAGTTATTGATAATAAAAATTTTTTTAAAGATTAAAACGTGTCTTGCTTCTCTTTTGTTAAGGACCTGTGGGCAGTGTGGTTTTAGGAGTCTTTGCATGTGGAGATGCAAGCGAGAGATTATCTAGTCCTAATGGTCCATCCACCAGCCCCGTTTTCCTGATGGTTCTCTATGAAGCACCTAGGAAACTTATGCCTGAGAGTTGCACAGGTTGAAAAGAGATAGACAGAGGGTGATATCAGCAGTAAGTGGAGAACCTCCCAGTGAGCCCACAGACCCAAGTGATGGGGTAAGGAAGACACCGGAAGAAAAAAGAAAATCCATTCTTTAAAAAGAGAGCCAGTACCCAGGAGAATGCAGAAGTAAACCAGACATTCCTACCCCAATTTTAAAAAATGTTTTACTTTTGCACTTGGCTTTTATATCCGTTTTCTTCCCAGGCCTCCACACGGTCATCACCAACTGCCTATCGGACGTTTCAGAATGGACATTCTTTAGGCATCTCCAACTCCACATGTCCCAAGCATCTTTCTCAACAAATGGGTCCTCCTTCCCAACTTCCCTGTTACTGCCAAGGGCAGCACCGTCCTCAGGGACCCAGATCCACCAAGCTCCTTCACCATTTGTCTCTCTCCCCACAAGACTTCGTGCTTGTCTTTTCTCATGTCTGTTCGTTTTGCTCCCCTCTCCTTTCCTGGCCTCCTGCAGTAGCTGCCTCATTCATTAGTCTCCTCCTAAGTCTTCCCCCACTCCAACCCTCTTCTGACACCAGAGATGTAGAATGCACCCTGAACCAGATGAAAATAAAATTGGGAAGTGTTTAACAAATAAAAATACAATCCAACGTGTTATTGTTCAGGTGTGGCCAACACGTCATGACTGCATTTGAGGTTTTCTTGGCAAAGATGCTGAAGTGGTTTCCCATTTCCTTCTCCAGCTCAATTTATAGGTAAGGACACTGAGGCAAGCAAGGTTCTATGACTTACCCTGGGTCACACAGCTAATAAGTGTCTAAGGCCAGATTTGAACTCAGGAAGGAGTCTTCCTGACTTCAGGCCTGCTGTTCTATCCACTGTAACACCTGGGTGCCCTACAATCCAATATAGATAATGTTCATTTGTGGTTTTCTAAGTCAATATGCAGAGTATGAGAAACTTTTAGGGTCTTCCCCTCCCAGACTGAATCTTTTGTGAAGGCAAACTAGGCCATCTTTTCCCTCAATTCTTGCCTAGCCTTTTTTTCACTGAATGGGTGTTGTCTCAGACAGAAACCTGGGAAAGATCTTAGTTTAAAATGACCAAGGTCTCCCATTGCATCTGGGAGTCCTAACCTATGCCTTGCTACTGGACTCTGATGACTCTAGAGGAGAATGAGGCTGATGCCTTTGCACAGCCCTGCCTCACTTAAATCCACTTCACTTTGAGACATCACCTCCTCATGTCCTTGGTCCTCTTCAGGAACAAAGGATGAACCATCTTGCAGAGTGCAAGCATCTGTTTCAATGAGTTGGACACCACTGGTCTACACAACTGTCAAAATGATTTTCCTAAAGTTAACATCTTACCAAATCTCTCCCCTGCTCAGTAAACTCCAATCATTCCTTATTAGCTGCAAGGTCAAATAGGAAGAACTCTCCTGCCATTGACAGCCATTCACAACTTGGTCCGTATTCCCATTCCTCATGCTTGAAATCCCTTTCCTCCTCACTTCTAACTGCCTCTTGTACATACATATGTATACATACATATACATGTGTGTTGGTCTACCCTGTAGGCTGTTCCCCCTGGTGACAGCCCTGACTTTCCAGTATTGACTGTGCCTTCACTCATTCTCCTCAGCTCCTTGGTCCAGGGTGGGAAGTTGCAGTATTCCTTGCTCCCCATGGCCACATCCCTCTTCCTCCATCACTTAGTAATCTCTTCCTGTGAGATTCACACTCTTCCTATCTGCCACCCAATCACAACGTCTGTAGTTCTCTCCAGAACCCCAGGTCACTTTCCTTCCTCTATGAGTTTGCTACCTGACTTACAAAATTTTCTCTCCTCCCCAAAGCCTGCCCTCATACTAGGGAACTTCAGCATGTGTAGTAATCCTCTCTCAAATACACTAACCACTAAGTTCCTCAACTTACTGATCTCCCATAAACCACTCCTTCACACCACGTCAGCCATGCACAAAGATCTACCCTTGATCTTGCCATCACCCACAAATGTTCGAGAGTTCTGAAATCCCTTCATATCACCTCAGCCTTGGATCACTCCTACCATTCACCACCTTAGCTTCTACACAGGTACATTGAACAAAAGTGGAGAAAATCATGCAGTTGTTCTGACTGGGTCTACTACAAGTATATGTTGTTCAACCTCAAGTGGGCCCTCACTGCTACAAGGCAATCCTGCTATGCCTTCCTTATTGGCTCACTCTCACACTCTCCACAGAGGCTGTTCCAAACCTTCTCATCTCTCCTCAAACCTCCCATGGCTCTCCCTGCCCCCACTTTCTTGGCTGAGAACCTTGCCTCGTATTTTACAGAAAAAAAGTTGAGACCATTTGCCATGAGCCCCCTCTACTCCCCTCTTCCACATTTATCACTCAGATGACTTCTGCGACATTTTTCTTCACCCCTGTCTCCCAGGATGAGGTGGCCTTCTTCCTGTCCAAGGTTGAGTTCTTCACGGACCCAAGTTCTCTCACTTTATCCGAGTTCCAACAGATTGCCCCCTCTGTCGTCCCCCCACACTTTCCCTTAACTTCAGTCTCTGTATCTGTACTGGCTCATTCCCACTGCCTACAACATGCCCATATCTTCTCTATCCTGAAAAAAACCCTCCCTTGACCCTTCCATCCCTATTTAACTATCATCCTATTTCTCACCTGCCCTTTTTAAACTAAACTCTTCAAAAAGGTCATCTACAATTGCTCCCTATACCTTCTCTCTTCTCAACCTCTCACAATCTAACTTCAGACCTTATTAATCCACCAAAACTGTTCCCTCCAAGGTTATTTAGTTGCCAAAGCCAACAACCTTTTCTTTCTTTTTAAAATTTTTTTTGTAGTTTTCAACATTCACCCCATAAGATTTTGAATTCTGAACTTTTTTCTTCCTCCCTGCCTTATCAGCTTTCCACCTCCCCAAGACAAGCAATCCGATATAAGCTATACATGTACAATCATATTAAACATTTCCACATTAGTCATGTTGTAAAAGAATCAGAGCAAAAGGGAAAACCTGTAAGAAAGAAAAAACAAAGTGAAAATAGTCTGCTTCGATCTGCGTTCAGACTCCAGAGCTCTTTCTGTAGATGTGGACAGCATTTTCCATCTTAAGTCTTTTGGAATTGTCGTAGATCGTTGTATTATTTCAAAGAGCCAAATCTGTCAAAGTTCATCAACACCCAGTGTTGCTGTTACTGTTACAATGTTGCTCTGGCTGTTACAATGTTGCTATTACTGTGTACAATGTTGCTGTTACTGTGTACAATGTTCTCCTGGTTCTTCTCACCTCACTTTGCATTAGTTCATGTAAGTCTTTCCAGGTTTTTGTGAAATCCTCCTGCACCTCATTTCTTATAGAACAGTAATATTCCATTACATTCATATACTGCAACTTGTTCAGCCATTCCGCAAGTGAAGGACATCCCCTTGATTTCTAGTTCTTTGCCACCACAAAAAGAACTGCTATAAATATTTTTGCACATATGGGTCCTATTCTATTTTTTATGATCTCTTTGGGATACAGCCCTAGAAACAATATTGCTGGGTCAAAGAGGTATGCACAGTTTTATAACCCTTTGGACATAGTTCCAAATTGCTCTCCCCAATGGTTGGATCAGTTCACAACTCCACCAACAATGTATTAGTGTTCCAACTTTCCCACATTTTCTCCAGCACTCATCATTTCCCTTTTCTGTCATATTAGTCGGTCTGATAGATGTGATGTGGTACCTCAGAGCTGTTTTAATTTGCATTTCTCTAATCATGATTTAGATAATTTGTGCATGTGACTATGGATAGCTTTAATTTCTTCATCTAAAAACTGCCTGTTCATATCTTTTGACCATTTATCAATTGTGGAATGACTTATTTTCTTATAAATTTGACTCACCTACAACCTCTTCTTGATCCTCATTCTCCTTGATGTCCCTTCAGTCCCTAATACTGTTACTCTCTCCTCCTTGATACTCTTTTTGGGGGTTTTAGGTCACCTCTCCTGGATTTCCTCCTACCTCCCTGGCTGCTTCTTCTCTGTCTTCTTTTCTGGATCATTCTAATTTGTTGTAGGTATCCATCAGGTTTTTGTCCTGGTCTCTCTTCGCCATCTCGACTACTTTACTTGGTGATCTCATCAGCTCCCACAGATTTATTTACCATCTCTATGCCCAGTGATTCTCAGATCTTGCCCCAAATCTATCTTGCCCCCAATTCTGCTGACCTCCAACCTTGCATCCAGTTGCCTTTTAAACTTCTCAAGCTAGATGTCCAGGAGACATCTTACTATGTCCTTCCCCAAAACTCTCCCTGCCTCCTAGCTTCCCCATTACTGTGGACAACACTATTCTCCCAGTCCCTCAGGTTCACAACCTAGGCATCTTCCCAGATCCCTCACTACCTTTCGCACCCCACATCTGATCTGTCATCAAGGTCTGTGTTGTTTGCACCTGACACTACCCTCTCTCTGATATAGCCCCCCATCTCCTCCCATCTGGGCCATGGCAGTAACTGCTCATGGGTCTCCTGCCTCTAAGCTCTCTCCCCACTCCAGTTCATCCTCCATTCAGCCACTAAAGTGATTTTTCTAAAGCCCATGTCTAACCATGTCACCACCTTCCCCATCCCCACCTCCACCACACACACACACACTCCATAAACTCCAGCGACTCCCTGTCATCTCCAAGATCCAATACAAAATGATCTGTTTAGCATTCAAAGCTCTTCATGATCCAGCCTCCTCCCTTTCCAGGCTTCTTACCCCTTACACCGCAACATAGACTCTGATCCTGGGACTATGGCCTCCTGACTGTTCCACAAACAAGGCCCTCCATCTCTGGCTGCCCCTCCCCAGGCCTGGACCACTGCCCCTCCTCGTCTCTGCCTCTTGGTTTCCTCTAAGTCAATTAAGACCCCACCTTCCCCAGCCTTTCTTAATACCAGCACCTTTTCTCTCTTCTTTATCTCCTCCTTATCCTGTAGAGAGGGGCAGCTAGATGGTGCAGTGGATAGAGCACCAGTGGAAGAGTCAGGAGGACCTGAGTTCAAATCTCACCTCAAACACTTGACACTCACTAGCTGTGTGACCCTAGCCAAGTCACTTAACCCCAATTACATCATCCTGGGTCATCTCCAGTCATCCTGATGAACATCTGGTCACTGATTCAGATGGCTCTGGAAGAGAAGTGAGGCTGGTGACCTGCACAGCCCTCTCTCACTCAAAACAAAGTCAAGTGCAAGTCATGTCATCATTTCTCTGATGGCATGGTCTTCTTCAGCAATGAAGGATGAACACATGTCCTGTAGAGAACTTGTATTTGTTTGTGAGATGTCTCTCCTCCCTCCTTCCTTGGATTCTAAGCATCTTGAGAGCAGGAACTATCTTCTCTTTGTATCCCTCACACTTAGCGCTGTGCATGGCACATAGTAGGCACTTAATGCAGTAAATGTTTGTTTATACAGTTAAAGTTTGCTAAGTATTTCCCAGTCACATTTTGATCTGTCACAGCGCTCGGAAACGTTCCCCAGATGTGACATCTGCTTCTACTATGGAATGCTTGGTGCGGGCCACCTTCATCACTTTGGTTTCCCTGTGTGATTAGTAACGCCAAAGTCTTCCATACCCTCCACCAAGTAGTGGATCTCAGGAAGAAATTACCTGAGGAAATGGATTCTTTAAGGCATTGGCTGAGTCTGCCCCCTGTGCAGTGTGGCCCATAGACCTGTGTGGGGCTTGGCTCCTCTGGTCCTGTGTTCATTCCAGCCAATGCAGCCTCTTATTTTGTTTTCTTCTGCCCTCTCTTGTCGGCACATCCATGCACATATCGTGACCTGTGTGTGGAATGGCCTGTCTCACCCTGTTGGAATCCTGCCCTTGGAGGCGGGATGGTCCCGTGGAAAGACTGCCGAACTTGATGTCACAGGACATGGGTTCAAAGCCTGTGGAATCACATGTGACTCTCTTTACGTCCCTGGAGCTTCCTCATCTATGAAGTGAAAGGGTCGAATAGAGGCCTCTGTGGTCCCAAGGCCCTTCATGTAAGGCCATGCAGCTTTCCTCAGGAGACCCACCCTCCCTTCCAGCTCTAAGAGAGTGAAGTTATCCTGCGCAGACCTCTCTGAGTCATCCATCTGTCTGTGCATTCATTTGTGGCAGCGCTGTCACAAAATACCCACAAGATGGTGCAGTTCTCCCATCCCAACTGGAGGACCTCTTATTAAATGGAGGTGATGTCAAGCCGTATACATGGAAATTAGACTGCCTGTCCCATCCACATCCCCCCTCCCACCCACACATACCCTATGAGATCTTTCAGAAAGGGGAAAAGGCTTAAGTATACACAGAAAAATCATTACACCACTGTTACCCCATTGGGAAGGTATAGAGGGTGGGGAGTATGGATCTCCAGGAGGGTATGAGGGACAGCTGTGGCAGAAATTCCTTCCTCTGAGGCAGCTTGGGAGCACACAGAGTCAAAAGGCTGGTGTACATCTGAGGGAAAGCTTGCATCTCATTACAGAACCAGCTTTTTATCCACTCTGGTACTCAAAAGTACATAAGTACATATGTACATGTGTGAAAAATTTAAAATATATACATGTATATGCACACGTGTGTGTACATCACACTCCTGTTTCATATACACACACATGTAAATGTAAATCCATGTTATAGGTAGAGATAGATAGATAGATAGATAGATAAATAGCATGGCCATAGAAATGAACATGTCTGTACATAACAGCAGGGCCAGGGGGTGTCCAAGGGTGTGTGTAAACCCACATCCATATAGCATGACCTGGTACATGAAGAGATGTCCTTGGAGTTCCCAAGACTTGGATTCGAGGCCAGTTCTGTATCCTGGCTTAGGGACCCTGGACCAGTCACTTGAGCCCTTCCTTAGTAGTCTGGTTGCAGAGGAGGCAGTGCCCATGGTGAGAGTGTGGTTCTTCCATGATTGGGATTTGGAATCATGGAGGGTTTCTTCCAACTCTTGAGCCTCCCTTCATTTCTTCACGCTAGGATGGCCTCTAGGCCTGTGACTGAAGGGATAAAGCTCTCCTGCCATAGCCCACCACAGCCCCCCCTTCCTCCTCCCCCATCCCTGCTGCTCTAGAAGCTTCTCTAGAACCCCTCCAATGGAAGCTTTTTACAGAGAGAGGCCCAGTTGGCCACCTGGTTGGCGCCCGTGGCTTCAGGAGTGGGAAACAGATCTGTGCTCTGTGGGAAGGAAAGGAACACTTTTCTGAACCCATTTTCGTTGTTCTGTTTGGCTTCTCTTAGAGACCAGCCTCAGAGCACTCTGACTCTCACCAATTGGCCAACAGTAGGTCCCAGGCCAGTACCCGCTTGGTCATTGTTTCTGTTTTGACCGGAAACCCTGAGGGTCTTCCTCTCCTGGATCAGTTTTTTTCCCTGCTAGGCCATTCTCTGTCTCTTTTCTTACACACCCACTGCATCCAAAGCCATCTCCACTCATCCTGATCTATATCTGGTCACTGCACCCAGAGGACTCCAGGGGTGAAAGTGAGGCTGGTGTCTTTGCACAGCCCTCTCTCACTTATGTCCAATTCACTTGTATGTCATGGCATCACCTCCCTCACATCCCCAACCACCCCCTCAAACATGGAGTGAGGATGAAGGCCAACAAGTGCTCATGTCACAGTACCTGAAGCAGCCTGTCACCCATCCTGAGTTTCCTCCTGCTGCCGCATGTGGAGGCTCCCTGGAGATGTGCCTCATTGGGTCAATAAGCAAGCATGGCATAAATGCTTTCTGCATGCTAGGTACTGTGCTAAATGCTAAATAACCTTGGTGGGGGAACAGGCCCAGCAGCAGAGGTTGAGCTGGGAATGTCATCCATCCTACAGAAGGCAGCACTTGAAGCTAAGCCTTGAAAGATGACTTTCTAGGAGTGGAGATGACCTGGGGGCCAGTCCTCCCTCTCTGGCTTCCCAGGTTGCTGTTTGGCCCCAACTGAGGGTCTCAGCTACTGCCCCAGGGCTGACAGAATCCAAACCTTCAGTCACTTAGCTAGGCTACTTATTGAGTCCTAGATGGAGAATTGGAAGGTGCCTTGAACACCAAATAGTGCCAGGGTTCTTACCTTGGGCATCAATAGTCTTTTATAAAAAAAATATTTCAGTAATATTTTGATGTCTTTCCTTTATAATACTGTTTTATATACTTAACATTCCAAGAAAGAATTCAGGAGCTTCACCAGGCTGCCAGTAGAGGGGTCCATCCCCTAAAACTGGTTAGGAATGTCATAGTCCAACACCACTTTGGAAGATGGAGGGCTGAGGTCTTGGCCTCATTGAACCATTGGAGGTTCAATGATTTTCCTAGGATGGGGTCACATAACTGAGTGTCTAAAGTTGCATTCTTAGACAGCTGATAAACATGTGGATGTTCTGGTAATACAAATTACCACTGAAAAAATAAGAACATTTTTATCAGTAATTTAGATAGTAACCTACCAATCAAATTCTGTGATCAACTTCAGAACAACTCTAGTAGAACTACAAGAAGCTGGCCAGAGGTCCCTAGGTCTCAGCTCAGACTGGCTCCTGCCTGTGTTCATTGGAGGACAGTACTGATTGACAGATGGAGGTTCACTAGGTCCCTCCACTTGAGGGAGACACATGATCTCCAGCTGGACAAAGAGGGCACGCTGGCAGAGTCCACTAGTAAAGAAAATTATTGGAACCTCTTAAGACTTAGGTTTGTGACTTGTTCTTAGAGAACGTGGGTGCATGAATTGTATGGGTTGATTAGTAAAGTTGCATGGGAAAAAAACTAAGTTTTTACATCCAGCAGGTACACTATACACTGTCAGTATGCCTGTCAAAGCCCTTCTGGGGTCTCCGAAACCTGCCCCAGCCTGTTCCACTGGCACAACCTTCACTAGCCCAGGGTCCCCACCATGCTGTAATGAAAGTGGGGAAAGGCATTTGGAATTAGCACAGAACTTGGCAACAGATATTATAAATAGAGATGACAGAACTAGGGCTGGAAGGGGCCTTCTTCATCCAGTTCATTTTACACTTTAGGAAACTGAGGCCCAGGTTAGGTGGTTAACTCATGTTTGGGTTTCAGTCTTTGAATTGGCTTCCCTTTCTTAGACAAGTTTCTCGTCACTGAGCATGGACAGGGAGGACAAACAGGTTCATGTCATTCTCTGCTGATTCCAAATCAGATAAAATGAGAAGCCTTCATCAGGAAATTGTTGCCCTGAGCTCTGAGAAAAGAAACTCCTCCCTTTGAGGCTCTGGCCAAACCTACTCAGCTCCCTGATGCCCACTGCCCTCTGATCCAATGGGAAAGACGGCCTCAGCAGAGCAGGTTTGATTGGCCAAGAGAAGTGGACAGTCTGGTTTCTGGGAAGCCTCCAAACATGGCGCCAGCCCAGGCCAGATGTGCTAAAGCTGGCAGCTGGAAGAGCAAAAGGACATACAGCAAAGGACACATCTTTCCTCAAAATCCTTACATTTCTTTCCAGCCAAATAAAGATGTTTCATGTTGCTCTATTTGCCCTGTGATAGGGGAGCACCAAGCAATTTTGCTTTCATTCTACCCATGTTTTCACCCCCAGAGAAGGCAGCAAACATTTCCCTCATCTTTTGTATCTTCTCTGCACTGAGCAGTCAGCTTCATAAGCAGTGGTTGGCAGTAACACTGGCTGGCAACATTTCCTCAAAACATTTTTAATAATTATTTTTATTTTTAATTGATTCTCAATAAAAACAAATGTATCTAAAAGTACAGGAATGTTTCTTTCTCTCTCCCCTTCTCCTTGTTTTGGTCTCGGAATCACCAGCAGGCGTCATCTCAGAGAGGCCTAAGACAAAGCCGCTTTGACTGCCTGAATTATGGCGTCCTTGTCGATGCCAAACATCTTCAGCAGCTCCGCTGGCTTCCCACTTCTGGGGACACTGGCAACTGCCAAGCGAGTGATGGTGATGCCGGGTTCACCCACAACAGCTGCAGCTACAGTCTCTCCTATGCCACCTGGGGAGATTGGAAAGAGGAGATGGGAGGGACTGAGCCTAGGTCAGTGTAGCAGCATAGGGGAGTGAGATTAGGGAGCCCTTAAGATTGCTGCCAACTCCATAAGCCTATGATCAACAAGTCATCTCAGCACCATCTACCTGGTAATTCCCAGACTCCAAATGGAACCTGTCTTCATGGTACCTCTAAGTCAATCCCATTTTAAAAGGAAAGTAAACCCACTACCAACCGGATTAGCTTTAGGGCATCCCTCTAAGCAAGGGCTAATAAGGAATATGCTGAAATTTGGAGGGGCAAGGATCCCCAAATTCAGTCCATTTCTAAAGTTTCTGGTCTACTCCCCAAGAAGACAAAGAGGCCCTCAGTCCTGCCTCCAGAGGCTCCCCCTAAAAAACCTGACTTACCCTCATAGTAATGGTCTTCCACAGTGAGGATACGGCCATGGGTGGCCCGGGCACTGTCAAGGACAAGTTTCTTATCCAGGGGCTTAATTGTAAAGGGATCAAGCACCCGGATGTTGATCTTTTCTGGAAGCAGAAGACATAAGCAGGTGAATTCCAGGATGGGGAGGTAGCTGTTCAGTTGGCATTCAGTGCCCCCTCCCATCCAATCAGCATTTCCTGAAGCCCAGCAAGTTAAATCAATTTCTAGAATATCCCGTCTGCACCCTTTGGGCCTAGCAAAGTGCCTGCCACACGGAAGTTTAATAAATGCTGGAAGGCCCTGAGAATGCAACTATGGGGAATATCCTTTAATGGGATTTTAGGGGGGGGTATAAGGGATAAAATACTTGAATTGAAAGTAGCAAGTTCAAATTCTGCCTCAGACACCTAGTAGCTATATGACCTGGGCGAGTCAATTCACCTTTCTTGGCCTCAGTTTCCTCATTTGTAAAATGGTGATAATAGCACCTGGCTCAAAAAGCTTGTAAGATCGAATGGAATTCCATCAATAAAATGTCTTTCTTCATATCTCCAGCACACACAGGGCCCCAAACGTAAGTGTTTAATAAATGTGTTGGCTGACTTCATTTCTTCCTCATTATAATTCATGTCACATACATGGAGGGGGTCCAGGCCCTTAATATACCCTCATTCCAGAGTCAATATCACATGACTCATTCATCCCAGTCGGTTGGGAAATTGGCCGAGCCACAACCAGGCCACAGGAAGAGGGCTCTGGTTCTGCCCATGCTCCCCTCATCCTGCCAGCTTCCCCAGACCAAAGTGGGCACTCCCTGGCTCTATGTGGCCTAGTCTGAAAGGTCCTGTCTTCTGACCCTGGGATGGGGAAGAGGTCTAGACAAGCATTCAACTTGACTGACTTGCTGTGTGGCCTTGGACGGGTCACAGTTTCCCCACCTATAAAACAGTAATAACCTGGGCTCAAGTCAGCTCCTGACACCTACTGATCCCTATTCACCAGTGAGGCCATGGAGACTCAGGCTAAGGGCTGGTGGCAGAGCTGACCCCAAGTTCTGTGGAGCTTCTTCTTTTTTTACATCAATTCCAACGAGCTAATGTGTCAATGTGTGCTGACACTCCCTTCATTCATCACCATCACCCAGTCCTCTGCATGAGTCTGTTTGACCAGGGCAGACGATGGCACCAACTGCCACCTTCCATGTTCTAGCTGGCCCGGCTCTTCTGCTTGGAACTATCAATGCTCATGGCTTATGTCAGGCTCAAATTGAGTTTCCCAAACCTTATCTTGTCTCCCAGATCAGTTCTTATTTCCAGTACCTGCCCCATTGCAGTTGGCCACGTGAGCTTCCTTTCCTCTGTGATTGGGTGGTGTTCATCATCCAGTCCCTTAGCTTAGGCTACCTTGCCCTGGGAGCTAGCTGTAGGAGTCTAACTTCCCCTAGGCCCCCACACCATAGGCTATGGCTCCAGAGGGACCCCGTGTGCCAGTCAATCTCACCTTTCTTCAGCTGCTCTGCAGCTGCCAAGGCTTCGTGGAGGGTCACTCCAGCTCCAATCACAGTCACCTGGTCATCTTTGCTCTTCAGAACCACCTGAGAAGGATAATGCCAGGACCAGGATGAGCAGTAGGTTTGGGGTACATGTGTTACCAGGTGACTGAATATCTGGCTGCCCATCTGAGACCTGATGCCAGATTTTTCGGGGAGAAAAGAGCAGAGTTGTCGCTCGGATGAAGGTGAAGGTAGAGCATATCCACACCTCCCCACACCAAGTCAGCAGGGCAGAGACGGAGTACTGACCTTAGCCTGGCCAATCTGGAAGTGTTCATTGTTGTTGTAAATGACTGCATTGTCTGGGCGGCTGGTCCTTATGAAACAGATGCCCTGGATTGGGAACAAAGAAAAGCTTTGTCACAAGAAGTGGGGGGACATCTGGCCTCTGCTCCTTGCTATCTATGTGACTCAGAGCAGTCAGGTGGCTTCTTCATCTGTAAAATCAGGGATTTTAACTTAACGATAAGATCTCTTCCAGCTGCGACTGGTCATAGACTACCATCCCCTCTGATCTGCTTAATTCCTATACATCCTGTAATGATGAGCCTCCTTTGGAAAGTCTTGCCTGGATCCTTCTGGTGGATTATGATCATCTCCCTTAGACTTTCATGGAGTGCTGGCATTCAAGGCCCTCTAGAAGACTGAAAAGGTGAGGGAATATTCAGGTCTACCTGTGGGAACTCAGATTTTTAGCTGAAAGGGAGGGTTAGAGGAGGAGGAAACTGGGACACAGAAAAGTTAAGTGAATGACCCAGGATCACACAGCTAGGAAGTCGTTGAGGCAGGCTTCAAACCCAGGTCTTCCAGACCCCAAGGGCAGCAATGCCCTCAGTGTACTGCCTCACACATTACTTACTGGCTCTCATGAACTGAAAATTCTCACCCACCTGGGCTCCTCTGCCTCGCAAACACCCCTTGCATTTTCCACACTTCTTGCTTTGAGGTCTTGTGTGCTTTCTTTTCTGCCTGTGAATTCCTACCCATCCTAATTTAAATCAAGGGTTCAAAACTTGCAGGCCATGAACTTATTTTTTAAAAATTTTGACCATAATATTTCAACTTCCACTTTGTCATCCCTTTTAATTCATTTGAAAGCATGATCTAAAGGGCCCCATTGGTATTACCACAATGGCAAAGGGATCCAAGAGTCCAGGACCTCCACCTTCAAAAGGCAAATGGAGTCTCCTCTAATGCCCCTGTTTGTCAATGGCTTTTGCCTTCTCTAGAGCATGCTGTTATGTGAACCTTGTGTTTAGGATTCTTGAGGCAAGCTTGGATCACTCCCTCCCTCCCCCTTTCACTCCACCATAAGCTCATGTAGACAGGGACTTCGTGTTCACATTTTATTTCCTCCAGCACCTAGTATGTGTTCTGTACACAGTAAGTAAATGTCTGTTAAACCAAATCTCCAATGAAATGAATATGAATCCACTCACTTCAAATAAAGAGTAAAGTCAGCCCACAAAGGGGAACACTTGAACTGGAACCAGTCTCAATGCCTAAAGGCAAGGGGCTAGACTAGATCAGTCAAGCAAATAGTAGATTAAGCACCTACTATGTGCCAGACAAGTGCTGGGTACTTGGGATATAATGAAGTAGCCCCCATTGGTGCCAGGAAGACATGTCTTGGTCATCTCGAGAGACCATTTCTGGCACTACCAATCTGCTGCCCTTTTCCCTTTGGATAGCCACCCACTCTATAGAAGCAGGAGGCCCTGAAAGATCCATTGCCCCCTGCATTCAGAAATGACCAGGTCAGAGAATCTCCCCTTGAGTCCAGAGATCTCTGGCAACAGAAAGGCCACAACTTCTCTGGGAATTTAGATTGCTTCAAGGAGTGTGATTTCCCACCTCTTGTGCAATTCAATTCTCTTTAGGCTCTGAGGGCCAAGAAGAGAGAGACTCTTCTGAAACAACTTCATTATCAAAGTCCTAAAGCACCCACGTTCTCTTGATGACCTTCCCTTCTGCTCTGGTAAATAAACAAACTAACAAACACAGCCCATAGATAACCAACCTTTGTGTTGGCAGCCAACTCAACCGCTTTCTCAGTAGCCACAGCATCACTGGGGTAAAAGACTGTCCCATTGGGAATGCTCCGGAACATGGCAAGATCTTCAAGCGCCATCTGAGAAGGACCATCTTCACCTGGGGAGGAAAAGAAATGTCTGAAAAAAACAGGGAAAGCTTTGTCTAGAATGACTGCTCCTTGGCAATCAATCTCATTTGCCTTCCTACTAGGGAGTACTGCATTCTTTGTAGTTGTATCCATCACACCAGGTAGCCCAGGAGGTCACATTGATTGACTGATCTGTTTCATTGAATGATGCCCCTTTTCCTTACCCAGAGTGACTGTCAATCTACCCCCAATCCCTCTCACCTCTTTCAGCCTCTCTACCCACACAGATGCCCTCATCCCTCTTCAACCTGTCACCCACAGTTGCCAAAATGACTTTCTTACAGCATAGGTCACCTCATTCTCCCTGCTGCGTATGCTGGGAGATGTAATCGCTGAGTTTTAAAAACTATTTGCATTGGCATTTTAACTAGATACAAGTGTGAGTAGAAGGAATTTTTGGTGAGATAACTCCCTCCACTGAAGCACATCAACAGCTTCTAGCCTACAAGAAGAGTTGGCTATGGCACCGAGAGTCCAGTGTCACACAGCCAACATCTCAGAGGTAAGACCTGAACCCAGGTCTTCCTGCTCTCAGTAACTGTCCTTTTGTTACAAGGGAGGGAAGACCCATGCTCCTAGGAAATGGCTGTAACAGACCAAAGATATTGGTGCAGCTTTAAAAGCCACCAGCAAGGCCTGAGACAAACGTGGCTGAGCAGCTCACCAATGGACACCCCACAGTGCGAGCCACACAGGTTGATGTTGCTCTCAGAAATGGCTGCCATACGAATCTGGTCAAAGGCCCTGGTGAAGAAGGCGGCAAAAGTGCTGCAGAAAGGCACAGTCCTGTCCCGTGTGGCACATCCCACGGCA
Organism: Notamacropus eugenii; assembly: GCF_028372415.1. Classification (NCBI taxonomy): domain Eukaryota; kingdom Metazoa; phylum Chordata; class Mammalia; order Diprotodontia; family Macropodidae; genus Notamacropus; species Notamacropus eugenii. The sequence continues at coordinate 478,519,916 of NC_092874.1, read as the reverse complement.
ATGCTCACCTAAGGAAAGGAACACAGGATCATCGCTATATCAAACTATCTGGAAGGACTTCAGAGCCAACCCACTCCTTTTCCACTTGTCATAGAAAAAACTGACTACCCAGAAAGTAAAGGCAAGTAAGGGAAGTAAAGGCAAGTAAACACACTCCCCAGCATGGGCCAGGTCTATCAGCAAATACCCTTCCCAGTGAATGACTTCTTAGAGACCCTGCAATTCACCTCAGAACAACAGGAGAAAGGGGCTTCCTGGGGCTATCTACTGACACACTCTCAAGTCTTTGGTTGTCCAAGCCCCCAGACCCCAGCCCCAGCAAGCAAGATGACCCTGGCAAGTACTTTAGCCTTTAATTTCACTGCACATGCTTAGATGAAGCTGATGTTTCTCCACGAGGTCATTTTCTTTCTACAGATCCCAACCTACAAAACCTTACCAATGAACAAGCCCCTGCTGTTCCTGTTGCAGTGTCCACTTTTGACTCCTATACTTAAAGCTAACAAGAATCCTAGAAGTCCTGAAGTCCTTCGTGCAGATGAGGAAATGGATGCCCAGAGAGGATAAGTGATTTGCCTGAGGTCACACGGTAGTTAGTGGCAGAGACCAGATTCCAACCTAGAACTTCAGTCTCCCAAATCACTGGGGTTGTGCAAAGGGCTGACCTATGAAATTGTAGTCTTCCTTGGAGGACAAATTAGGCTCGTGAGGGGGGCTGAAAAGGTATATGACCATGTCAACTAACATTTGACTAAAAACACATCCTACTATGTGCCAGGTACTAGCAACACATCCTACTGTGTATCAGCTGGATTGGGCAAAATGACCTAACCCCCTCAACCCTGGGAGTCTGAGAAATATTCACTTCAGTTTGAAACAAAAAGTTCCCCAAAAGCCATTAAAGTTACTTGAACTTTTAAAACACAGTCACATGCAGATGTATACATATATATATACATGCACCACCATGCATGCAAACACATGTATGTGTTGCCTATGTAGTTCAAACCCTGACTTTGCCACTTACTACCTGTGTCCTTGGGCATCCATTTCCTCATCTATAAAAAAAGGTGAGAATAGATATATTGACAAGCTTCCTCCAAAGACTCAAGAGCCTTCCATAATGCTTCCAGCATTCCCAGATCTATGCCTACACCCCACCGCTGCCCTGTCCCCAGGGACCCCACCTTCCATCGAGGGATCCTAGGAAGAGCCCACACTACTGGTAGCACAAAAGATCTGGCTGCTTTTCTCTCTCCAACCTCGTTCCCTGACCACCACCCATTCCTCGGTTTCTCAGACCTTCAGACTGTGGCTCGAGGCCCTCCCTAAGTCCCTCCCTCCCAGAACAATCTTAGGTTCCTTGACTGTCCTTTGCTCTCTCCCAGACCTACCATGTTCTGTTCTGCAATGAAACACTCAATGAAGCGATTGGGATGCTCCTTCTTAAAGAGTTCTGAGAAGGTAGAATTCTTGGTGTCCCCATCCAGGGCAATCACACGGTCACTGGCATGCCCAAGTTTGGCCAGGGCCATGCCATAGGCTTTGCGGGTAGCTAACTGGTAAGAGGGAAAGAATCCATAGTGGTTATTGTCATCCACCCTGGACAATGTCCTAGTCACTATTGGATCTGTGTGCATGGACCCTTCCTTCAGGAACAGGAGAAAAGTAAAACAGGATGAGAAATAATGCCAGGTCACATTTCTCTTTTGCCTACAAGGAAAGTGGGAGATATGGCTGCTTCTTTTGGGAAGGTGCACTCTCAAATTAACAAGGACTGCTGTCTGCATGGTACCTTCTACATGGTCTCATCTGATGCTTATGGCACTCAGGAGATGTAGATGATGGCAGGGACAACTGCCCACATTGTACGTGAGACATGATATGTAAACTCAACTTGTCTGTGTTGAGTTTTATCCTCTGCCACACTCAGTCTTCTGCCTAACATTTGTCTCTCCCCCAAGTGCCTCACTAGGTGCTAGTCACCTGTTACTGCTCATTCTTCAACTGAGGGGAGAAAAGCAGCTCTATTATTCTTCCAAGACAGGAGCTTGGGAGAATGAGAGCTCCCTAGGGGAAAAGACAGTTTCAAGTCTCTCCAGTTCATAGAGAATCAGAGCTTTCAATGTTGGTGGGGTTACCTTGAATTGCCAGTGCCTGTAGACGTTCCCCCCCGCACTTGGCAGGTGTGCTGTACCAGTCTATCTCTAGGGGTATGTGACAGACTTGGACTATATATTCCTCCCCCACGAATGAGGTTCCTTCTTCTACCTTGTCTCCAAGTTTGAAATTTGGGGGAGATGGCATCCGGATGTTGGCGATATTCACAGTGGGGGCATCTTCTTTGGGGAGGGTAGCTAGAATCTTCTTCTTGCTTTGGATTTGGCTGTATATTTCCTCGATGACCTGTTCTGCCATGTTTTTGGGAAGGGGCTTCCCATGCCAAGATTCCTTATCTTCCACACCTGTGGTTGAGGAACAGGATAAAAAGGAAAGAGTGAGGCAGAAGTTCCCCCAAGTGCGCTGCAGGATGGGCACACTACCTGCCATCACAAAGCTCACAGCAAGTTGAGCTAAGTGAGCAGCTTGGTGTACTGGAAAGATCGTAGGGATTGGACGGGTGGGAACTTAGCTCTGCTCCCACTAGCTGTGTGACCCTGGTTAAGTCATTTACTCTGAGTTTGTTTCCTTCTCTGTAAAATGGAGGGATTTCTTTTTTTCTGGTTTTCTGATTTTTTGCCAGAAATGTGCTTTGTGCTGTAAAACCCCACAGAAATGTGGAGTTATCGTCATCCATCAGCAACCGAAATCATGTGAGTGTTTCACTATGACCCCGGAGCCCAGAATACAAGCGCTTAATAGACGTTTGATAGGCTAGATGACATTGTCCTGAGCAGTACAAGAGAAGGAGGAGGAAGCAGAGATGTATGACTGCCTTCAAATGGCTTCCAGAAGAGGGAGGGAGGGAGGGAGGGAGGGAGGGAGGGAGGGAGGGAGAGAGGGAGGAAGGGAGGAAGGAAGGAAGGAAGGAAGGAAGGAAGGAAGGAAGGACGGGAGAGAGAGACAAAAATGCAACATTCCTGTGGGGACCAAGAAAGGCTTCATGGAGAAGCTGAAACATGAACCAAGCCTAGAATCAGACACTGAGAGAATGTGCTCCAGGCATGGGAAACCACCTGGGCAAAGACCCAGAGGTAAAAGATGGATGTCTGTCTAATATATACTATTCCAGGAGTTCGGGCAGGAGACAAATCAATGTGGATTTGGGGAGGGGGGAGCAATATCAGGGAAGGCCTGAATGAGAAAACCAGTTGCTTCAACCCTTCCATTTCCACTATCCCATGCTTCAAACTGGCCATGAATTCCTATTAACATTTGCCTTCTGTCCCTTCTATCCTCTCTGATGAGGCATGGGGCCTCATCTCTTTTTGCTAAGACTTTAGTAAAGCCTTCTTTTTCTTCCTTCTCCATCTCCAGCTTCCACTCTGATCATGCCCCCCAGACATCTGCCTGATCTAGGATTCCATCCACTATGTCACCCAGCTGTCTTAGTATCACTAAGATTTGTTGGAATCCAAGTCATGATAAAAAAAAAAAAAAGTACAGCAATGGATGGACGCAGATGTTCCGATGGAATGTCACATAAGGGACAGTAGAACAGGCCCAGCAAATCTAAGAGATACTACATTGAGGAAATCCATGAACCTGGAGGGAAGCAGAGTGGAGCCCATCTGAAAAAGCAAGCTCATGATGAGATTATGCTGCTGACTACTGGCCAAGGGGAAGAAATTCAGTTCAATTATCCGGGTCTTTGGCAGTTCTTTCTGAACATCTGACAGTCCTGACTTTCAAAATATCATCCAACCCTTTCACTTTGCAGAGGGGAACACAAGTCTAGAGAGTGTAATGATAGCCAGTGTCCCACAGCTGGTTAGTGATGGAGTTCAGACTAAAAACCCAGGCCTCCTGGTGCCCAGCATGGTGCCATGATGACCACCACAGACTATTTGGAGGATGGGGTGGAGAGGGCAGTGCATGTACAGGCATGTGAGTATGTGTGTTTACAGTCTGGAAGATGATGGATGAGAACAACCATGTGTGTCTTATCTCTTGAACTAGACCTGTAGGTTCCCTGAGTGTGTTTTCTCTAAGTCCCACTCACTGTTCTATGAGACAGATCAAGAAAAGATCTCTGCCCCAGCCCCAATCCCAGACAGCTCCCAGAGGAAGCTTGGCTTTCCATGGGCTCCAAGGAGAAGGAGGCCATTGGCACAGGGGAAGGTGTCCCTCACCTGAGATTCCTCTGCCCTTATATGTCTTTGCAATGACAGCCAGTGGCTTATCCTTGCCCTGGTCAAAGACCTTGCAGAGTTCTTCCACACTGTGTCCATCCACGACCATGACGTTCCACCTATAAGACCACAGAAGAGAGCAGGCCCATGAGATGCAAAGAGGGCTGACTGAGTTACAATGACAGAAACAGAAGAAAGGTATTTTTCCCCTGTCTCTAAGTGATAAGGCACCATTTTTATGGATCAGGTTTGTATTAAGGCACACTTGAACAGGTTTGTAACAAAAGGATCCTTCATTTTGTTCCACAGGAGGGACTCAACCCTCCCCAACCAACCTCATAAAGGGGGCTCTCTCTATCATCCTTCTGGTGTCCTTAGTCTAGACTGAGGGTCTAGAGTAGGAACAGAAGGCCTAGAGAGGCCAGCACTCAGCCAGATGACAGCAACAGCAGGATCTGGAGGGTTAGGACACTTTCCCCAGTTCTGGCAAAGTGACAAGGAAAGGGACAAGATCTACCCTACCAAATTCTTTGCTTCATGCCTTCAATGGCCAAGCATGAAAAAGCGGAGGGGGGAGCATTGAAACGTCCTAATTCCTAGCCCTACGATGCTTTCCTGCCCAAAAAGAAGCTGGCCAATGATAGTTTCTGCCTGTTTTCTAAGAGTCCCTCCCTCTTCAAATTCATCCTGAATATCATTCTGCTCTTTGTGGCATTTGACACAAAGATGAGGGACATAAGAGTTTTAGAAATGACATGGAGAGCCCCCCCAGCTCCCAGCAGATGGCCCCATACATACCCAAAGGATTCACATCGTTTCTGGTATACTTCCATGTGATGCTGCAGTGGTGCTGGGTCACTCTGGCCCAGCCGGTTAATGTCAAAGATGGCAACCAGGTTGTCCAACTTGTAGAATCCCGCAAAGGCCATGGCCTCCCACACGGAGCCTTCAGACACCTCCCCATCACCCAGCAAACAATAGACACGGTAACTGGAAAACAAAAGGACGCATCAGTGTCCACAAAGGAGAAACAGAAAAGAGCGAAGAAGGGTATGCCAGGCTCTCCAAGGCAGAATTGAGCTTTGGCACAGTAAGTGACAGAGCTGGGGGGAGGTTCAGGGTTCATCATTCTGTTCTACAGAGGAGGAAACGATAGGACCTCCAAGGTCATACTGCCATCACCATTTCCCAAAGGAGGCTCAGAGGTGGCCATGACTTGCTCAGTGACCGCTGGGCAAGGGTTAGTGATAAGCCAGATGAATCCTGCTTTCTGGGCACAATCCCCCACCCTCAATGGAGTCACTTTTCTCCCCCTCTTCCTTCCTTTATTATAGATAACAGATTATAACCACTTCCCCAGTGCCTAGAAGCTCTCTTCCTTCTCTGTTCGAACCTATTTTCAGCAAACAGGCTAAAGTCAGCCTCTCAGCGAGATCAAAATTCCTGAGAACATTACCTTCCCCAGGTGCAGCAGTTTAATACACAAACAGAAGTCAGGGGAACAGAGCAATCCCACAAAACAGGAGATGGGAATGTGTGCAGTAAACAGTTTTGCCTGGAGCAGTAACATAACTGCAGATCCAAGCTCTGAAAGCAAGCTCAGTGTCCACTCCCATTTCATCAAACCCACCTCACTTTACAAAGGAGGAAACTGAAGGCTGCTCAGGGCAATAGAATTATTTGCCCAAAGTCACAGGAGTGGTACACATATGGCCTCATGGGAAAGTGGATCAGAGATCACAGTGGGCCCCACTGTCTCACAGGAGGCAAGGAGCCCCTGATAAAAAATATAGGAGGAATTCAACTTGATGAGTCTGGGTAGAGGAGACCAGCTAGGAGACTCTTCTCACCCAGAAGAGCCTAAACCCAGAGCAGCTGCAATGGGAGAAAAAATAAAAAACAGAGCTCTCCCCTTTCTGCCCTCGGGACAAATTGAGGAATTGGTGGTATGCCTGGCCAGGCTAGGCAGTAATAGAAGACTCTCACAGAAAGCAGCCCAACTATTTCCTTCATTTCATAAAGGCCCAAGGGCCTGGGCCTGGGAGGGTCAGGGATTAAACACAACTAGCTCCTTCCACAGACAGATGGCATAGCACCTTGTCTTCTACTTAGCCTGGCCTAAGGCCTAAAGTCACCACCCAGGGACTCAGTCAGAGTGGGTCTTCTTAGCCCCAAGGCTCCTCTAATTGCTAGGCCACTGTTTCTAGTGCGCTCCAAAGCAGCAGCCCATAAGAACAGTTCTATGTCTCTTGTAGCTAATAATACCCAGAAGTGCTAAGAAGGGGCCTAAAGATCCTCAGACCACAGATTTGGAGCTGGGAGGTACCCCAGAGATGATCACATCCCACCCCTTCATTTCAAAGCCAAGTATTAGAAAGATTGTCAAGCCCTGTGAAGGCCCTAGTCTGGACAGGGGGGAGGGAACAGCACAGCCCATGCTGAGACAGATCCCTTAACAGTCACAGTGATTCAGCAATATTGCTGTCTGGGTCCAGGGCTGGTTCACTGGTGGGTGTGTCCTTCACTCTAGTAAACTTCAGGAAACCCATTGGGACATTCTCTTTTCTCAAGAAAGAGCAGGTTCAGAGTCCTAGAACAGGCCTGGACAGGCATGAAAGCCCCACTCCTACTCACTGGCACACAAGGTAATGGCTTTCTTTGCCTCACTTCTCTAGAAGAGCCTCCGTGAACCCCCAGTCCATTACCTAAGAACCTCTTATCTAGAGTTGGCTCCAGGGCCAACAGTTAGCTATCTCTTGCTTAACAGTGGCCCATGATAAGCAGAGTGCTTTTTCCGGATGGAGAAAGGCTGAAGGAGGTAACCAGGCATGGCTCTGGCTTGAGTCAGTGTTCACTCTGGCTCTGCTCAGACACACTGGCAGACAGCTAGCTGCCTATGCCCCCATTCCCAGGACCTGGGCTCACCCCAAAAACAGAGCTGAGGAAGAAGAGAAAATGGCCTTATCTGAATGCAGGCCCCTGGGCCCCAAGGCCAATGGCAGTCTCTATCAGAGGCTCCTGCTAGATGGAACTCCTGGGCACCACTGTCTTTTCCACATGAGCCCTCAGCTTCCAAAGCCTTTCCTCAAGGCATTCACTTATTCACTGAGCACAGAGAAGTAACTCCCAGAGACAGAGCCTGCCCAGGGCAATTGCTAAGGGTCAAGATGTGCCATGAGGAATTTCTATCTGAGCTTGAGTCTGCCTCTGAGCCCAGGTGCAGTTCCCAGATCTGGCTGGTTGCCACCATTTTGTGCAATGTCCCATGAAAAGATCATTTGTTAGACACACCTTTCCCAGCAGTTCCTTTAAATGTCAAACAAAGTCCTCTCTCCTTCATGGGAAATCGCATCCTAAGACCACAGAAAATGATGAACAGTCTTCTAGGTCAATGTCAAATAAAACCCCTTTCTAGCCATGAATCATGAGATGGTATCGCCTAGCAATACTAAAGGTGTAGGGCTCCATAAACCCTGGCTGATATACCAGAGAATGGAGAACTACCTCGCAAACAAAGAGCACAATACACATGAGCACAAAGAGATCAGCCTGCGTGCTGAAGCTCTCCTACCTATCTCCTTGCCCCTTAGACTGACCAGTTTAACGGACATGTCTGTGCTGACCACTGAACACCTACTATATGATGGTCATAGTATTTTCCAAGCCTATACACAGCCTGGCACTAACTGCCAGGTTCCATTTTTAGGTGCCAGACACCATTTTTAGGTTTATTAGCTCAATGGTTAGGACACTCCAGCATGGTTGAGTGAGAAAAGCACCAAACTGGGAGTCCATGGGCCAGGCCTGTGTCTTCTGGCTTTTCCATTTGCTATCTGTACACCTTGGGCAAAAATAGTAAGGGGACTGGACCAGGTAATAGGGATGGTCCCCTTCCAACTCCAATCCTACTGAGTGCCAGGCATACAAATGTCAAGAATGAGACAATCTCTTTTCCCAAAGGCTGAAAGTTCATCCTCATATGAAATTGCAATGTTTTCCCAAACCAACCAGCTGTGGTCAGTCATCATTCTAAGGCACGTCACTGGGCAAGCAGAACTCCAAGACATAGTGTAAATGCCAGAACAAGCAGAGAACTTTGCACCCCCAAATGTAGGTGGAGCTGAATGACTCCGGGAAGCCCATCCCCAAAGCTAAAGAAATAAGAAATAAAAGAACTCTGCTGAGGATAGGTGGGCAGGGAGTGGCATCATTTCTGTGTGCCCATCCTTTGGGCTGTCCCTGGACTTAGGACCAGCTCCTACATCCCATCCCCTCGCCCTCATTTTATTTGGGAGGTTTGAGCCCTTGAATTCTCAGTGGTGAAGGCCATTCATTCCTCCCTCTACTGCAGATCAGCAACTCAAAAATTTTGGAGAGTTGCCTGGGACAGAGAGAAGTGAAATTGCACAGCTAATGAACACCAAAGGCAGGACGGACACCCAGGGTACCCTGCTTCCAAGGTTGGCCTTCCATTTCCTATAATAGCTTGCCTTTTCCAGCCTATAGGGCATCATAACTCATAGGTATTCCAAGGTACCCCATGCTATGCATTTTTCACTCAGTGACTAGTAAGTGCCTGCTCTCTGGAAGGCCCCATGCTAGGCACTATAGGAAGATACTCTGAGCCTCAGTTTCCTTCTCTGTAAAGTGAAAGTTGGCCTTGATGGCCTCTTAGGTTCAGAGGAGAGTGACTTGCCCAAGGTCACAGGACTAGTAAATAACAAAACCAGTATTTGAACCCAAATCTTGGATTCCAGATGCTCGAGAACACAGGACCATGATAAGTCTTGGATTTATCTTATAATTCACTGATTTGCAGTTTGGTTGCTTTTTTTTTTTTTAATAGATTTCCCCATTGTGAAGCCAGAGCAGACAGCTTTCCTGGTCTACATGTTTCCCATGCTCTTGAGGGCAAGAGTGGGGGAAAATGTGCTGTTTTTCTCTTGGTTGACAAGAGACAGCTAATGGATACTTCACCATCCAAAGACGATGACCTTTGCCTATTTCTGGCAATGCAACCATGATCTGCAGTCCCTTCTTTGACTGAGACACTACCCAAGCTTATCAGTTACTGATGTCACAATGCCAGGAATTTTAACTCTGGTCTACAAGCAGAGCAGCAAACAGTGAAGGTTACAATGGAGGCCACCAGGCATCTTCTCCAACCAAGACAGCAATCAGTTCTGCCACTCTGGACAGAGGGTCAATGTTGCCATCCATCTAGCATGGGACACCAGATGGAGAATGTGGGCGTCAGAGAAGACTCAGGGGAGTCTTCAAGCTTCAGGAAAAAGGGAAAGGAAAGTGAAACGGAATTTTGACAAGTTCACCCCATAAAGGAAAAGTAGAATATTACCTGGCTTTGTCAAAGTATTTGCCTGTGTAGGCCATTCCACATGCTGCTCCAAGCCCTTGACCCAGGGAGCCAGTAGCCACATCAGTAAAGGCTTGTTTCTACAATTAGAGAAAGCAACAGGTTATAAGAAGGAGTGGAGGCAGTGTGGTGCATTGGGAAAGGCACTGGGCCTGCAATGGGCTTTGGTTGGACTAGATACCTACTGGGTTCCTTTCTTAGATCAGGAGATAAGGCCTGGCTCTGCCCCCACCTACCCACCACTGTCTTGGTTGATGCTGGATTACTTCAAGTCCATCAACTTCCATTCAACTCAGGAAGCAGCTAAAGACCTAAGCATGAGCATCACCCCATCACTCTCTAATGAGGCAAGTCAGCCATATGCTGAGACAGACTAAAGGGGATCCCAGGCAGTGCTACAGGGTCCCAAGATGTACAGGGATCTACAAGAAGTCAGATAGCATTGTGCCTTTGTTTTTGTCCAAATTCACCAACATAAGGAAACTGAGGTGAAGAAGCCTCCCAAATCAACTCCTAGTCATCATAGCGAGTGAAGTGGTTTGGTTTGCCCAAAGTCACACAGCCAGAGTATATCAGATGTGGAACTGGGGCCCAATTCTTCCTAACTCCAAAGCCAGCTCCCTGTTCATTATGCAGTTTTCAACTATGACTTCCATATACTTTAAATTTTTTCCCCATCCCTCCCCTCTCCTTCCCCAAGACAGCATGCAGTCTTATATGGGTTCTACACATACATTCTTATTAGACACATTTTCACATTAGTCATGTTGCACAGAAGAATTAAAACGAATGGGAGAAACCATGAGAAAAACCAAAAAACAAAACATAACAAAGGCGAATTTAGGGTTTGGGAATTTAACTGTGAAGGACTATGTCTATCAGAAACAGTCCTCGCACCCTGTGGCTGTTACTGTGTATAAGGTTCTCCTGGTTCTGATCATTTCACTCAGCATCAGTCCATATAAGCTGGAGAAAAATTCTTAAGGGACAGGGACAGTCCCCTGAAAGAGGCTACACACTGTATCCACTGGCCCTCAGCTGGAGGCAAATCAAGTTTTACAACAAGAGTTAGAAAAGCTACAACGTGGCTCCCTGCGGGGGAGAGCACCACTGTCTGCCTGTGTCCCTGCTGGCACAGCTGCCAAAATGATGCCCTCAGCTTGAGGGCGCAGCCTGTTTTTCATTGTCTTTAAAACTTCCTTTCTGTAGTTCAGTCATTTCAGTCACATGCAACTCTTTTCTTAGCAAAAATACTTTGATACTTCCTTCCCCAGCTCCTTTACAGATGAGAAAACCGAGGCAAGCAGGGAGAAGTAACTTGCCCAGAGTCACACAGTTAAGAAATGTCCTGAGGCTGGAATTGATCTCAGGGAATTGAATCTTCCTGGTTCCCAGCCTAACCTCAATTCATTGCACCCCTAGCTGTGTGACTAGTTGCATACAGCAGATGTTTATTGGATTGGATGGAATAAGTAGACAAGCCATCCATTCATCTCCACAGCAGAGACCCACAAGATGGCTTGGCCAAACCAGAGTCCAAAGCCCCATCTTTTGTCACACTTTGGCAGTGGGTAGAGTTGGCCCAAGAGGACTTGGTGTGGGTAACAAAAGATAAGCTTTGATCTCTAATGCTCAGAAATACTCTCCAAATGGGTTTGTGCTCTGAAAAGGACAAGATTTCCAGAGAAGCCCAATGAGCCAGAAATTCAAGCATTTGGAGTACCGTACAGGAGCCATAGGTAGCAAAGGAAGGTCCCCTGGCCTAGGCTCCACTGAAAATCTCACTGAAAACGATTGAATTTTCCCATTTCCCAAGAACAAAGGCTGGGGCTGGAAGGAGCCTGAGGCATCTTTTGAGTTCCACTATCCTAACCACATTGTGTCCAAAATCCCACAGGTCAGTGAGAAGGGGAGTCAGAATTTGAACCCAGATCTTGAGTCCAAATCTAGCACTCTCTATAGTAAAATATGCCTTCTTTATGATGACCAGGTGACAGTGGGGAATCAAGGACCACAGATTGGGAGGGACATTAGAGGCCCTAAAATCATGGTTCATCCTCTTTTATGAGATCTGTTTAAGGTAGCGTGCATAGCTTAGCAGCAAGGGGAAGATTTGAACCCTTGGTGGGGGCAGGGAAAAAGAGAGACATCAAAATAGCAGAGTCTGAATTTTTCTCACCCATAGTCATGGGTAATGGCCTTCAAACCAAGGTCACCTTCTGGTGCCAGTTTCAGAATGTAGGCAGGGTCATCCTTTTCAGACCAGGATCTGACCCTCCATCCAGACTCACACCATTTTCCAAATGAAAATGCCTATGTCTGTCTTGTTCTAACCCCAAGTTGGCTTGCTTTACTTGTATCTCTGTAAGGAGGGCAGAGAGGGCAACCCCAAAGTGCACACTGGGAAATGGGACATTTCAACAGAAGTCACTGGGCTACTCATTCCCCTCACCACCACCATCCCCACCACCCTGCCGGACACTTACAGGGACTGGGTGACCGTCTAGAATGGAGGTGATCTTCCTCAAATTCAATAGCTCAGCCTCTGGCAGGAAGCCAGCCTCTGCCCAGACTGCATAGAGGATGGGAGCTGCATGACCCTGGGAGGAACAAGAATGAATTCGCATAAGAGTGGGAGCAGGAGAAGGAGAGGATGGAGGAGAAGAAAAGGGAGGGAGAAGGGGAGGGGAGAGGAAAAGGGACGGATGGGTAAACTAAAATGGATACTGGAATATTAGGGGAGTAACACTGATATATCTGCCTGGGGACAGCTGTTTCTTACCTTGGAGAGCACAAAGCGGTCATTACTGGGGTCCCTAGGGTCCTGGGGTTTATACTTCATGGTATGGAAGAAGAGGACCGCCATGATCTCTGCCGCACTGCAGCATGATGTGGGGTGACTATAGGCCAAGGAAGAGACAACCAGAGGTCAGTGAGCTGCCAATGCTTCCAACATTGCTTACCCCAGAGCCCACATGTGGAGGCCCAGATTTCCCTTCTAGTTTAACATTCACTTTGACACTAGGGTGGGGGGTGGAACAGGACCATAAAGAGTTACCATAAAGAGCCTGAGCCTTTGTAGCTGCCTGAGATTCTCCACTCCAAGGTCCCTTGGACCCACAGGAGAATGGAGTCTGAGATACAATGGACAGCAACCTACCCTGAAACAAGTCATCCTTTCAAGGCCTTTACCCTTCTTACCTTAGCCCCAAGGAGCTCTTTGAACCATGACCTGAGGTTGGTGGAGGCCCCCCAACTGGGATTCTGGGGGAACCAGAATGTGAAACAATGAAATCATACCTTACTCCTTCTTTGCAGAGGTGGGGGATTATGGGGGGAGAACATAGCATATACCTTGAGACTCAGTTGGTCTTGGACTGTTAACCCTCCTCTTTTTTATTCTTTGTTTAAAGGACTGGCTCTGGAGAGGAGGGCTTGAGAAATAGATGACATAAAAACAGAAGATAAACAAAAATTTTATTTTTAAAAAAAGATAAGAGAAGTGACATAGGATCAAACCTGTCTCACTTCTTTTGCAGGTGGGGGACTCTGTGTCATCCACTGCCCTTGTCAGACTCCATTAATGTGTTGGTAAAATCTTTTTCATGATTACAAGGGATGGTTTCCTGTGGGGGATTGAGGAGGGCAGGTAGGATGAGGGAGGGATCAGTAAGAAATGAGAGTGATGCAAAAACAAATCAAAAAATCATTTTTAAAGGAAGGTTGTGATGGGATTCTCCCACTTGGGGACCAACCAATGGGGAGAATGGAGAGAATCCTAAGGGAATCAGAATTTTCTCCACCATCATAGAAGCAGTAAATTGGCTCTGCTGCTTGTCACAGGGCTTGAAGGACATACTGCTGAGCCCAACAGAACTGCAAGGACCTCGAATAAATGTTGGTCTTGGAATCGAGCCCATAAAAGTCAACTGTCATCAAGAGAAGACTCTTCTATATCTTTCCAGATTTCCCTTCTAGTCTAACACTCACTTTGATGCTGGGGCGGGGGGTGGAACAGGACCATAAAGAGTTCCCATAAAGAACCTGAGCCACTGTAGGTGCCTGAGATTCTCCACTCCAAGGTCCCTTGGACCCACAGGAAAATGGGGTCTGAGATACAATAGACAGCAACCTACCCTGAAACAAGGCTTTGGGTTCCCCAAGTTTTTCTCATTGTCTTGTCTTCAGCCTACGTTAATCATTAGAGGATTCCCCCAGTATTACCTGTAATACAGCCTCTCCCCAGTGTACCCAAGATTTTTGCTCAAGCTGAGAATATCCTAGTTTGAAATGTTTCCACCTCCCTCTAGTACAGATTCTAAAAAACCTGGTTTCAGCAGACCGCCCCTTTGCTGCTTCTATGTTCTTAACGAAGACCCAAGCCTTGTTTGTTCATAGCACCCCACAGCACACAGGGACCCCACTGCCCATGCATATTAGCACACAGCTGGCTGGCCCGTTGGGGAAATGCTCCTCCCTTCCTTCTCATATATGTAACAGCTCCCATATCTGAAGGCTGCAACCTCTCTGCTGAGTCCTCATCACAGTGGAACCCCACAGAACTGGAGGTGACTTACTACTAACAGTTCAAACAGGCATTAGTAGGGGCAGCACTGTCAGGAGAGTTAAATCTACAAAACCCAAGCACATGCATGTTTAAGGCCGCCATTCCTAGGGACACAACCACTTTATACTTAACCATTTTCTGTGAATTCCTGTTCTTGGGGGAAATAGACAATCTGAAACAGCAAACAGGTGTTCCAGTGAAATTACTGACTCTATGGGTAATTTATTCTAAATTGTAAACCCCACTACTCATATGCACAAACCCCACTGCTCATATGCACACATCGGACCCCCACACACACTTTGAGGGGTAAATTCCTTCTCAGCTCCAGGAAATTCTTCAAACTAGGCTCAGACTTTTAGGAAACTCACCTCATCAAAGCAGCTGGATACTTTATAACAGATACATGTGTGGGTCCCACTAAAGGCATGATTTAACATGCAATGTAACCCTTTCAATGTCAGCACTGAAGTGGACCAGGAGACATAGGATTCTAGACCTAGAGTTAGAAGGTATCTCAGAAAATCACCTGGTCTGATCATTTTATAGTGTAAGAAACAGGCCAAGAGAGGTAAAGTGACTTGTCTAGGGTCACGTAGTAATAAGTTTCTGAAGACTGAAGACAGTCCTCTTTGTCACTGTCCTCTGCTGGTTCCCTAGGTTCTCAGGTCTATAGAACCTGCCTTGCTGGGTTCAGCTTCTAGTCTATTGAGACCCTTACTCACTGTGAGAGTACAGGAAAATCACCTGGATGGATGGATCGATCACAGCTTCCTTACCTGGCACACTAGAGGCAGTGACATGTAGTGGAGAAAAAGATCTTGTGCCAAGAGGCACCAGAGACACCTGGGTTCAAATTCTACCTTTCGACTCTTAGAAGCTGTGAGACTCTGGCTAAGTCTCTTATCTCTCAGCCTGTTCTTGTCTAAGTGAGAACAGAAATGCCTCAAATGAGATCATTTTTGTGAAGTTCTTTGCAGACCTTTAAATACTAAAAGGTCAGCTCTTTTTATAAGCTGATCTCTCCATTTCCCTCTGGCCCAATTGTCCATGTTTCTTTATGAAGACAGCCAAGCTTTACTTTGGGGCTCTTGGGATCACTGGCTCAGAGCACAGAAGAGAACACTCGGAGATGTCCCAGCTGCCTCGAGTTCTCCTGGATTCCACGTTCTCCTTGGGCACAGAAGGCAGATCAGGAGCAAGGGATGATCAAGGACAACTTAAGCTCCCAGTCAGGTGACATTACCATGCAATGAACAGCTGTCCCCACCTGTGCCTTGGGACATAGTGGGCTCCACCTCATTGGAGGCCTTCAAGCAGAAGCTCTTTGGTATAGGTGGCTAGAGCTGAGACTAGTTGGACCCCTGAGGACCTCAACTTTGACAGTCCTTGAACTTGGCAGCATTCCATTGAGGAATTTAAAATATCCTGAAAATTCTCCAAGGGAAAATAGGGAGAGAATTAGGTCCTTCCCTCTTCCACTCCAATGATCCTGTAAAGAACCTTTACCAAGCCTACTCACTGAGTCAGTCCCAGTGGCAAAGAACTTTGATTTAGAGCTGAAATAGACTAGAGCCCACTGAAATCCAGTGACTTGGGCAAATCCACTATGTAGCTGAGGTAGCATTTGAACTCAGGTCTACGCTGACAAGCACAAGGCTCTATCCACTGCACCACTGGGCATGTGCCTTCCCCTTCTCCAACCCAGCAAAGAGAAAACCTCTGCAAATCCCCCTCTATGGGACACACCAAACCTAAGTTTCAGCAAACAGGACACAGATGGCTTTCCCTTGTGTACCAGACACATGAGGTAATGAGAAAGCATGTATACTAGTGGGTTACTCATAGAGAAATAAATCAACAAAATTCCTTGTTTCTGGGCGGGCACATGGATCGACTCCCATCTCTGAATCTACTGCCTCCCTTTCCAAGACAGTGGATACAGCTTTTATCAACAGGCTTTCCTTGGAAATTGTCCAGATGTCTCTAATCCATTCTAACCCCAAGTTTACCCTAAAAAGCAGCTGACCACAGGAAGGCAGGCCCACTGGAAAGGGCCATCTGTAGCCATCAGACCCAGGAAATTCATGATGAAAAGTGCTTGGAACACTGAAAAAAGGGAAGAGGACACCCCCTCCACTGCCAGCTATCAAGTACTGAAGGGAATCTTTGAGCTGCAAGGGACCTTAGAAATCAGAGTCAAACCCCTTGCTTCAGGTTTGGAGCAAAGACTCACCCAAGCCCATTCAGACAGCTAGTGGCAGAAGGAAATATCTTATTACTGAAGTAATAGCCTGGTAGAAATTACCCCAGAGCTCAAAGGAGGAAACAAGTTAGCCCACATATCACTTGCAGAAGGTATTGCACTGGTGTCTATTCTGCAAATCCAACCCCATTCTCTTGTGCAAGAAGGAAATAGAGGAAACTCTTGGTACCTGGCCTGATCAGGAAAGGGTTGGGAGGAGGGCTCAGGCACACCACTCAAGAGAGACCTATCAGGTAGCTTACACACGACTCACCAGTTTTCAAAGGATTAGTATATGAAACTCTCAGCACTAAAGCTTTCCCAACACAATGGGGGTCATGGACCCACACTCAGCACCTCACAGACCTAGAAGGGACCTTAGCAGAAACTAGTCCAATGACCGGAATTTGGCAAAGGAGGAAAATGAGACACACAGAAGGCTAGTAAGCTCCTTCCCAGTTTGGGAAGGCAGGGACTTCTGGCCCCAAAATACTCCATATGATATATGATATATCTTTCTCTTGGGGAATTACTCTCTACCATTCTTCAATTGGGAATATGGCCCACTGTTACGCCCTCTCCTCTGAAGGTGCAGGGTTCCATCACCACTCCCCACCATATTGACAGCATTTCTTGAGCTCCTGGGAGATAGAAAGAAAGATGGGCCATAAGCTGTTCCAGCTTCCAGGGGAACAAGACCAGGGCTGGGCCTGGGCCTCTGGAAGATACTCCCCAGGAGAAGGAGTAGGATTGAGATTTTTGTTTCTTCCTTCTACTTCTACTATGGAAGCATAGCCAGATGGTATCGAACAAGTGCAATTCCCTAATTTTACAGATGAGGCATGTCCAGAGTAATACAGTAAATTACTTGAAGTCACACAGACGATAAGTGACAGGTCTAGAATTTGATTTTGGGTCTTCTGGAGATCCTACATACTTTCCACTGATGAGGGTTGCTTCACCTCCATGTTAGCATCTCCAGCTTCCTTGAAGGCCCAGCTCAGGAACTGACTACAGCCAGCTTTCCCTATTCCCCAATTGTTAGGGCTGACTGCTCAAATTCCTTTGATTTCAAGGAATACCCATGAAATTCAAGGAGAGGGGTCTGATCATTGACAAGATAGTAAGATAGCCTCAAGTCAGAACAAGTAAATTTGTCATCAGATCCAATTCTACTTTATGTATATAAGCCCTTCCTGGAAGCTAGGAAAGAGGATGGAGTAGGGGAATAACATTAGATGAAGTAAAAAGTCCTGGTTCTTACTGCTGAATCAGCTGTGAGCCTCAGTTTACTGATCTGTGAAATCAGTAAAGGGGGCGGGAGTTAGGTGTTTCTAAGGCCCTTTCCCATGATTCCATAATTCTCTTATCCTCCACTTGACTCTGCTCAAGGCTTCCACAAGACCCCAGCTTCCTGGCTTAATCAGAAGTGAGGGTAGGGTGAACTTGCCAAGATTCCCCCTTCCCCCATGAGGTGAGGGTTCATCTCTTGGCGTGGATGGAGCACGCAGCCTTAGAGTGACTTGGTTACCTGTCCAAACATTCACTGGCCAGACCTTGGAGAATTGAGTGAGCTGTGTTAGGGAATGTGGATCATCCTGCTTACACCCTCTACTGGGATGAGCAGCTGGCGTGAACCCACCTACAATCTTAGCAGCTACAAAGTCTTCATGACCATGACTGCCCTGCATGGGGTCAGAGCTCCCCTGGCCCTGAATCCTGTACTGCAGGAAGAATTTCTGTGCCATCAAGGATTCTCCTGTCCTCTGTAGGTTGTGTTTAGACACAACCACAACCTGCTTTGATGATGCGAGGGGCTTGAGTCATGTAGAAACTAAGCTGGTAATTCCTCAAGAGCAGTCTCTAGTGCTTGTGCATGTGTATGTTTTCAGAGAAGTCCACAAAAATTCTTGGATGTCTCTCCTCAATGCCCTCTCTGCCTCCCCGTCCCCATGATGGGCACAATGAGGGAAACAATGAGTAAGGCACAGTCTCAGATTTCATTAACTTTGAAACTCAAGGAGGGGGCCTGGCTGGGAAAGGTCACGTCCAGCCCCCTCTTTTTAGTGATTCCAGTATCTCCAAAAATCCACTCCAAGGAGCATTCCTTTAGCATCTTCTATATGTGAAGAGTCTGGATTTGAGGTTAAGAGGATCTGACGTGTAAGCCCTGCTGCCACACATAGACTACGAGAAAGTGTTTTAAGTCCCTCAGTCAGCTCTCAGTGCTTCAAGCAACTCTCCCAGACTATTCATTGGAGAAAAGTTGCCAGTCTGCATTTGTGAATGGAGTTTCTCCCTCCCCACCCCCACTTAAAGTGCAAGTCAGACCCCACCTCCAAAAGGTCACTATTGTCTGGTGGGTGTGGAGAGTGGTAAACCTGGGAGCCAGCCACTGCAGATAAAGGGAAACTAGAGACTCTAAGAACTGAAGGTGAAGAAAGGAGAACCATTCCAGGTCAGGTGAGCAATCCTCAGAAGGCACTGAGGCTGTCTGTGGATGACCAAGTCCAAGAAATTGGCCAGACTAGCTTGAACATAGGCAGAGGGCTGCAGAGGCCAACTGAGCATTCAGGCTCCAATAAATGTCTCTATCTAGAGTCCCAGGCACCAACAGGCTAGTACCATGTGCTTTCTATGACAAACATGTCTTGGCACCTTCTCTGCAATTCACTGAGAGGTAAGGTTTAGTGACTTGCCCAGCGTCATATAGTCAGGAGGTACCAGAGGTGAGACTTCTCGGCTTCAAGGGCCAGCTCTCCATCCACTGTGCCAGACTTCACCATGTTCTGTTTAATTGCTGAATGTCACCTTTGCTATGAGGACAATATGGCATCATGGGCTCACAGAATTAGAGCTAGAAGAAATCTTAGAGGCCACAGAATCTGGAAACTGAGGCTTATAGAGGTTAAGTGATTTGCCCAAGATCACCCAAGAAGTAAATGGCAAAGCCTAGTCCTCCAGCTCCAAACATGGCATCCCTAGCAGGGGCCAGAAACCAAAAATTGACAATACAGCAGAATAGGACAGAAAATGTCAAACTAAGCAATGATTTTTTTCAGACCTAAAACATGGAAACATGGCTGACCCCAAAATGCATCGACTAGATTCAGCCAATAAATACTAGGAGCCTACTATGGCCCAGGCAGGATAGGCAACCCCCAAGTTAAATCTGATTCCAACCTCAATGATTTCTTTGTGCATGCCCCCTCTTTCTCAAACTCTGTGCCCACTCCACTCTACTCTGGGAAACCATTCTAACTGGAGCTTTAAGATCAAGTCAGTTTAAAGGTTTACATTTAACACAAATTGCCATCCTTTGGTTTTCAGAATATGAAGATGAGTAAACTGAGGCATGACATGGTCAGTGAATCTTTCCCAAAGGTCATGATGCAGTATATAAATAGTGATGTTGAGAAAACCCTTCAAAAGAGTCGGATTTGTGAATCATTCCTCTAACTAAAGAGCCCACTTTGGTGGGCACAGATATAATTCACGGAATAGCTGGGGATTTGTGGACTGGGTAACCAGACATCAACTTGACCCAAATGCTGACCCCCTACTCGGCATAGCACTTGGCCAAAATCAATAATAACATCAGGTTTTCCATTTCTCTTGGAAAAAAGAACCAGTGGCGACCAGCTACATTTCCTAATGTGCCTTACAACATTAGTTAGCAACTAGTTGGCAATGTTTCTTCCTTCTGCAAAGCACCAAGTTCAGCTTTTACTCTGAAGTCCTTTTTTTCTCTCCCTTTCTTTGCCCCATCTTTACAACTAGACTTTCAGTCCAGCCAGTACTTTTTCTGTTTGGTCACTCACACAATTTCCCTTGGGAGTACAGATTGTTTCCTCCACTGATTTGGAATCCCCAGCCCTTAGCACACAGTAAGCACTTAATGTTTGTTGATTGATTTGATTCTTGGAAATCTCTTAAACCTGATTTAACTCAGTTCTGAGATCACAGCCCTCGTTTATCACACGCACACGTCTAGTGTCCATTTCCTCCTGAAATTACACTGTATATTATCTGTATTCCTTAATCTGGACAGAATGTATCTCCTAGGAGAAGAGCAAGCTCTGCGAGCTGAAATTGTTTCTTTTTTTATCTTTTAGATCCCCAGATCAAGAGGCATCATGATCTGGTTGATCAGAGAGCAGGCCACAGAACCAGGAAGACCCAGGTTCTAATCCTGTCTCTGACCCATGTTGGTCTTAACTTCTTAGTGTCCCAGACTGTTACAGAACAGTGGCACAGACTGCTGGTTCTGCAATCAAAGGATGTGGGGTCAAATACTACCCATGACACTGCTGTCTACAACCTTGGTGATAAGTCACTTAGTCTCCCTGGGCCGACTTCCTATCGGTCAAAAGGAGGATTTGGACCACCTGACCTTTGAGGGTCCCTTTCAATTCTATATCTACTCAGAGGTGCCCATCTGCATTGGTAAAGGGTCCACACTGGGAGTTCCCTACAATGAAATCACAGATCTGGACCCTTCTTCCCCCCCACCCAAGAAAGCACCCCAGTCTAGCAAAGTGCTTTACATGCAGTTTGAAGATAGGTGGCACAGAGGATTGAGCACTGATCCTGGAAACAGGGAGGCATGAGTTCAAATCAGCATTTGATACTAAGTGACCTTGGGCAAGTCACTTAACCTGTTTGCCTCAGTCTCCCCATCAGTAAAATGAGGGTATTAATTGCACTTACCTCCCAAGGTTGTTGGGAGGATCCAATATGACTTAAGCACTAAGCAAGTGCCTTAACACATGGTAAGTGCTATATAAAATACTAAGCACCTACTATGTGCTAAGCACCATGCTATGTGCTAGACATACAAAAGGAGGTGAAAGACATCCCTGCCAACAAGGAGTTCACAAACTGAGGTTATTAAAGCTGATAATCTCATTAGAGTTTATAATCTAATCTAACAAGCAAACAAGCTGTGTAGAGAATAGGACATCTAAGGAGCCAGGGAAGAGGCTGGGAAAGGCTTGCTAGAAAAGCTCAGGCCTTCCTTACCACACACTCTGGGCTGCCTCCACCCAAGCCTCGTCCTCTAGCTCCCTTGGCACTTGTCCAAGGTACAACACCGGTGTTGCAAGACAAATTAGGAAATGCCTCTCACCAGAGTGTTGGGGTTAAAAAAAACAAAGAGGAGAGAGCCAGGGCTTACAAGGTAAATGGCAACTATGAAGCCCTGCGTTCATCCCATCAGCACTCTGTAAGGTGCCTAAAAGGGAGCTCACCTCCAATACGCTACCTGGGCCATAACACCCAGGGTCTCAGCCTTCTTATAGCTTATGTCTGCAGTGGCAGTGCAGCCTAGTGAGTGCAGCATTTCATTAGGAAATAGAATCCTAGATTTCAGAGCTGGAAGTACCACCAACCCCCTCAAACTGAGGCCTCAAGTGGTTAAGTGTTTCCTCCTGAATAACTCAGCTAGCATGGGCCTGAGACAGAATTCAAACTCAGGTTTTCCTGACTTCTGGAAAAGCTTTCTACACCACAGTCTGATTCAGATCCTGGCTTTGACACTCAGTATTGCCTGGTTCCTTCATTTCTTTCTCTTGTCAGAGGTTACAAAGGTAATCTATAATGGAAGCAAGACGTGAACCCACCTCTTCTGATTCCAAATCTAACGTTTTCTACTCCACCAACAGAATGGCAGGGTCAGGTGAACCTGGACTCCTCAAACCTCTGGTCTTGGTGACTTTGGGCAAGTCACTCTGCGTTCCCCTGGGATTCAGGTTTCTCAGCTGTAAGATGCAGACAACGTCTTCCACTAGCCTAGGGGAGTTTTCTGCTTTCTTTGAAATCCCATCACTTAGCATGGTGCTGTGGATAGCATAGGTGCTCATAAATGCTTGGTGATTGACTGACCACAGAGGTCATATTTAAGGGTTGGAAGGAGCAGCCAGGGTAGAGGCCAGGAGACTGGCCTCCAGAACTCAAATCCTCTGCAGTCATTTGCAAAGGAGGTCTAGACTCTAGAATGAGGAATGAGCTAGACATTTGAATGACAAAGCCATTTTGGGGACATAGCAATTCTGGGATGGTTTTTGTTTGACCCTGAGTGTGTTAGGAAGGCTTTGCCTCCCCGCCCCCCCCTGCCCCATGGCTAAATTCCATGATTGTCAGTTATCATTAGTCTCCAGGACAGGGGGGATCTTTTCAGCCTTTAAGAGGAGCACGGCCACACGCCCTTTTCCAGAGAGCTTCAGCCCAGGATGGCAAAAAGAGCAGTTCATGTTTCTGAGGTTAATCAGTTGTCCCAAACTGAATAGGGGAGGCCACCACCTCAAATCCCAGCCTGAGGCCTGAACGAAAAGCAGATCCGTTCCTCCCAAGCTGGGGCAGATACCGGAAGTACAACCCCTCACTGGACTTTGAGCCAGAAGATAGAAGTCAGTGTAGAAGCAGGAAATTCTTGCCAGAGTTGGGCCACTAGCTAGCTAGCCAAAAGCAGAACTCCAAGGCCCAATTCTTTCAGAAGTAACAAGGACCTAAGTGGGGTCATTTGCATGAGATAAGAACTCAGCAAACTCACTGTCCAGGGAACTCCCACCTTCTACTATACAAAAACCCATTCTCAGCTGCTTAAAGCACTTCTACAATACTAAGCACAAATTAGCCCAGAATCACAAAGGGTTCTTGTCAAGATGCCAAACCCAGGCCTTCCAGAATGCGCTCCCCATTAGCCCAAGCTAAGAACTAAGTTAAACCTTACAGGGGTTTTTTTTAACTAGCATTTTTTTTCCAATTACATTTAAAGTCAATTTTTAACATTTTTCTTAACAATTTTGAGTTCCAAATTTTTCTTCCTCCATCCTCCCCCTTCCCTACAATGGTAAGCAATTTGATATAGCTCTATCTATTTATATATTACACGCTACCATGTAAAACATTTCCATACTAGTCATTATAACAGTCCGAACACTTACCTGAGGCTTAGATGTTCAGTGACTTAAGATCATACAGCTAAAAAAGGACCGAGATGTGAACCCGGGTCATCCTGACTCCTAGGCAGTCTTACAATCCTCACAAAAAATTAGAGCTAGGTTGATGGGGGTTTCTTGGGGGTGGGGGGGTTCCTGATGCCCACTCAGAAAGGGTTTTAACCTTGGAGGGCAGCTGAGGTTCTCTGGGGAGCAGGTGAGGGCGTAGCTCATAAATGAATAACATCACAGACGTGCGGAACTGCCCTGCATTCTGCCCAGCATCTCCCCTAGGACTCCTTAGAAATCCTGCCGGTAATTGGTTCTGACTGTTGGGTGCAAAAAGAAAATAAGCCGGTTTGGGCCCCCAGGAAATACATTCTTTGGCCAGTCTGGCATCCCCTCGGCATTCTTCCTCTAGTTTTTTTTCTTTCCTCTTCAGTTATTTTTTCCTTTCTCCCTGACGGGTAGAGCTGGAGTTGCCCTTGCAGGTCATCTAGTAGTCATTTCACTTTAATGAGAAGGGTGGGAGCCAGCCTGAACTGGGAAGGAGCAGCCAGGGTAGAGGCCAGGAAACCGGCCTCCAGAGATCAAGTCTGCAGTCGCTTAAAAGCAGGTCCGGACCCTCGAAGGACGAAGGAGCCAGACGTCTGAATGACAAAGCCTTTTGGGGGACACAGCCAACACTCAGTGGTTTTTGTTTGACCCTGAACTTGTTAGGAAGGCTGTGTTTTTTTGTTTTCCAATGGGGGGAAAGAGGGGCAGAAAATGATTGCTCATTGAAAAAAACCCGCAACTGTAGAGAAAATGAAGTCCGGAGAAGAAAGATGGTTTCCTTTCCACTACAAGTTCTTCTCTAATTATTTCCTTGGAGCTTTGGGAGAAGTCATTTAACCTCGTGGGTCCTTATTTGTAAACTCCTCGTAATCACATTTCAGGTACCACCCCCACCAGGGCCTGTGTATTGACTGCCTTTCAGCGATCCATATTTATCAACTACTAGGCATGTCTCTTGAGCTATGTGGGGCCTCAACTTCCCCAAATGTAAAATACCAATGTTCTTGGGTCCTTTCCTGTTCTAACTTGAAGACAACCTGTAACTGCACACAGACAAAAGATAAAAGTAGCCTCTTCATGGTCAGATCACGTGGTCTAAACCTCTGGTCTCCAGCCTCGACCACGTGCTCGGCCCTACCCCTAAACTCATCAGTGTGGCCAGGGAAAGTTGATCCGGCCAATCCTAAGGCCTGGGAGATAACCAGAGAAGGCCTCCAGGAGCCTTAAGATCACGGCTGGAATCTTAGGGGATCATATCTGCTAAATTCAATCCCCAGGGGAAAGTGAGCTTCCCCATACCCAGGCAGTTCAGTTTTCACCTTGGTCTCCGTATCCGAGTCCAGCACACGGTAGGACCTTGATCAAGGTTCGCGGATTGAGGTGGTATTTGAACTCCCTAACTCTAAAATGAACCTCCGCCTCCAGACCTACTTCGAATACACCACCCAGCCACACCCACCGTCCCCCCTTCTCCACAAAGTTGGTCCAAAGTAAAAGCTTACTGATTGGTTCGCAGAAGTAGGGATTGAAGGCTGGGCTTCAGACTTCAGATGTCATTTTTCCCACGTACAGCACTCTACCCCCCATCACTGCACCTCCACCCGCCAAGCAACCTTTCTGCCTAGGAACGGCCTTGGGCCTTTGGCCTTCTCCACCCAACTTCCCGCCATCACAGACTACACCGACCGGGAGGGGGGCCCCCAGCTCAGTCCGGCTGAGCTCAGTCTCCACCCCACTACAAGGGCCCCAAGCCTGCGGGGATCTGACTAGGGATGGGGGCGAGGAAGGACAGGCATGTTCCAGCTCCCATCCTGGCCCCAGTCCTCCTTGCCTCTGTCCCAGGTCACCCGGGACGTGCCTGGCCTCCTCAGGGACTTTGCCCAGGGATGGGCGGAGCCAGCCTCGGGTTCCGGGCGGGGATCTCGAGCTCGGGAAGGCCCCGGCACCCGGAAAGGCTGCTCGGACAGCGCCAGCATGGCCACAAGGGCTCTCTCATATGGGATCCATAGCACGCCCTCCGCTCCCCAAGCCGGATCAGCCCCGGGTTTGGCTGCTGCAGCCTCTGGAGCCCGCAGCCCCAGCTTTCCCGCCGTGGGACCTGGAGCCCGATGCCCACACTCACCCCGATCGCGGCCCCGGCTGCAGCAGCCCACAGCCAGAGTTCTTGCCCTCAGCCTTCCCCTCCCCCGGCCGGGGGCCCGATGCCCACACTCACCCCGATCGCGGCCCCGGCTGCTGCAGCCCCACAGTCCCACAGCACCCAGCCTTCCCCTCCCCGCACTCCCTCTAAGTGGGAGCCCGTCTGCTGCAGCGTCCCGAACCCGTGCCTTCTGCCTTCCATGCCCGCGCTCAACCCTCATGCAAGAGCTTGGGCTACAGCGGCTCCCCCGTCCAACCCCCGCTTTCCGTGCCTGGGTCTGGGGGTTGGGAGCCTTGACTCACCCCGATCCGGCCGCGGTGGTGGCTTGGATGGAGTTGATGCGCAGCCGGTTGGCGGTGTCCTTCAGTGCCTGCAGTTTCTGTTGGTCCGGCTTATGGTAATCCTCCATGGCGAAGCGGGTTTGGCGCGGATCCCGAGCCCAGTACGAGCAGAGAAGGGGAGACGAACAGCCAGGAGGAGGGCGAGAAGGAGGGTCAGCCCAGCGCGCCCTCTTATGACCAGGCCTACCTGCGGGAGGAGCTGGGGACGTGGGCAGGGGCACGGGGAGGAGAAAGAGGAAGAAAGGCAGGAGGAGGAGCGAGCCTCAGGGCCGGCCCCTGCCGGGGCCACGCGGGGAGGAGTGGCAGAGATCGGTGCTGACCCTGTCTCACGCACGCACGGTCCCTGGGCTGCGGCCCCCATCCTCACCCCTACCTGTCCGCCCTTCTCAAGAGCTCCCAGAGCCTTGAACACTAGCTAGGGCTTTTTACCGTGGAGGAAACTGGTCCAGGAAGGCCCACACACGCTCTAGAAGGGCCCACGGAGAGTTGTGGGGTGGCACCCTGGGCTCAGTCCAGAGCTGGGGGAAGGGATGGCTCCCCCCTCCCCACCCCCACAGAGACGCTCCTGTTTTCGCATTTGCTTTTGCAGGGGCCTGGTTGCTTCCTAAGTGTGGGGAAGCAACATGGGTATGGAATTCTGGATGTGAAGCCCAAAGATTTGGGTTCAGAAGAACTCAGATGTAGACCTGGAGGAGTCCTAGGAAGGCTTCCAGGTCAAACTTCTCATTTTCCAGGTGATGCAGCAGAGGAGGCTAGAAAAAGTGGAGTGATCGCCTAAAGTTCCATAGGCAGGAAGGTGAGCAGGCCAATTTGAACCCAGGCCCAAGGCTTCCAGAACTGGACTCTTTGTATCCTCTTCTGCCATATGCTAGCTGTTGGCTCAGCCTTCTCCCTCTGATTCCCCAGCTGGACTTTAGATAATCTAAAAGGTGACTTTGGGCTCAAGAATCTATGACCCAGTGCCATACACTTACTCAGCATTGGCAGTAGGCCCAGACTGTTCCTCTTCTGGAGATGTCCTTTGAATGAATAAGCATTCCTTGCTTCCAGGCCCCTGCAGCTGGCCTGCCCTGGGCTTCAATGGTGCATTAACCAAGTTTGCATAGTGGCTTTACCAAGAGGGTGAGGGGAAAGGCAGGGTCAGGGCTGTGCCTTCCTCTCATAAGCCCACTGAATCAAAGGGTCTAAGAATTGAATGGATCCTTAGACATCATCTAGTCTCTTTTACAGAGGGGGAAACCGAGTCTCAGAGAAGGGAAGTCACTTGCCCAAGGTCTCAAGTAGTGTATAGCACAGAACTGGGGTTAGATGTCAGTCCCCCTGACCACAACAGAGTTCTTCTCACTACATGATATGGACAAGGGATTCCAGGTTCCTAACTTTTTTTTTTGTAATGTACCCTTTGGACAGCAGTTTGGCAAACCATGGAGGAACTCTTGCTCAGAATCATGTTTTTCAATGTGTAAAACAACATACATAGGATTCTGAAGGAAAACAATTATATTGAAATACAGAAAAAAAAAATTCACAGACCTTACAAGGAAGGAGTAAGCTCCCCATCTTTGGGAGAACTTCAAGCAGAGGGTAGACACCCAGTTATCCACTAGATTGCAGAAGAAACTATGTCTGACTCTTCATGACCCTTTTTGAAGTTTTCTTGGCAAAGATACTGCATTGGTTTGCCGTTCCTTCTTCAGCTCATTTTACAGATAAGAAAACAGAGCAGGGTCAAATGACTTGCCTAAGGTCACACAGCTAGCAAATGTCTGAGGTCACATTTGAACTCAGGTCTTCCTGACTCCAGGCCCTGTGCTCTATCCACTGTGCTACCTAGCTGCCCATTAAAGTTCATGCTAGCTCTAAAATTCTGTTTTTCTGATAGATGTTACCCGAAGACCACCGTGTTTGTTGTAACCACTGAAGCAGAAGCCATATGCTCCCAAACAGAAGGCTCCCCCTAAATCTGGGGACAAGGTTAAAATGTGCTGTGAGAAGTAAGAAAGTTGGGGTTGTGACCTAGCATGGACAGGTTAGAGGTCAGAAACTAATGCGCAGGCCCAAGGAGGTGTGTGAAGAAGGGCCTATCTGAGAGGAGAACACTGAGTCACATGGCCAGGGGACAGTATCGGGGAAATCTGAAGTTCAGAATTCTATAAGCGTCGTGCCTCATCCTGGCCCAGTTGTGGTCCTTCCAGTGACCATGCTGGAAGCTACCCATTCCTTCAGGGGAAGGAACGTAGGCTTTCCCTACTCTGAACTCCATTTTAAATAAATTTTTCTTGATACCTGTTTTTGTATGTCAAGCTCATCTCTAACATGTGCCAAGTAAGAATCAGTATTAGATAGGTTAATGAGCTGTAGAAGAATCCCACAGATAACTCTGGAAAGTGGTGCAATCAAACCCCTTACTGTACAGATAAGAGAGTTATTTGGAAAGGTCTAGTAATCTGCCCAAGGTTATTATTATTAAGTTAACAGAGGGTTAATGGAAGACCCTGGAGAGGAAATTAAGATTTTCCTAGTCTCAATGCAGGGCTTTAGATGGTTTGAACAGGACGCTGCTATGTTTCCTGACTCTTGGTAAACAGGGGGTAGACTACTGGTGAGGAATGAGGCATACCTTTGCAGATGTCTGTTAATTAGATTTGCTTGACCATATTTGTTGTTGTTCTTGTTTTCCTTCATTCTCCTTCTAAAAGAGGATCTCATCATCAGGAAGGTGATGCTATTTGCAAGTGAACTGGATTTAAATGAGAGAGCTTTGTGCAAAGTCACCAGCCTTACTTTTTCCTCTGGGTCCAGTGGCAAGATATAGATCAGGAAAACTGGACATGGCCTTGCATGCAGTGGGAGATCTTGACTTTTTTAAGATAAAGTCTTTCAGAGTTCTCACTTTGACTGAGGCAACATCCATTCAGTGATGAAAGCTAGTTAAGAAATGGGCCAAATCAAAAAATAAATCAGGGAGGGGAAGACCCACTGGGTTTCTGGTTAAAACAGAAACCTTTACTATTTACATTCACTCTGATCCAATCTGGGCTCAAACAATGACCACTAAGTGGTGCTTGGTCTGGGATCCGTTCTAGTCCAATTATTGAGAGCTAGAATGAATTGGGTTTAGGCATGGTCTTTAAGAAAGAAATCTCGTTAGTAAACACCTAGATTTGTCACTAGGTTTCAACCATCAAAACTTACATTCCTTTGGGTCAAGCACCCTCATGCCCCATGTGGACTGAGGGAGAGGAAAGAGGGAAGGGAAGGGAAGGGGGAGAGAGGAGAGAAGGGGAGGGGAGGGAAGGGGAGGGGAGGGGAAGGGAGGGAGAGGTCCTGAGTTGCCCAGCTGAAACTGACCAGTTAGGTAGCTTGTGCTACTCATAGGTTGTTGTTTGTCCTTCATTCTTGAAGACATGACATCAGGGAGGTGATGCCATGACACATAAGTGAATTAGAATGAAATGAGGCAGGGCTGTGCAAAGTCACCAGCCTCAATTTTTCCTCTGGAGCCATCTGGATCCAGTGGCCAGATATTGATCTGGATGACTGGAGATGGCTCCCTTCACCATATTTATTTGTTACAAGAAGGTCTATGAAGAGGCAAAGTATAGGAAAGTCATTGGGAGGTGATAATAGTGGTTTTTAAAAGACTATCAATAAAACATTTGGGATTTTTGCAATTTTAAAATTTACTTTTAACATCCATTTTTAAACTTTTGAGCATATAGAATATTTTAAAAGGACAAAAAAGGGAGTTGCTGATGAGACATGGGCATCTCCTAATGTCCCATCTGAGCGATGCCAATCTAAAATGTAGCTAATGTAAAAGAAGCTATGATCTAGTTAATTATTACATGTTAAGGGAAGGCTGCCATTAATGAGTGAGATGAGGAGCTTCCCAATCTAAAAACAGAGTAAAAGAATTCCCATATGTCAGGTGTTTATCTAGAAAGCACAGGCTCTGAATCCCAGATAATAATTATCTAGCACTTTAAGGTTGGGGCATTTGGTTCCATTAGGATCCCTATTTTACAGAAGAAGAAACTGATTCAGAAAGAGAGGGTAAGAGAGTGGCAAGGCTGGTAAGGGTCAACTGGGGGCCTTTTGAAGTTCAACCAAGGAACCAGTATTTCTTTTTCCTTCTTCTTGGGTTTTTTTTAAGGAAATCAGGGTTAAGTGACTTGCCCAGAATCACACAACTAATAAGTGTCTGTGCTCAGAATTGAACTCAGGGCCTCCTGACTGCAGATCTCTATCCACTGCACCACCTGGCTGCTCTGGAACAAGTATTTCTTAAGCCACCCCACCCCACCCCCACCCCCAGTATGTGCTAGGGCAGCACTATGCTGGGTACTAGACCAACAAAGACAAAGAATGATCAATCCCTCCTCACTGGGAGCTTGCTTTGTAATAGGAGAGACAGCAAATGCACATCAAATGCAGAAGCACAAAGTTGCTGAATCTAGCCATTCACACATAAAGTGGTTAATACAGACAGACACAGATGCACACAAAGTAGTTAAGCAGAAGATCTTTGGAAGAGAGAGCATGAATGATTGGGGCCATCAGGAAAAGCTCCCTGGAAGAGGAGGTGCTTGTCTCACTTTAAAGGAAGATGGACTGTGTGAGGTGGGGTGAGGAGGAGATCATTTCTGGCACTTTGACAGCCAGAGCAAAGTCACAGAAACAGGAGGTGCAGAGGCCGCCCCAGGCCAGGTCTAAGTGTGTAGTGTCCAGTGAATCTGAAAAGACGGATCTGGGGCCAGCTCATGAAGGGTTTTCAAGGCTAAACAGACAAGTTGATGTTTGATTCTAACAGCAATAGTAAAGCACTGGAGTTGTGCTTCTGGAAAGTTCCTCAGGCAACAGTGTGGAGAGTAAACTGGAATGGGCAGAGCTGAGAGCCATCAGATGGCCCATTCCCATGTCTGAAGTCTTGGACTCAGAAGTCTTCCAAAAGAGGGCAAAACCTGAGTGGGCAATGAAAAGAGGGCTAGCCTGAGACCCCTCCTTAAACAAAGGCTTTGGAATTCATGGCTCCAGCGTTCCGTCAGAGGATCAGAGGGTGCTGAAGAGGTAGCACTGAGGCCTTGCAGGAGTCTGGAACTACCTTTACTGGGATCTAGCTCTTGCCCTCAAAACTGGTAGATTTCAGTTCTGGAATGTCCTTCAATATGAACATTCAGCCAATGACAGAATATTTCTCTTTTCTGTGTCGTGGAGTAGAAGGAGTTCTCAACTCATTGTGGTTCCAGCTCTACCACTAATGAGCTGTGTCCTTGGACTAATCACTTAACTTCTTGGAGCCTCAGCTTCCTCAGCTGTCAAATGGCCATAAGAAATTCCTCCAACATGATTCCTTTCCCCAAATCCCAGCTCCTAGTGCCTCTTCTCTACCAAGACATGCCATTTCTTTTTATATATTTCTAATAGACTTTTATGTGTACACGTTGTCTTACTCCCCTCCCCTTGCCTCAAGGACAAGCACTGTTAATAATCTTGTTTTTGTATGTCTGGAACCTAACACAGTGTCTGACACATAGTAGGTGTTTAATTGATCATGGTAGACTGATTGATTGAAATCTAGTTCCTTAGAAAGTCATGAATATAAAATGATATCATATATATGAAAGTGCTTCACAAAGTTAAAGCCTGATTATTTTTATTATTAGTGACATTTATATATGCTCTGGTGTACAAATCTATTGCCCACATATGCTGTATTCAAACAAATGAATATAAATTATGTATAATGTATAGGTATAGGTATAATATGCAAGTGCGTATATATGTGTGGGAGTGTGTTTATACCCTTCTTAAAGAATTGGGAGCAGAAATGTGAAATTCTGAGTTTCCTGTGTGACCTTGGGTAAGTCACTTCATCTCTCTTGTTAGCCTTCAGTTTCTTCATCTGTAAAATCGTGGACTTGATGGTCTCTGAGATACCTTCAGAAAACAGCTACTTTCTCCTTTCTGGCCACGTGACCACTTGATCTCCACTTATGACCACACATTTACCTAATGGAACTCTTTACACTATTTCTCCTTCATAATCCTTTGGCTGTTTTTGCAAGGAATTGGAAATATTCTAAATGTCCATCATCTAGTGAATGTCCAAATAAGCTATTGTGTATCCATGCACAGGCTATTAAAATGACGCAAATGATACAATGCTGCAATTTGGAAAGACCTCTGTGAAGTCTCGGGAAGGAAAGACAGCAGACATGGTGGAATACAATCACCCCCTGGCAGCTCTTAAAAAGGAGAAATGGCCTCCCAAATTCCTGAATAAGTTGTTGTGGGCATGGATGGAGAAATAAAATTTTCAGCATAGCATTTATTGTCATAACATCTTCAATAGGTTTGGTTGCTGTTTAAAGGTAAGTTATATTTATTTTGTAAAGAATAAGTTACTCAATCTAATTCAATTCAATTAACACTTTTTAAGCAGCCAGGCACTGTACTAAAAGTTGGGAATGAAAAGAAATTGGTTCCTGCCCTCAAGGAGCGTACGTTCTATTGAAAGGGAACATGGGAGGAGACAGAGGGTGTGTGTGTATTCATCTGTAAATATATATGTATATATGTGTGTGCACATCTATACACACATACTATAGAGTAAGAAATATCTGCACACACACATACACACATACAATTAAACCCACACATGGGTAGCACCTGCTCTGGGTTACTCTTCCAACTTGAACTTATGGGTTGTATGCCCAGAGGAATAGCTGCTGCCTGATTGTCTAGGAATACAACCCCATAGGGCTGTATTCCTAGAAGTATACCTTACGAGCCCCATTGGGGTATGCTTCCCTTTAATGATCAGCAAATAGAAACACTTTTTAGCAAAGACATTTACTAAGATAGCAAACCACGATAGGAATATTAGCTGCAAAGCATTCTTTCCATAAACTGGGCAGTGTGGGTAGGGAGGAGTGCACTTTCACAATGACATACAACACTCATGGGAATAGTAGACACAAACTTAGAGCACAGCAATAGCAAGGCACATGTGTAGGGATTACATGTTATTGTTCAGTCATGCTCCAGTCTTCATGGCCCCATGGACCATATCATGCCAATACTGGCCATGGGGTTTTCTTGGCAAAGATAATGGAGTGATTTACCATTTCCTTCTCTAGTGGATTAAGGCATACAGAGGTTAAGTGACTTGCCCAGGGTCACACAGCTAGTAGGTATCTGAAGCTGAATTTGAAATCAGGTTTTCCTAACTCTAGGCCCAATGCTCTATCCACTGAGTCACCTAGCTGCCTCCAGGGAATCCATAAGTCAAGGAAATTCACAACTCAAAAACCTCAGGGCCTGGAAGCCTTTTCTCCCCTTGTGCAGTCCTCTATGAGATCCAACTCTAGATCACCAGAGTTAGTTCTCTCAAGTTCAGTCAGATTTCTGTTCCTCACAGGTTCTTCCTCCCTCAGGTTCCTGTCTCTCTGTATCACTGCCTCTGCTCCCTCAACTATGATTCAGGCTCTGAAACTCTGGATGTGGTGTCTACTATCAATAGGGGAGAAAGTCTGTTCCCTTTAATTCCATGAGAGAAAAGTGTTCAGATATCATAAAAGGTTCTGCAAGTGTTGGCACTACCTCATTGCTTTTAGGTGGCCCAGTGGATAGAGCATGGGATTTGGTATTAGGAAGTGCTGAATTCATATTCTACCTCAGGCACTTACCAGTTATATGGTCATGTTCAAATGAAATAAAATATGCACTGTGGTTTGCAAACAATAAAGCACTTTACAAATGTGTGCTATTATTAGCTATTAATCCAGTTAATTTCTGTGAGTCTCAGTTTCCTTATCTGCAAAATGAAGATAATAACACTGATGTCACAGTTTTTCTGAAGATCAGTGAAGTGATGTATGTGAAGCCCTTTGTAAACCTTAATGCACTATTTACATGCTAGCTATTCATCATTATTATCGTGATTATTACATTCTGTGGTTACATCAAGTAAAGGTATATGATGGGCAATCCCTTTGTTTCCATAGAAATAAGTAGGTACAAAATAATGGGGGGGGGGGGGCGGGGGATAGGTTAGAGATACAAACAATTTAGAAAATCAGGAAAGCCATCATGTAGAAGGTTGTGTTAGAGCTCAGCCTTGAAGGGAACTAGGGATTCTAAGAGATGAAGAAGGGGAGGGAGAGTATTCCAGACATGGGGAAGGTACAGCCAATGCAAAGACACAAGAGGGAGATGTTAAGTCATGTGTGGGAAACATCCATTGGGCCACTTTGGATAGAATGGAGAGAGCATGTAGGGAAGGAATGTGTTCTACCATCAATCAATCAGTAAGCCTTTATGTGCCAGGCATTGTGCTAAGCACTGGGGATGCAAAAAGAGACAAAAGATAACTTCTGCCTTCAAGGAATGGATACATTTCAATCTATTGCAAGCATTCCAATCAAATGGATACAATAGAGACATGTTTCTTTATCAATTCTGCTAGGCCAGGGGTTCTTAACCTTTCCTGGGGTCCTGTTCCCTTTTGGCCATCTGGAGAAATATGTAGATTTTGGAATTACTTTTTAATACACAAAATAAAATCCATAGGATTACAAAAGAAACCAAGTTGATAGAAATAGCTATTTTAAAAAAATGTTTTTCACTTCCCAGAACTCAGTTTAAGACCCCTCATGATCTCTCAGACCATCACTGGTTCTTTGGTTGCTTAGAATTCACCTTCCGTTTAGTGTTTCTGCTACTTGCATTCCAGTGTTTATGTATAACATGCTGTGGTTTCTTCCTCTGTTTCCTGCATCAGTTCAGACAAATGCGCAGTCCCTTCATTTTACAAGGTAGAAATTCGAGCCTCAGATTGGTCAAATGATTTCTTCAAGTTTACACAGGAAATACGTACGTGGGTACTCAAGTAAGTACCCAGGTAATGCACCTGGGTTTCAGCCTTAGCCTCCTGAGCACAAATTCCATGGCCTTTATGAGTCTTTAGTTCTCCCATGACCTGTTCTTGAATGAATGAGTGAAATAAGGGAAAAACATCCATTAAGTGCTTACTATGTGCAAAGCTTTAGAAAAGCAGGACAGAGAACCCTAAATGTGCTCTGAAGGAACTCACATTTTAATGGGAGAGATAACTCTTAAATCTGTGAGTCCAATGGAAATGTCCCATGGTGCTCAGGGGCAGTGGCAAAGTTGAAGGTCAGGTTTCTTCATGATTGTCATTTTCCCTGATAAAATCCGACCAGTGTCTGATGATAAGCCATTTTGCCAGGGCAGGGACTTTGGGGGCCCTGCTTTGTCTAGTGGTTTTATCAAGGATTTGGATGAAGGGGCAGTTGGCACAGGGTCCCAACTATATCTCAAATGAGGGTAACAATGTCCCCTGCCTATTTCCCAGAACTGGTGTGAGGTACAGGTGTGGCAGTGGCCATGAATGTGCTTTGAAATCTAAATTAAAGTCTTTCCAAGCCCTTTAAAGTATAAACTGCAAATGCTTTACAAAGTAAGGGCTTACTATGATTCCTTGGTGAATATACCTTATTAGGATGGAGGGGCAGCTAGGTGGTGCAGTGGATAGAGCACAAGTCAGGAGGACCTGAGTTCAAATCTCACCTCAGACACTTGACACTCTCTAGCTGTGTGACCCTGGGCAAGTCTCTTAACCCCAATTGCCTCATCCTGGGTCATCTCCAGTCATGCTGATGAATATCTGGTCACTGGATTCAGATGACTCTGGAGGAGAAGTGAGGCTGGTGACCTGCACAACTTAAAGTCAAGTGCAAGTCATGTCACCATTTCTCTGATGACATGGCCTTCTTCAGCAACAAAGGACAAACACACACATATTAGGCAAGATGGTTTTCTGTCTTTAAGTCAAACTCTAAGGAAGTTCAAATGCTCTGAGGTGGGATCCTGGCTCTGGTGCAGACATTGCCCCTTCCCCCAAGCTACTACTTCTTTTGCCTCAGTTTCCACATCAGTAAAATGATTCCATCTGGGTTTGATGTAAGGGATAACTAGTTAAAACTAACGAGAACATTTTGCAATCCCATTTTTGGGAGGATGTCCAAATGCTCAGAGATGAATCAGTAGGCAAAGACAATTGCCAATGCATGTGGAAAGCACATGCACACGCGTGCGCGCACACACACACCCAAGTGTCAGGTTAATTCATTGTTGTTGCTGCTTAGTGATCTGATTCACTGTGGCTTGTGGATTTTGGTGGAACCTTGGTATACTCTTAGCTTAATTAGGACATCTTCCCTTCCGCCTTGGACATGTTAAACCAAAGATAGTCTGGAGGACAAGAGTGGCTACTTTTGGCCAGGGCCTCCCCACTGTTTTTGTGTCCTAGGCCACTTGGGTAGCAGGCTGATGAAGCCCATGGACCCCTTCTCTGAGTTTTAAATGCACAAAATAAGTGACACTGGGTCTCAAAGGAAACCTAAAGTTGGTGATAATAAAAATGTGATTGTTTCTCTATCCTTGAGACCCCTTGCTTTAGGAGGTGTGTGTAGAAGGTATTAGATTCCTGATAGGGTCAGCAAATTTCAATGGGGCATCTAGCAGAACATAGAAGAGGGGATCCCTGGGACCCAGGTTGGGCACCCCTGCTCTGAGGGCTTTCGCAGCTTGTCTGGGCTCCCTGACTACACAAGGCACATTTGTTTCTATCTCTTCTACATAACATAACTTCAAAAGTGGAGGCTTTTGGGAGTGCTCAGAGAGAAAGTCCTTGAGGTCTGGATTGTCACCTACACCATACATCATGTTTGTAAAGTGATAGGAAATAACAGCTAGTATTATTGAGTGGCTGGGTGGTACAGTGGATAGAATGCAGGTCCTGGAGTCAGGAAGACCTGAGTTCAAATTCAGCCTCATAATCTTATTGGCTGTGTGACCCCTGTTCGCCTCAGTTTCCTCACCTATAAAATAAGCGGGAGAAGGGAATGGCAAATCACTCCAGTATTTCTGCCAAGAAAACCCCACATGGGGTTACAGAATCAGACATGACTGAAACAGTTGAACACAAACAATAAAAATCCGCTGTCTTAAGCTGTTCTACCTGGTCACACAGCTAGTCATGCTAGGCAGGTCATGCCACTCCTCTCATTTTATGATTGTCAATATTCACATCCGTACTAATAAGGTAAGTAGCCCACATCCATAGAATGAAGATTCAAACCCAGGTGCCATCATCTCTCCACTTTCCCTGAGGCACAATAACTCACAGTCACTTAAAGCTTCTGCTCCACTCACAATAACATGACAAAGTAGGTGAAACATGAATCATTTCCTCCAATTGACAGAGAAAGAAACAGATTTTGAGAGGCATCTAATAGAGCTGGTCAGTATCAAGAGTGGGATGGACCCCCACAGCTGTGGTAGGATGCAAAGAGCCCCAGACCTAGATTTAGAGGACATGGGTTCTAGTCCAGCTCTGAGGTTAATACATTGCAGATTCTTGGGCTGATCACATCTCTCTGCAGATAATTGACCTCTAGAGTCCTTTTCATCTCTAGCTTTCTGGTACTGCAAGTTCATGCCCCTCCCCACTCTCCAGTCCTACCAGGCACCTTGGGAGAGGAAGCAGCTGCCATAAAATATCAAGATCAAATGAATCAGGCAAACTTTTCCACCTTCCTTATCTTCCTGGGGCCCTGACCTGGCTAAGGCACACTGGGATGAAGGCATATCTGGGCAAGCATCTGATGAGCTGACTTTTGAAAACAGTCGTGTGCTTTTCTAGGCAGCCCATGCTCCAGTGCCCAATTGTGCCCCACCAGAAGTAGTCAATTGCCTGGGCATGCATCTTCATCGAGATGCTCTAGGAACTCTCCCTCTTAAAGAAAATCCACCACTCCTACAAGGCATCCCCAGACAAGAGGATATCCTCTTTCTTTCTTATCTTTCTTCCCCCTAGCCCACCTCTAATGCGTCGTCATCATGGCTTGAGATTCTGGCTCTGGGGCCAGAGGCAGGACTCCACCCAAAGCTGCAGAAAGCAGGAGAACCCTCTGGCCGTACCTGTGCTTCTCTGGAGGTGGGCAGGAGAGGAAGACACGTGCAAGGATGAGTAGTTATCTCACTAGAAAAGGATGGGAACTGGCGTCAACTCCTTTCCAGTTGTTATTACTCAGTCATTTCCATTATGCTCAATTCTTTGTGACTCCATTTGGGGCTTTCTTGGCAAAGATACTTGAGTGGTTTGCCATTTTCTTCTCCAGATTATTTTACAGATAAAGAATTTAGTCAGAGTGAAATGACTTGCCCAAGGTCACACAGCTAGTAAGAATCTGAGGCCAGATTTGAATTCAGGAAGATGAGTCTTCATGACTTCAGACCCAGTACTCTAGGCAATATGGTGCCACCTAGTTGTCCCAAATCCTATCCCAGAAAGCTACAAAATGTCCCTACTTGAAAGAGGAGCCTTGGTTATCATAACATGGGTCCAAATCCAGCCTCAGCTTTCTATTTTCTCAGACTCCTCTTTGTCTCTCTTTCATCATCTATAAATGAGGCAGGTTGAAAAGACTAGGAGTTCTTGACCTGGGGAACATAAACATTAAAAAAAAATTTTTTTGATAACCATTTCAATGTGACTTGTTACTTTTCTAATTCTATACATTTTCTTCATTTAAAAATATACTGAGAAGGGGTCCATGGGCTTTCCTAGACTATTGCCAAAGGGGACCATGACACAAAAAAGGTTAAGAATACCTTGATTACATAACAGCAATAGCAGAAATTCACATAGAGCTTTAACGTTTGCAAAATACTTTACAAAATGAATTAATTTCTGGAATTATTGAATAGGGACAGGCAACTCGGTTCCTTGGGTACTCTGCAGGAAAGACCACAAAGGCTGTGGGAAGTAATGCTTCAATCACACTTTAATAAGGCACGGAGACAAACAGTAAAAGGCGAGGGGACATAGAGGCAAATGGTGTGGGGACAAGATAGGGTGATGGAGGAAGGCAAATAGGTGGGGAAGAGCATAGGGAGGGGGAGAGTCACTTATGTGACCCTGGATTCCAATTGGGAGCACTCAGCAGTATGAATCGAGATGGAGATGAAAGAGGGCTGGGGGCGGGGGGGAAGTTTGGTGGGGGACAGACTAACTCTTACCCATGCCACCTGGGGCCACCTTGGGGTTAGTTCGTTGGCATACCCATATCATCTCAAAGTTACCAGCAGCATTCGGGGTGCTCTGCTGGTCTTACTTCATGTGCTATTTGGAGCTTATCTGCAGCCTTCTGAGCATGGCCTTTCACAGGATGAAAGGATCTGACAAGGTTTAGATGGCAGCCTCTGATTTAGCACATCATCTCAGGATGAGATTGTTGACTAATCATATGATTTGCAATTTCTGTTCCTTTGATCTGTGGAACAGTCTGTACCTTCCCCCCTTGCAGTCTTCCTTCTATTATACCTGTACGCTGGCTACTTATAAATTCACTTATCCTACTTCTAGAAAGGGGGAGAACAAGTTAGAATTTTAACACATCTACCTTATCCTTCAATCTAAGCAGTAACTCAGTGAGGCAGGTATAAATATCTTCACTTTACAGATGAGAGAATTGGAACATAGAGATGCAGATTGGTGAAAGGACTCGCCCAGCTGTCACATAGCTGGCAAATATCAGAGGAGGGATTTGAATTCAAGTCTTCCTGACTCCAAGTCCAACGCTGTGTCTACTAAGCTAGGCCTAGGCTGTGATGCTTCTCCATACACAGATGATCAAGAATGTGACATAATGCAGAGAACATCATCCCTGGATTCCACCCAAGGCATCATCGGAACATTGTGTTGGAGCTTTCCTTATTACTGACCCTGATAAAGAAATCAATCCCTTGAGGTAGATTAGATAGTACAATGGATAGAGCAATGGGCCTGGAGTCAGAGAGACCTGAATTCAAATCTGGCTTCAGACACTTACTGTTTGTCCCTAGGTAAGTCACTTCACTTTTCTTTGCCTCAATTTCCTCATCTGCCAGTAGCACCTACCTTCCAAGGTTGTTAAGAGGATTAAGTGAGATAATATTTGTAAAGCACTTAGCACAGTGCTAGGCACCTGACAGATACTTAAGGAGAACTTGTGCCCCCAGAGAGTGGAATTTTCTGACATTAAAAACCATGTGCATTTATGTAGTTC
This sequence comes from Notamacropus eugenii, assembly GCF_028372415.1. Classification (NCBI taxonomy): domain Eukaryota; kingdom Metazoa; phylum Chordata; class Mammalia; order Diprotodontia; family Macropodidae; genus Notamacropus; species Notamacropus eugenii. The sequence continues at coordinate 478,479,824 of NC_092874.1, read as the reverse complement.
GTATTTTCTCCTGTACCTCTTCCCCACACGGCCCTCAGACTTGAATGTGGTCACACCTGCTTCTGCCTCCAGTGGCTTTTCCTCAGTCCTCATTCTCCTTGACTTCTCAGGAGCCTTTGACCCTCTGGATCATTCTCTCCAACTTAATTCTCTCTGCCCTCTGGGTCATTGGGACACTACTGGTTCTCTTTCTTCCTCTGAGTCAATGTGTCCCTCAGGGTTCTGTGCTGGGCCCCTCTTCACTTTCTATAGTATTTCATTTAATCTCTTCATCTTCCATAGATTTAATAACCATTTCTTGGCTGATGATTCTCTCCTCTTCCTAGCCTGTCCCAGTTTCTTTGTGGACCTCCAATCTCCTATCTCCAACAGCCTTTTGTACAAGTTGAATTGTACATTCAGTAAGGCATCTTAAACTTGTGACCCTTGTTCCCCTGGCATGGGATCCTTCATTGGTGGAAATGAAGGCCTGCTCTATATGAGGTGGGACAGGAGTTGGGGACAGACAAGAGTTTCACTTCTCAAACAGTCCCGCCTTTGGGGGACCTGTCAAGTGAGGGTCTTCTTTGACAGTAGTCTTGAGTTAGCTTCAAGCTTTGAGAGAGAAGGTGTTAGAGACCAACCCCACTTTAGGGTGCCAAAGGAAGAGACTCTGGGAAGACAGGAGAGGACCAGTCAGTCTCCAGCATGTCCCTGTTCCCAGCTTGCTATTCTAGAGATTTTGGGGTGTTTCCCTTTGGGTGAGATCCAGGACATTCTCTTGCTGGAGCTGAGTTACCTCTCTCCCAATGGGAGAGTGCCACTCTGTACAGTCTGGTATGTATTCTCCTTTGGGTGCCCTCTTCAATTGTTGTTTTGCTAAGGTTTAGATAAGTGGGCTTCTTTGCTATCCCCTATGTGTTCATTGCTGAAGCAGTATTTGGTGGGAAAGAGGTCAAGCCTTGGATACAGACCTTGGAGTCCACCTTCCCCCCAAAGGACCAAAGTGATGAAAAGTCAGATGGAGTCTGATCATGTGCTCAGATGAGCACTGTTGTAGGAGACAGATATTCTTCTGGCCTGTATGCTCTGTCTTTGAGGACAGCAGAGTGGTGACCTCTGCCCCCAACCTTACTTACTGCCCCCAGTAATGAAAGTCTCCTTTGGAGAAGGGGGGAGGGGGAGAAGAGCCTGGAGATGTCTCTTCTGCCTTCCTTCAAGTCATACACAATGACAGTCCCCTCACCACACATGTAGAGACCATAGCCACTCCTGTCACCACATATCTCTACACCCGGGCATTCTGTCTGTAGGGATATTATTTTTGTTTGCTTATATTTTGCAAGATTCCTACAATTTGGGGAGCGGGTGTGGGGAGCTAATTTTTTTTCCTAAAAGCTCAGACAATTTACTTTCATTACAATTCTTAAGTGTATTTTCCTAGGCTAGCCTATTGTGTTTCAGATGGAGCCAGTAGATCATAGCTTTAAGACCAAATCTTTAGATGACCAATAAAAAGCCCCCAGTCCTCACCTGAGTGGCTCCTCCTTTAGATTTTGGTGGATGGAAGAAAGTAAAATTAGCAGCTGTTTTCTCCCACCAGTCAGGCTAAGACTTGGAGATCTCTCCTCCTTTGCCTCCCCCAACCCCCAGTGGTGTTTGTTGTGCGAGTATGAGGGTAAGTTGTAGGGCCACCTTCTCTTCTTGTGTCTTTAAGGATTGAATAAGCATGCCCTTTGACAAACTGAGGTCTGGGAATGACTCGCATTTAGAAAGAAGGCTTTTTGGCATCTCCCAGGGGCCAAGTTAATTTCAAAAACAAGATTAAGCCTTCCCCTTCAGGGAAACATTTTAGTTTGCATTTCTTTTTTTCCTTATAAGAAGTAGCATATTTTTTAGAGCTACAAGTTTGTTTGTATTCTGTTCTATTCCTGGTTGTAGCCCATATAATCTTGTCAATGCCGCTTTCATTTTGTTACATTGGGTGGTATAAGAAACTTACTGTGTCAGTTTCATTCTCCTGTTAACGCAACTGTTGCATGTACTGATGGAGTGCATTCTTGAAAGTCTAAACGCTACTAAATGTATAATTCGCACTTGCTGTATGCCGATACATGAAAAAGTCTGATTTGAACATGTCTCTTCCTATCCTCTGGTATGGTTAAGCATGCCAGATTAATCCAAGAGACCATTCACCACAACATTGTACATTTGTCACTGCGTTAATCTTTCTGTATTAATATGGACACGAGAGCTAAGGTAGGGGACGGTTAGATCTCCTAGTATCAGGAATAGACCCAGACATTAAGAAGGACGACATTTTAAGGCTACTGGGCAGAAAAGTGAAAGGATGAGGAGAAGGGACAATTAAGGCCACTGACATTAAGGAGGGTGAGACAACTCAGGAATTTTTTCTAATCCTGCCTGAGGATTTTGGCCATGAAAATATACCTGAGCAATTAACAGCAAGATGTGGGAATTTCAGACTTATGTACACATTACTTTGAAAAGCCAGAGGCCTCCCTTTTCATCAAATCCCTCCAGAGAGAATGAAGGTTATCACCATACCCCAAATTCCACTTCATCTACGGGTAAGGCTCTCTGCTGCCATCCCCTTTGTGGTATACAATTACCATGGGTCCCATAGGTCATATTCTCTGGATGTGAACCATGTCCCCTGATGGAAAATTCTGGGAGACTGGTTGGACTGGCAAGAGTGCCTGGGACACTGGAAAGCCCCTGAGGCAGATGAAATGATGAGACTATCTGATAGTCTAAGGCTGCAGAGGCAGTGGACACTCTTGTGGAGGCCAGGAGAAGTGTTACTTGCCATCAAATATACAAACTTTAGTAATCTGCCTGTTCACAAAATAGCCCCAGAGAACGGAGGGAGCCCTATCTGGACCATTTCCTGTAATCGACTTTTGCCCATAGGAGAATTAGTTGAACTTTTTAATGAGAGAATGGATGGACACTGAACTTAGAAAAGGATAAGAAGAGACTTTCCATCAGCTGAACAAAGGTTTTCTTTGTATCATGCCCAGAGAGGGGCACTCAAAGCAATATATCTAGTGAAGAAAAGTATGTATTATTTTGGGGTAGGAGAACTGAACCCAGAAACAGGTCCTTTCATGTTCAAAGCTGTTGCAGAGAGTCATAGGGTACGGATTCAACCCACAAAGCCTGGAAGTACTGATGGTCAAACCTGGAAGAGGTGCCAGCCCAAGGGTAGACATACAAGTCAACAATGACCCTGATAGTGAGCCATGCTCTGGTATAGGAGCTGGGAGCTGGGTCAGTTACAGGAGGACTATTAGACCAGTCACTGATTAGACCAGGCAATAATGCTAGCGATGGCTCATGCAAAAAGTGCTGTATATGTACATGCATGTGCGTAATTGTTTAATATGCTTGTTTTGATTTTGCCATTCTGTTCATTTGACTGTATTTTGTATTATGTTCATGTTAGAGTAATATCTATCAATTGTTTTGCATATATGCTATTCCTCATTGCTAAATTCTATTTTATACATAGACCTTTTGATGGTGATATTGGTGTAGCTGGCTAGATTTGTTTTTTAATTAGCCATATGTATCACTTTTAATTGATTTCTGTGTCCTGTGGATATATATGTACTTCCAAAATATGCATGTCCTACATGTTCTGTGTGTAGTTAGGCATGCTGTCACTGTAATTTCCTCACAGGTGATGCTCTGTACCGTACCATATCTACTGCATGTATTGTTAATGTGAATTTCTTTTGACTTCCACAGCAGTGAAGATTAGTTACCCACGGCATAAGGAAAAATCAGCCTTGTTATTCTGAAGCACTGATTTTTGTGTTTATACCATATACTTATTGATTTTGGACTTGCCCCAGCTGATCTCTGCAAGGAACTGCAAAGAGTTTCAGTCCAGAGGAGGAATGTAAGTCCTGTCCCAAGATCCACTGGCATGGGATTCCTCATTCGTGGAAATGAAGGCCTGCCTCATATGAGGTGAGACAGGAGTTGGGGACAGACAAGAGTTCTAGTTCTCAACCAGTCCTGCCTTTGGGGGACCTGTCAAGTGAGAGTCTTCTTTGAATGTAGTCTTGAGTTAGCTTCAAGCTTTGAGAGAGAAGGTGTTAGAGACCAACCCCACTTTAGGGTGCCAAAGGAAGAGACTCTGGGAAGACAGGAGAGGACCAGTCAGTCTCCAGCATGTCCCTGTTCCCAGCTTGCTATTCTAGAGATTTTGGGGTGTTTCCCTTTGGGTGAGATCCAGGACATTCTCTTGCTGGAGCTGAGTTACCTCTCTCCCAATGGGAGAGTGCCACTCTGTACAGTCTGGTATGTATTCTCCTTTGGGTGCCCTCTTCAATTGTTGTTTTGCTAAGGTTTAGATAAGTGGGCTTCTTTGCTATCCCCTATGTGTTCATTGTTGAAGCAGTATTTGGTGGGAAAGAGGTCAAGCCTTGGATACAGACCTTGGAGTCCACCTTCCCCCCAAAAAGGCCAAAAGTGAAAGTAGTTCTTCAATCATACCCAGTTAAGTATATGGTGCCCAAGCTTTGGGTCAGCAGGACCTTCACCCCCTGGACACTGCTGCAAAGGAAGAAAGAGTCATCAAGTGTCAATGAAGTCTCTTCTTGTGTTCCATCTCCTGTCCTCCTTCCCTGCCCAAATTTAGTGGCTGAAAAAGAAAGGCTCCTTTTTTTTCCAGGGATATGCAAGTGAGGCAAAGATGTGATTAGGATCTGGGAGCCTGAGCAAGTCACTCCTCTTGGATCTTCACAGACTTATCATTTCAGGGCTCCAAAGTCTCTGATGAGCATTAATTATGAACCTTAAAGTTTCCCACAGGACAGTAAATATGCTGTGAAAATCTTCAGCTGACACAGAGATAGAGTGAGTCATGCTCAGAAGTAGTTTTTGAGCTGCGATCCTAGGAGGCAATAGCCAGGAGGACTCTTGATGATAATACTGTCATGAAGAGTTAACAGGTTACTCCTTAGCTCAAAAAGCTTAGGTGGTTCTGTTTTCCTTTAGGATAAAAAGGGTTAAGAGGGTAGAATAATGCTAGTATTAAATGATACTGAAAAACAGCAACCACCAATGATCAAATGACATTTATTAAACATTTACTATATACCTGACACTGCCCAGGCCCTTGTGAAATAAATACAATGAATGAAACAATTCCAACCAAGGAATTTACATGCTAAGGGGGAAGACAACAGTATTTTGTATAGTATGCAGCCCCTGGCTCAAAGTGCATTTGGGTAATCTACACTTCCATGGCTGAAGGATAGAGTTGGTGAGAGCTTGAGAAAAGAAAGATCCTGGTCCTCCAGTTTCCAGCTTAGAGAGAAAAGATAGGTAGTTTCAGACTCTCTTCAGGACTAAAGGGAGAAAAAGGTTCTGGGAAGAAGCCAGTATGTGAAGGACCTGACACCTCCATTATGTGTCTATCTCCAGTTTACTATACTGAAGACTTCAGGGAATTCCTCTTGGGTGAGATCTGGCACCCTTTATTTCAATTAGAAGAGTTCATTCATTTTGTGTGGGGGCCATATCCAGTTGTCCTGACCTATGTCTTACCACTGGACTGATGACTGGAGGAGAGAGTGAGGCTGAAGACTTTGTGCGGCTCAGCCTCACCTAAATCCAATTCCTTTGCAAGTCAAGACATCACCCTCCTGATGTCCTTGTCCTCTTCAAGAATGAAGCAAACAACAATGGATGACTAGTAGTAGCTGCACCCCTCCCCACAACTGGCCAGTTACAGTTGGGCAACGCTGCTCCCTCTTTCCCCTCCTCCTCCCCTTCGACCTCCTCTTCCCCCTTTTTCTTTTCTCCCACTGTCCATATGGAGAATCATACCTTTACATGTGGGTGCTCTGTCCAAAAGAATATAAATTTTGATGGCTTAGGCTTTGCAAGGCATCTTGGGGCTTCGGGGCTAGTTTTTTTTCCTTTCCTATTTATTCTCTCATTGCTTTCTCAAATAAACTGGGACAATGAACTCTTTTGTCTCATGTGGTTTTCATTTATGATTTCTTGAAATATAGCTCTGAAAAATCAGGCTTTGTTAAAACCCATTATGATTCGAATGCTACTCGACTATGCCTTTAAACCCAAGTTGCTCTGGCTTTCACCTGATTAGCTGATTGGTCCTAGCACAAGCCTCCCTTGCTCAAAGTTTGGATTTTGATGGCTCAGAGTGAGTGCAAATAGCCATTGTTTCTGTGCTGGCCAGAAACCCTGAGGGTCTTCCTTTCCCAGATTGGTTCTTTTATGAAAGCAAACTAGGCATTCTTTGCCTTAATTCTTTTTTTTTTTAATTTTTTTTTATTTTTTAATGTTTAACAATCACTGCCATACAATTGTGATTTTATCCCCCCCACTCCCCCCTTCCCTCCCCACGACTTCATACAATTCTGTATAGATTCTACATATACTTTCCTATTGAGTATATTTTCACTATAGTCATGCTATGTAGTCAGACTAAGATAAATGAAAGAAATCGTATAACAAATCAGAACATGATACACAAACACATACACATACACAAACATGATCTGTTACATTATGTGAGTGACTTCCATATTTCTCTCTCTGAGTGTGGAAGGCATTTTGCCTTGAGAATCACCATTGGGATTTTTTTTTTTTTTGTAAGAAGTTCTTGTGTTATTACAAAAATCTAAGTCTACCAGAAAAAACTCTCACACACTGTGGTCGTTGCTGTGCATAAAGTTCTCCTGGTTCTGCTCCTTTCACTCAGCATCAGGTCATATAAGTCCTTCCAGGCCTCTCTGAAGTCTTCTTGTTCATCATTTCTTATGGCACAATAGTACTCCATTACATTCATATACCATAATTTATTCAGCCATTCCCCAATTGATGGACATCCCCTTGACTTCCAGTTTTTGGCAACTACATAGAGTGCTGCTATAAATATTTTTGTACATGTGGGACCCTTTCCCATTTTTATGATCTCTTGGGGATATAGTCCTAGTAGCGATATTGCTGGGTCAAAGGGTATGCACATTTTTGTAGCCCTTTGGGCATAGTTCCAAATTGCTCTCCAGAATGGTTGGATGCGCTCGCAGCTCCACCAACAATGAAATAGTGTTCCAACTCTCCCACATCCTCTCTAGCATTTATCATTTTCTTGTTCTGTCATGTTTGCCAATCTTATAGGTGTGATGTGGTACCTCAGAGTTGTTTTGATTTGCATCTCTCTAACCAATAGTGATTTAGAGCATTTTTTCATATGATTATAGATAGCTTTAATTTCTTCTTCTGAAAATTGCCTGTTCATATCCTTTGACCATTTATCAATTGGGGAATGACTTGTATGATTATACATATGGGTCAGTTCTCTATATATTCTAGAAATGAGGCCTTTATCCCCGAGCTTAGCTGTAAAAATTCTTTCCCAATTTACTACATCCCTCCGGATTTTGGTTGCATTGGGTTTGGTTGTGCAAAAACTTCTCAGTTTAATGTAATCAAAGTTATCCATTTTGCATTTCATAATGCTTTCTATCTCTCCTTTAGTAAAGAATTCTTCCCTTCTCCATAGATCTGATAAATACACTATTCCTTGCTTCTCCAGTTTATTCATGGTATCAATCTTTATACCTAAATCATGTACCCATTTGGACTTTATTGCCTTAATTCTTACTTAGTCTTAAACTGAGACCTGAGAAAAAATTAGCTTAAAAAGGCCAAGTTCTCCCACTGCATCTGGGGCCATTGCCAGTCATCTTGACCTGTGTTTTGCTCCTGGACCCAATGACTCTGGAGGAATGAGACTGATGACTTTGCCCAGCTCTGCCTCACTTATCCAGTTCACTTGCAAGTCAAGGCCCTCCTGATTAGTCCTTTTCTACAACAAAGGGTGAACAGCATCCAACAACAGTGTCTTGTACATATTCTTATCTGTATACTTTTTTTGATTTCTGTTTGCTATCAGTTTGGATAAATGGGTATATTTACTATCATTATGTATGGTCTTTGTGAAATTGGTATTTGGTAGGGAGTTAAACCTTGGGGCTAGTGACCAGGAGCTCAGACCTAAAAAAATTATTTCCCCTTGACTAAAAATATTTAGGGGCAGCTAGATATACTTCTAGTCCAGTACGTGTTCTCACTGAGGAGAGCGGAGTAGTCAGCTTCTAATGCCAATTTCCTTCTTTGTCCCCTGGTAAGAATCTGTTTCCCTTGGAAAAGGGTGGGGGGAGGAGACTAGAGATATCTATTCATGCCTCCTGTGAGCCACATCTAAACAGACCTATGTGGACACTGGAAGTGAATGTGTGTGAATGTGCATGCACCGCCCCGCGCCCCCCCCCCCCCACCTTATTCTCTTTTGTAAGAAAGAGAATAACTATATCACAATTAACTTTGAGGAAACTTGGTGAGAAATGCATTAATAGATGGAGGGCTCAGAAAAGCTCTATGTGGAAGGTGATGCTTGACTTTCATCTTAAGAGAGGGGTTGGAGCAAGGGACTTTAAATGCCAAACAGAGGAGTTCATTTTTTAATTTTTAGAAGCCATAGGGAGCCATCAGAGTTGGTTGAGTAGGGGAGTGACACAGTCAGATCTATATTCTAAGACAATCCCTTGTGCAGTATAAATGGTCAGACACTTGAGGCAGAGAGATCATTTAGGAGACTGTTGTGATCATCTAGGTAATAGAGGTAGATGAGAACACCTGATCCCAGATAGCAGCTATTTGAATGGATAGGGGTCAGGGGTGAGAAAGACATTAAGGAGAGAGAAACAAAAAGATTTGACAAGTGATTGGATATGTGAGTTGAGGAGAGGGATAGTCAGGGAGACTGTCAAGGGAGACTCAAAGAATGAGATGCCTGAGATAAAACAGGGAAGTTTTGAAAAGGGATGAGTTTAGGGAAAATATAATGAGTTCCGTTTTGGACATGTTGAGTTTGAGTGCCTATGGGACATTCAGTTTGAAACATCCAGTGACCAATTAGTGAGATGGGAATGGAACACATGGGACATTTTGACATATAGATCTCAGTCATTGGCATAGAAATGATAATTAAATCTATGGGAGTCTATGAAATCCTCAAGAAAGATGTTGCAGGGAGAAAGAGTATGGTCCCTAGAGCAGAGTGTTGGGGAATGACCATAGCTAGGGGGCAGGATATGGATGAGAACCAGTAAAGGGGATGGAGAAGAAGCAATGAGATAAGTAGAAACAGGAACCAATAGGTAGTACCATGAAAGACCAGAGAGGAGGCAGTGTCCAGAGATGGGGGCCAGTCAGACACAGCAGAATAACGACTCAAAGAAGACCATCTGATTTAACAGCTGAGATCATTGTAAAGTGATTATGTTGGAAGTCAGATTGCCAAGGGTTGAGGAATGAATGAGAGGAGAGGAAATGGAGGCAGTAATTTAAATTGGGCTAAATGAGGCAGCTTTTTTGGGGAAGAAATTTCCCTGAGAAAGGGAAGAGAGGTACAGGACCATATCTTGAAGACATGGTAAATCTTTGTAAAGGTTTTTTTCTTTTCTTTTAAGAAATGAGAGAGACAGACATATTTGAAAGCAATATGAAAGAAACCAGTGGAGGGTGGTTGGAGGATAGAGTAATAATTGACATTAATATCTGTTGGAAAAGATGATTTGGATTAAGTAGACATGAGGGTTTTGTTAAGGTGAAGAACCATCTCATTTCACTGTCAGAGACAGAGTGAAAGGGGATGGATGTAAGCCCAAAGAGGGAATCAAGTGAGTGGGACAGTGCAAGAAGAGAGGAGAATGATGCCATGACTTCCAGTTGACTTTGATTTGATTGAGTGAGGGAGGGCTGGACAAGGTCACCAACCTCACTTTCTTCTCCTGAGCCACCTGGGTCCAGTGGCCTGATATTCACCAGGATGACTGGAGATGACCCAGGATGCAATGTGAGACCCTGGCCCTTTTAGACTAAGGTCTTTTCACATTCTCACTTTGAGTGAGATACACCCATTCAAAGAATAGACTTCTTTAAGTTAGAGTGATATGAACTATAATCTGGATTGGGTAGAAAATCTGAATAAAAGGAGAGTCTGGAGGTAGAAGAAGAGAATGAAGCATATTCTGACTTCTCCTATAAGATCAGTGTGTCAAGGGATAGGGATGAAGTACAGCTAGTGATACAAAGAAAGGCCAAGGATGCAGTGTCACCAGATAGGAACTGGGGCTAGTAAGTGTATGGAATGTGAAAGATGTCTCAGATGAAGGAAATTCTAGCAAGCACAATGAAGGAGAAGGAGGGGGTGGAGTGGCATATAGAGAGGATGGTTGAAGAGGATGGGAATAAGAGGCTAGTAGTTGGGGATTAGGGACAGATTTCTCCTGTTGGGTCCATTGTTCCTGGACTAGTATAGGGATAGGGAAGGAGACAGGTAGGGAGGATTGTTAGCCATAAGGGTATTAGTAGGTATTGGAAGCTATTTGGTACTTGTTAAATTGCTGTTTGTCCTTCATTCTTGAAGAGGATCATGACGCCAGGGAGGTGATGCCCTGACAAGCAAGTGAATTGGATTTACACAAGGGAGGTCTGTACAAGATCACCAGTCTCACTTTCTCCTCTGGGTCCAGGGGCAAGATACAGATCAGGACAACTGGAGATGGCCCTGGATACAGTGGGAGATCTTGGCCTTTGTAAGCTAAGGTTTTTCAGAGTTCTCACTTTGAGTGAGGCAACACCCAATTCAGTGATTAAGAAACAAGCCAAGTAACAGCTCCTTTTACCTAATCCAAAAAATAAAAAAATCAATTTGGGAGGGGAAGACCCTTAGGGTTCCAGCGGTGCTTGGGCTGGGATCTATTGTTGGCCAATCAATGAGAGCCAAAGTGATTTGGGTTTCAGGTGTAGTTTTTAAGAAAGAAATCTGGCAAGCAAATCCCAAGCTATCTTGCTTGGTTTCAGCCATCAAAAGTTACATTTACTGAAAATTTGCATACTTGTTAAATTACCAGTGGCTCCAAGAAGGGGCCACACCCTGGTAAAACTGTCTCAGCAGATGGCTTAAACCAGGTTGAGGGTAACTGACAGGTCTCAAACCCATTTGTGAGTTAGGGGGATGTCTACCCCAAGCATGTGAAGACTTCCCTTACTGGGATGGGCAGATGAAAACAGTTTGTTCCAATGGCCCCAAAGGTGGCTGAAGCAGGCACTGTGGAGCACTTAGAGTTTGGTCAGACATCGAAGGCAACAAGGTCATCCACTACATCCCAGACCATTACCAGTGGTCTTAACTTTTGTCTAGTCACTGGATTTTAATGACTGGAAGACATAATGAGATTGGTGACTTTTTGCAACTCTGCCTCACTTAAATCCAATTCACATGCAAGTCAAGACATGACCCATGATGCTCTTTGAAAATGAAGGATGAATAACAATAATAACACCTTATGAAATAATAGATTACAGATCAAACTGGATCTCTTTCTCTCGTTCCCTTTCCTCTGTCTACACTGAGGTATAACACCCTTACCTTTGAGTGCTCTGCCCAAAGGGAACATACATTTTCAACTCTGAAATTTCTCTCTCTTTCTTTAGCACCAGCCTTAAAACCAAATCACTTTGGCTCTCATCGATTGGCCAACAACAGATCCTAGGTCAAGCCTTACTTGGTCATTGTTTGGTCCCAGATTGGGTCTTCCCCTTCCAGATAGATTTTTTTAAAAAGAGGCCATTTTCTGCCTTGGTTCTTGTTAAGCCTTAGTCACTGAATAGGTGATGCCTCAATCAAACTGAGATCTGTTAAATTCCTTAGCTTGAAAATGCCAAGGGGTCCCCACTGCATTCTGGGCCATCTCCAGTTGTCTTGATCTGTATCTGGCCAACAGACCCAGATGGCTCTGGAGGAGAAAGTGAGGCTGGTGACTTTGCACAGCCCTTCCTCACTTAAATCCATTTCACTTGCATGTCATGGCATCACCTTCCTGTTATGGTCCTCTTCTAGAACAGGACAAATAGTGCAGCACTAGATCGATGGATCAGAAAAGGCACAGAAGACTCAGAAATGATACACCATAGATTACTGTTAGAGAAACTCAGAAGACTTGGTAGTGGGATTCCCAGCTATTTTGTTCATTCTACAATTATTTTGAATTTCCTTTTCTATCTATGCTGGATTTTAAAACAATTTTTAAAGCTCTTCCAGGAATTCTTGCTGAGCTTGCATTCAACTCCCCCTTTTCCCCTTTGAAGTTTTCAGGCTTGTAGCTGTTTTGACATAGTTGTCTTCTAAATTTATGTCCCAATCTTCCCTGTCACCATAGTAACCTTTCAGGGTCAAATTGTTGTTGTTTGCTCATTTTTAAAAACTTATTTCTTGATTTGAACTTTATATTAAAGTTGGGCTGTTATGGAGGAGGGGGCAAGGAATGGGGATAGTGTCCCAGGCTTCAGATTTTTTCCCACTGCTGTTTTTCGAGTGAATTCTGGGGGTTTGGAAGGTTTGGGTGCGAGAGGTGCAATCACTGCTCCCTTGCAATTACATCGGATACTGTTCTCTTGGCTCCTGTTCCCTTGAGCCTACAAACTCTCCTTTCCTACTTGGAAATATGAGCTGGAAGTAGGCACAGAAAATGGAGTTTCCAAACAATGCCTGGTCCTGTGCCTAATGCTAGTATAGTAGTGCCCTTTGGTTTCTTTCTGATCAGTTGCCAATCCCCTTACTCCCTCTGGCTTAAGAAGCAACTAAGCTGTTACTGCTGTTGTTCCGGACACCTCCAAGGTCTACAACTGGTGTTGCCACCACTTGGGCTCCAGGCTGGCCCCCATCTATGTTACAGATCTCTTCTTCTGACCTCCTCGGGCTGGAAAAAAATGCTTCATCCTGATTTTCTGTGGGCTCTGCTGCTCCAGAATTCAATCTGAAGCATTATTTTACAGTTGTTTAGAGGGGAATGTTGGGAGAACTCATATACAGTACTTGCTCTGCTCCACCATCTTGGTCTCTCATTTCATTAAAAACAATTGAAAACTTTAAAAATTCTTGTTTTGTCTTTTCCAGGGATTTCTGGTTGTCCTTATGCCCAACCTATACTTTTATTTGAGGTTTTGCTTGTATATATTTTGGAGTAATTTTCTTCTTCTGGGTTTGTTATCTGAGCATCCTCTGAGCACCATATTCTTCTCTGCCTCCACTCTCTCCTCCCCACACTTTCCCCTTAAGTCTGTTTATAGCTGTTGTGATTTTATTCTTATTTTTCTGGGTTTATCACTTGGTCCTCTCCCAACCCATATTATTAGTTGTGCTTGATTCTCTTTACTCATAGTTTTAGTCTCAGTTTCTAGAGTAGGAGAATGTAAGTGGTCAAGTACCTCTAGCACTCTTGGATGTGTTGGATAAACTTTTGTTCTGTCCCTTCTTTATTCTGGATACAGCTGCCCCTGTTGGATAAGGTGGAGGACAGGAGGTCCTACCCTCTGCCTCAGCCTCCTAGAGGTCAGTCTACAGCAAGTTTTGTGGTCAGTCTTTGGGTTCACCTTGCACAACCTCCAGTTCAGAGTTGATTTCATTTCCTATTTCGATTCCAAAAGGCCTCAGTGAGATGTAAGAGAACAGACTCAAGGGACCTGTATCTTGCTGTGACTACCAGTGTCACACTGTAATCTCTGGGGGCTGGTCCTATTTCCTATTTCTGTTCTGATAGGATCCAGCTGAGATCCAGCTACAAGTAACCAATTACTGGAACATGTGACCCCTACTCCCCCAAGCTGGCTTCACTTCCTTTGGGGACAGTTCACATTCACTTCCCTGTTGTGACTCTTCTTTCCATCTCTGCTGGCTGTTTGTTGACTTGAGCTCATGCTGGCTTCCTTGGGGCAGCTCCTTCCCTCCCCTCTGCCAACTCTTGAATTCACTCCTGTTGGAAATGGCTTTCCTGTTGTGGCTCTTCTCCCCTCCTCTGCAGTCTTGGACTGGATGGAAGAGCTCATTCCTGGTGGGGTTTCCCCCCCATTTTTCCTTTATCATTGGTTTTATTGTGTCCTTTTCTTATACTGGTGTTTACATGGGAACCCATGGCTTCGCTATATTTTTCATGCTGGAAGTCATTTTTTAAAAAGTCAAAAGTCAGTTCTTTTGTTAAAATCATTTGTTCTGTCTAAATTATTAGTTCACACTGATCCATGGCTAATAATAACAGTCAGGATTTATATAGTATGTTGAGGTTTGCAACAGATCCCAAAGTTTGCAACAACATCCCAAAAACCCTGGGAGGTAGGTGCTATTGCCCCCATTTTTCAGATAAGGAAACTGAGGCAGACAGAATATTCCAGATTCTAGGTCTCATGCTTTAGCCACTACACTGCGTATATGCTCTGGACATACCCACAGAGATATTTTAACCCCTTTCTGTTTCTTCTTTTAAGACTACGAGTTTTTTCTTGTTAAATTTCACTACTATAGTATACTATATTTGTTGTAAGAGGCAGCCTGGTGTCAGACTTGAGGTCAGGAAGACCTAGGATGCTGAGAAATTTAGGGATTTAATTTGCCCAAGTAACTCTCTTAGACTGTCATGTTCAATACAGTTCAATTGTCAGTTTGCATCACTAGAAGGAGTTTCTAATATTTATGAAATTATAGGTAGATACAAAAAGGAAGAAAAATGCAAAATTAAAAAACTATTATTATGGTCAAAATCAATATACTATTGATTCTAATATCAATTAAGGAAGTATTACTTCCTTAACTATCCCAACGATTTTTATATAATATATAATTTTTATATAATTGGACTGCAGAGATGGCATCAAACTTGTGACTTTCTTGAGTCAGCTATAACATATTTTAATCAATCCAGTTTAATCTTTAGGTACATCTCCCATTAGATGTATTTCTCACAACACAGATTTTACAAAATCCATTCCATAACACTTTTTCTTTTCTTAGGGAAGGATATCACCATATGACACAGTGATAAAACCCTTAACAAAGGATAAGATTGAGGTTCATCGCTCTTTTCATTCTCCCACTCTACAGGAACTTACCTATTAAGCAATCCCTGGAAAAAGGACCACAAACCCTCTGGGTGAGTGGTCCTCTACAGAAGATCAATCTAATATGTGGGAGGTCATCTTTTAATATTTCACGGGCACCTCTGCAACTCTGGGACTATGTCCCTTTTCTCATTATGTGACTCAGGTGACACTCCTTTTGTGAAACCTTTCTGATGCACCAAGCAACATATTCTGTCTTTAGCACTCTGTCTTGATCTCCCCTCTGTGCCCATCATATCTTACCTAATCTGCATCCATGCAACAGCTCCGCTAACAGAATGTAAACTTTGTGAGAACAGGGATTGTCATTTTTTATCTTTGTATTATCTGCACTCCCAGGACCTAACGCAGTGCCTCACGCCATGTTAGGGGCCACTTGAAATGACACCCAAATCATCGCTCACATTCCAACTTCTTGTCATTTCTAGAGAAGTCTTCTGAGATCTTCATTTTCATTTTCTTCTAGCAGTGTAAAAAGACTTTCATTTGTCATTGCAGTTTTGAAAATTAATGATGTACTTGAGTGGACTGTTTTATTGGGGGGCTTCTGCAGTTTCATCATCATACGCCCCTGAAATTTCTAGCTATATCGTTTTCTTCTTCTCTCCCAGACAGACTTAGGTGTCTGCCTATCCTTTTAATTCCTGATGTAGGTTCCCACTGCCTTTTCCTGGTGTCAGTTTCTTTAATTCCTTGAGTGTACATAATTCTCTGTGTGTGTGTGAGACACAGAAAGAATCAGAGAGAGAAAGAGGAAGGAAGGAGTGAGGGAGAGAAGAGTAGAAATCTATAAAGTTTTGCACTGATGCTTTTCCAAGAGAAAGATGACATTGGATTCTTTATACCAGGCCTGCATGCCAAAGGTTTTCCTCTACATATAAAGATCCTTTGATGTGTTGCAGGTTGTGCAGGCCTGCTCTAGACCTAGGACAAGGAGGTTCTGAGTACTGGCTCAGTGGTGAATGTATCTTTGGAAGAGCAGCCTGGCTAAACTGTTAATAAGCACCTACTATGTGCCAGGCACCATGTTAAACACTGGTAATACAAAAGTTGGCAATGAAGAGCATTGATTTTTTCAGCTACTGACATTTCTGAAGACTATCTACTCAGCTGGTGTGGGATTTCAATGTACAATAATGGAAAGGGTTCCTGTAGCGATAAAGTCATTGAATGAGTAGCAGGCCAGATTCTTGATCCATTTTCCTATTGCCTCATTTTGGCCACAAATTCAGTAGCTTTATTATCTAGTGTCTCAGCCCACAGTAGACTCAGAACAGTAAACTGGGTGTGAAAGAAGGGAGGTGGACAGCTGTGTAAGGATTCTAACAGCACAGCTTGGTCTGGGGCTATTTAATCTAGTATCTGCACCCCAAGATACTGTGGGTTTCCCTGCTGTGAGGGCAAATTGTGTAAAGGAAGCACTTGGTTCTTAGCTTGAGGTGCTCAGACTTGGGTTCTATTGTCTGCTCTGCCACATGAGGGATTTAGGCCAAGTCTCTTAACCTCTAAGTCCCTGTTTCCTAAGTTACAAAGTAGATAATATTTTCCCTGCTAAATTTATACTGATTCTGTATCAAATGAAATAGTTCTGGGAAAGTTCCCTGGACAATGGTAATAAAATACAATAAGCTAATATAACCGTATCATCATTGCAGTAATGATTGCCAATGATGTACCTGAGCCTGTTGCCAGTCCATCTGCAATACTATGTGCCAGGCACTGTGCTAAGTACTGGGGATACAAAGTAAGGTAAAGGACAATCCTTGCCCCTGAGGAGCTCGTAATGTAAAAATATTGGGAAATGTACATGTGTATACATGTGTATACATGTGCGGGTGGTGTATGTGTATATACACATTCATTTAAGGATTTCCATAAAGAATGGGCTTAAAAGTTTTCTGTACTCAAAACAGGGCAGCTTCAGGCACCTGGAACTCTATCCTTGGAACCTGCGAGGTCAGAGTCGGTGCCACGTGGTGATAACGCCAGACTTGGACAAAAAGAGCAGCTCTAGCATTTGGAAGGGGGGTGACAGCAGGCAAGAATATCCCCCTAGCCAGACCCAGTTCTCATCCATAATGGAACACTTCAGCCAACTGACTCACAGAGTAATTCGGAGATACCGCTTTGTAAGCCATTTCAGCCTGTACCTTGGCCCCTCACATTCAGCACTTCTAATTGCCTTGCGGCATCTTCTGCTATTAATTTCTGAGTGTGGTATGCATGTGCACATGGATGTGCAGGGGTACATGGATGTGCATGGGTACACAGATGTGCATGGGCACACATGCAGCTCCTTACAAGACCCTGGCACAGTGCTGTGATCAGAGAAGGAAGGTGACAGTGAGCATCCTTGACAAAACACAGCCCACCAAGCACATTACCCTGAACGAGACTGGCAGAAGCGGCCTGGCAGCCTCCAAGCGTTCTGCAGGGTAGGGTGACCCTTCACCTTCAGCCACTTCTTAATTAGCCCTGCAGATGCTCAGAGATAAACATCAACAATCATGACAGGGGGTGCCCAAGAGCTGGTTTAGCTGGGGCAGATGTGGGGGAGACAGTCCAAGATCTGTCAGAGCACTGATGGGTGATCTCAGCAACATCAAGGGG
Source organism: Notamacropus eugenii (assembly GCF_028372415.1). Lineage (NCBI taxonomy): Eukaryota > Metazoa > Chordata > Mammalia > Diprotodontia > Macropodidae > Notamacropus > Notamacropus eugenii. The sequence continues at coordinate 478,462,208 of NC_092874.1, read as the reverse complement.
ATGCACTGGATGTTTCTACTATAAATAAAAGGAAAACGCAGTTTAAAATTTTGTAGGTGAGAAAACTTTGTTTTGAAATTTTATTAAAAAAATATACTTGCAAACATACAAAATTTAGGATGAAAAACACTCAGTTTAAAACATGTAATAACTTAATATTTGCAAACACACATGGATGGTAGAAAATTCATATAATAAAAAAAGTTAGTGATGCAGTATCGATGTTGAAAAGAAAAGACCCATTTCCCAAGATTCTTCTGTTCGCTTCCTAAGAGGGGAAGCACACAGTACATACAGCACATGTTCATGAATGCTTAATGTTTGGAACAGCATATTGTAAGAATGGGTGAAGTAGAGATTAAACTAACACACAAAAAAATCAGAAACCATTTCCAATCTACTTTTCGTGAATCAATTAAATAGAATGACCAAAAGAAAATGATATTGTCTCACTTAAAAATGAATAATGCATCTTAACAGTTCTGATGACGTCAAACACAAACTGGAGGTGAAATATATTGCACACGTTTTTTCCTACATTAAGCGGAAAACAAATCAGGCAAGGACCCAGGCCCCACAACTGATTATCCTAAGGACAGGTCTGAGGCCAATCACTGTGTCTGCCTGGCCTTCCTTAATATTTAAATATGTTAATCCAAACAGCATTATTGGTTTCACAAAGAAACCCTGAATAATAAAATATCGACAGAAAGCAAACTTTTGCTCAGCAGCAAATGTGCAAGAAGACAATTATTCATTCTTGTTAGTGAAACAACGTGACTCAAGCTCTCAGCTGCTTCCCCCATGTCCCCTTCTCATGGGTGGCTTCTACTCCCTTGGGCCCCTTGAATCTCTCCCACTTCCTGTGAGTTGTGGAACAGAAGCCCTCTGTCTGCACCAGGCAAAATGGAAAAAAAAAATCAGGACTGTGCTCTTTGGGGAAAAGAAACACAAAGCAGCAGGTTCAAAAGTAGTTTTTTTGGTAGAAGGATCAATGTGGCTTTCTTTTTTAAAAAAAAAACATCATCGGAGTGAAGAACATGAAGTGCTTGAGTAGACAGAATTCGTTTGGAAAGAACTCATTCTAACTTGGGCTTCTGCATTCTTAGAATAAGTAAAATCCAAATCAGCTTCTTTTAGCGAAAACAATACATCTCTGTTCATGACAGTAATAAGTCTCCGGGAAGCCCTCCTTGTAGCAGGGAGTGTGTACTGCAAGCCAAGGAGGCATTCTTGTTTTCAAAGCTCACTGGAGATGACCTGGAAAGGGGAGCAATCCATCTGGGGAGAGGTGATTCCATTCAAGAAGGTTAAACTAACAGGATACACCTGGGATCCCAGCTCAGCAGCCGCTCGACCAGGACCCCCTGCTGAGTGAGGCACGCTTCTTCGGAGCATTCAGTTCAATCTGCGGTTTTAAACCTGCGAGGATTGATCCAAGACACTGCTGAAAATGTAAACAAGCGATCCAAGCTGGCATGAGGTCCTGGATAGTTCAGTTGGAGGAATTAATAAGGTGACTGAGCTCCAGCTTTCAAGCAGGGTCGACCAGCAGCCACTATCCAGAGAGGTCGGCCTGCCCTGTCCAGACACTCGTGCCTGAAATGCCTCAGGAAGTCTGGTGGTGTAGACCTGGCTTGTGTATTATAAATAATCTTAATATGGAATTATAGAGGTTAAAACTAAATTATCTTCTGAAAATCTCCACAGCTCGGGCACTTAAAATTTTAAAGTTTCACACAAAGGAAACATGGTTTCCTTGAGCCAGCTATTTGAAAGATGTAAGCGCATGGACAAGTTACGGAAACTGGTCAGGGATGTTCTCTCCAGAGCGCATCTCTCTACCCTTCCATTGGGTTCCAAATGTTATTTTAATTTAGGCCTCTGTCACAACAAGTTGCTAGCTGTGTGCTGGTCAGTCCAATAGGACCATGTAGGTTGGACTGTGATCAGACCCTCCTCCCTCAATTTACCCAAGCTGGACCAGACACGGGGATCCTGAGACTTGCCTCGAGCCAATGATTCTCTCGTTCTCTCTTTCCTGACTGACCCGAATCATTTATTTTTTGGTTGCTAAACATATATGTTGCCTTGGAAGGCAAAGTACTCACAGAGCGGGCATTCTCCCTTGCCTCCCTCCCTGAATTCAGCCCAGGGTCGTCAACAAGACTCAGGAGCCAGGACAGGCAAAGCTGGAAGCTCATTAAATAAGCAAAGCCAATAAAATCAAGTCCTTTCATGCAGAGAAACGCAGGCCAAGCTAAAGTTAGTTAATATATTTAATATGTGTCCCCTACAGAGAACTCTGCTAGAAAAACCTGTGATTGAGTTGCCTTGAAAGCTCACCAGATCTTTCCCAAGAAATAAGCCCAAGTTTGCCAGTGTTATTCACAGCACATCTTCAGGACAGCAGCTGGAACCAGGTGGGCTTCTCCCCCGGAAGTTATTAGAACAGTGCTCGGAAAAGTGAGCCATGCATCTTACTTGGTTCCATATGACAAAAGAACTGCCTCATGTAAGCCAAGACACTTTGATTCAAAAGGCTACTGTAAAAAGACTATTGCTGAAAGAAATGGGAATCCACATTAAAATATCACATGCCCTATCGGGATAGACACAAGCCACAAGACAGAGTAAGAGCAGCACCCAAGGTGCCTTTATATGCCATCTGAATGCCTGGGCTGGAGGGGCGCATCCAAGGACCAGCCGCAGAGCTTCATTCATTCGTTTCCAACTCGGCATTTCACTCAGAGCTGAAGTGAGGGGCACACCCGTTCACTTTCCTGCAGAGCTTCATTCCTCTTAGTCAAACGTGTGAGGAACAGTTGCACTCCACTGATCCAGTGCTTGGTTTTTCCTTATCGTTAAGAAGAGGGATCTAAACTGTTTTGAACTCATGCTTAGATAGAAAAGGACAATGAGGTTACACACTTAGTAGTAGTTTTCATGTATAAAAAGAAACTTGATATCTCCTTTAAAACCACCTGGCGGTTAAAAAAATGTCTTTAAGCCTAACAAGATTTTGGCTTTGCCAATTGGCCAATTAAGTAAAAGTGGAACCTAAGTAAAAAAAGAAAAGGTAATTCTCATACCAGCAGCCAGATTGCTAAGGTCTGTTCAGTATTAGGACAACAATTAAAAAATAATAAATTCTTACCATGAATTTCAGGACCTTAAGGCCCAGTGACACCATTCTTATCCAATAACCTCACAGTTGAACAAGAGTTATAAATATGCCTTCAACTTAGGTGGGACCGACAAACCAGACACTATCCTGCCTTACAAAGTTTCCACCTGATCTGAATTTCACTGGTAGGCCAAATCTCAGGACAAGGGGGCTAAAGGTGGCTCCCTTTGGGAAGCAAATGATCTTTGCAAGGTCAAACACTGCATGAAGTCCCTGGGATGAGCACTTCACTTCCAAGGAAGAGAGAAAAGGATGGAGATCTCCCACTCCAGAGCGAGGACAGGCCCTGCCCCGGCCCACGTGTCTTCTGAACGGGGGGAGTCACACATCTCCATCCTGGGGTTCTACATGTGCTTGATGCTGATGAAAAGGCCCATGCAACTTTCCAGAAATGGTCTCTGTTTCTCCCACTGAAATTAAAGGGTTGCTGGTGATGCTTCACAGTGAAATCTCCGTCATTTCTGAGAATCTAACCTTAAAAACATTCTTTAAGAACAAGTCTCTCTCTCTCGGCTCAATTTCAGGACTTTCCATACTATCTCGCATCAGTTCCATCAATGAGGTGCATTTGTTTCTGAGCAGATGCCCACCCCCCACTCACACAGTGCCCCGCTGGCTTCCACTCAGGTCGCTAGAGCTGCAGGCTATTTATATTCTTGGTCAGGACTTGCAAATAGACTTCGTGAAGTGTGCTAAGAAAGCTGGCATCGTTCTGTGGGGGAGAAAGAGGGAAAGATATGGCTCTGGTAACTGGTAACATGATCAAACCAATCCAATTGATGCCAGGTATGAGCACAAACCCAGAGCATGTAACAAAAGACCACTGACAGGTGTCTAACCAAAGGTATTAAAACCATGCAGAGAAAGCTCAACGTGGAGAGAGTGAGGAAGGTTTGGACTTACACCCTTCCTTGGACATCTGCTACCTGGGTGGTCCTGGGCAAGGTCTGAGGCTATGCTCCAAGACCCCAGGTAGCACAGAAGATGCTGACTTTCTTCCCTTCCTAAAAGGAAGGAAGCTTAGCACAGGTGCACGAAGTTGGCTCTTGTTCCCTCCTCTGCCCAAAGTTGGGGATGACGAGGGGGCGCACCAGCTGTATTTGTGCCTCAGCCCCAGCCTTGCCTCCATGACACCCAAGGCCTGTTTCCACGAGAAAAGCTGAGGTTCTCTGGCACCAGCGCATAAGCATTTTGTTAACCCACAGCTGGGCTAGGAAACCTTGGGTAGGATGCACTGACCTGGCCTGTTCTGGAGCCAATCCTCCACTCCTGAGCCATCAGTTGCCCCCTCCTGGGGCTGAAGGTAGAGGCTGGTGGTGGACTCCAGACAGCCAGCGTGCCTGCTGACTGACTCAGTGAGTGGTGTCACCAAGTACTGGGTACACTGCAGGGGGCCATAGTTTGTGTCCAGGAAGGCAGCACCTGCCCATGGCTCTGCCATAGAAACTGGGACCAAAGACCAGAGCCTGGACACAGATGCACAACTTCTCTTAAGCTGGAATCTATTCTAACTTTTGATCCCAAATCAGAAGTTAAAGCAAACAGAAAGGGACCAAAACTTTGCAGGGAAGAAGAGAGCATTGGGCCTCCCCAAGAAAACACCAAACACTGAATTCCTTCTGTTGGAAAGTGAAAAATCCAAGACAAGCAATTACCTTTATTAGATGTATTAGTGTGTCCTGGAGCTGAGACCTGCTGAGAACCAAAGGAGGTTTCATGGGATTTTCTGAGCTGCCCCCTGGACGGGAAGGGGAAGTGGCCTTCTTTTCTAGCTCTGGGGCCTTGGCCGCCGACTGCTGGAAAACGCTGGGTGATAGAAGGATGGAGGAAGATGCTGACGTTGTGGACGTAACAAACTTGGGAGAGGAAACCTGCAGCAGAAGGAGGGGAGAGAGTTAACAGAGGAGACAGCAGGAATAAAGACCAGGAAGGATTAGGACGAAATACAATTCTTAAACCACATGCTTCAAGAACACGCATTCGGTGGAGGAGCCTGAGAACATTCTTTCCAGTTTATTACATTTTACATCATTAACAAAGGATGAAAAAAATACTTTTATCACTGGGATGATCTTGGAGTTGTTACAAGATACTGAGATTCAGTCATCCTGAACCAAACTGAGCTACAGAATGTAATTAAGAGAACTACGAGACCATCCCATGAGAAATGAATGGTAACAATAGCACCTGCCTCACAGCACTTTATGGTTCGCAAAGAACTGAAGAAATCTCCTCTCATTTATCTCTCACAACAACCCTATGAGATAGGTGCTATAACTATCCTCATTTTACGGATGAGGAAACTGAGGCAAACAGAGACTTGCCCTGAGCTAGTAAAAATGTCTGAGGGCAGACCTGAACTCAGGTCCACCTGACTTGAGGTCCCGTGCTCTATCCACTGCACCACCTGCTTCAGAAATTCAGATGATGACAAGTAACAGTAAAGACTTGGTCCCACAATTCAGAGGCCTTTCAAGGCTCAGACATTCAGCTCAACAGACCCTTCTGAACAGCCTACTCTGAAGGAGGCAGTGATGGATACGGGTCCTCCCCTCAGCCAAGGGGATGGACAAGAGCTGCACAAATATGCCTGATGCACGGTCCAACAGGAAAAAACAGAAGAGAGGAAGGCCAAGTGCTCTCAGGAAACATGAGGAGGAAGGGATCACTTTCAGTAAGGGGATCTGGGCCAGTCTTCTGAAAGCCTGGGTGGTACCTAAGCCAAGCCTGGAAGGAAAAGAGGGATTCAAATAAGCAAGCAAGAAACATTGATTAAGTGCCTACTGTATACCAGGAACTGGGGATACGAGGACCAAGAAGGCACTGCCCTTCTATATTAGCATTAACATAAAGTAGTTGAGGCTGAACAGCTGGGCTGTGGCTCTCAAAGCTAAGCAGAGTTTATATCAGGAGACAGAGGCTTTGGAGCTGATCAAGTAGGGGAGTGACGTGTGCCCTTTGGCAGCTGGGCAGAGATGGATGAGACGTGGGCAGAAGCCCCGGGGCAGGAGCTGCTGCACCATGGAAGGGGGATGAGGCTTAAAAGTGGGGAACAGAGTCAGAGGTGAGAGGGGTGTGGAGAGAGAGAAAACAGCAGTTGGCAGCTGACCCGATCTGGGGATGAAGGAGAGGGAAGAGGCCAGGAGACTGGCAGGGAATGAAGATGAGATCTTTCGGGGATATCTCGGGTCCATTCAGTTTGACAGGCATGACTGGTGTTGAGAGGCTAAAGCTCAGGTAAGATGGGGGCAGCTGCGAGCCCTGGGGGTCACCAAGAGAGTGGAACCCCTAATCAACAAGAACCGTGATATCCAGGACATGTGACAACATGGAGCACAGTGGACTGGGCCATTTCCTCAGTCCTTTCTCCCTCGTCGTCTATCTGGAGTGTTTTGGGGGCAACAGTAATCCCATCTTGCTTTTCTGCTGCCTATCAAGCATTAAGGCTGGAAAAGAAAGAAGGGAAGGGAAGGCAAGAAATGGAAGAAGCCAAAGGAGGACAATGAGTCAGGAGATGATGCTTATTTACATTCAGATCCTGAAGCCAAAATGTTAGACCAAAAGGTCTCCCTTGTCACCCGCTAACCAAAGAGATCTTGGGTGGAGAAAGACTGTCAATATTCGCCCCCCATGGCTAATTCTGCAGGCCCATACATGCACAAAGAAATCATGAAAGGGAAAATATATTGTCTCGAGTGCAATGGTGGGGCCTGGCTGGTTGGCTTCCCTGGGACCAAAGCTCACATACTTACCATGACATGCCTGGAGAAAACCTTGGGCAGGCAGCTCCTTCAGAACCCTGATTTTACTACACAGGCTATACTATTTTAAATAGAATTTAAACCTGGAGTTCAAGGTAGCTACGGAGGCATCTCCAGACTCCCTGGTGGAAAATCTGTTACAAATCAGGGATAGTTGGGATATTAGGGACTTGTGGAATTGCAACAATACAGAAAGGAAATTTGTGACAACCTACCCAGAATATCACTCACAAAGGGAAACTGCTAAAAAGAAGGCCCTGGGAAAAGTTTAGTTGCATATTTCTTGCAAAATTCTTGGAACTATAACAATCATGAGGGCCAAGGAACCTGATGAAAATTTTTGCCACTAAGTTGTACTGACATGGCAAATTGGTAATAAAGTCTCCTGTTTTATAAACTGGTCTAGTGGTTTTTTAAACTTAGGGAGCGCTAACCAGTTTTCATCACAGACCATGAAAACAGGATACAATCACACGCTTTCCCATGAAGCTAAAGACAGTGGCTGGTGGGACAGCAAAGAGCTATTTACAAAATCCCAAACTAAGAAACTCCAAGGGCTACAATTTGGCAGAAGTGCACATTTACTAACTCCTCTGTTGGGAAGGGAGCTGCCATAGAAGAGAAAGACAGCAAATGACTGATCCACCGAAGATCCAAGGGCAAGGCCAATGCACTGACAATAGGCCACTCAGCTGTCCTTCAGCTGGCCAGTGTCAGACAGACGCCTTCCTTTCCAGGAGTCCATGATACTGTGCAATGTCATACCTGCCCAGGGCTGCACATGGCAAGTACTCTGCCCTCACAATCTCCTCCTGTCCTAAAAAGGTCCTATCACCAGTCGGCAAAAACGAAGCAGAAAAGGGTCAGCTGCTAACACCAGAGGATCAGGAACCTGGGTCATGCAGTTTTCTAGGATGGACTTTAGACCAGTGGTTCACCTGTCTCCCTTTCTCTGAATTCCTATTGCCAGGATGTGTGGGTTCCTGTACCTTCTTTTTGTTTTAACCCTCTAGCCTGAGAGAACATGAAACTGGAGTCACTTGTGAAAACAATATCAGGGCTGACCAGCAACTGGAAGTGACCCCAAACAGCAAGGCAGGGCTCTCTGGGACCCTACAAATGGAGGACAAGGATGTCATCAGCTGCTGCCCATCAGTGCCTTGTGTCCACCGCCAGTCTGATCTGCTCTTACGGGACCCACTCTCCTCCGGTCTTCTCTGAACTCTCCATGGATTATCTCTTTTTCCCTAGTCTTGAGGGTTGACCTGGGCCTCAATCCATCTTATCCAGGGGCCCATCATCTCCCCCATCCACAGCCTGACTCATGCATCTTGAGGGCCTGCCATTCTCTCTCTGGGCTTCTTGTCTGCCCACAGTTCCCATTCATCCTGGGGCACCTCAAGCTACCCTGCTCCAACCTTCACTGGCAGCCTTCATTTCCACTACTCCTAGTGAAGCTCTTCCCTCTACAAGGATGTCAAACCCACTGGCTTTGGGGCAGTCTTCTTCCTTGGCCTGCTGGCAGCAGCAGATGGCACCCGCCTCTTTTCCTGCTTCTTTCTCTTTCCTTTGACTCCTGTGACAATATCCTCCTCCTATTTTTACAACTGTCCCTTCTCTGACTCCTCTTCCTTCCAACTCATGCCTTTTGTGATCACTCCATGTGGCTAGCTCCCAAATCACTCTTTCCAGCCCTGGCCTTCCCCAGGGCTCCAGGACACACTTTCAACACTAATGGATCCCTTTCATCTTGATGCTCTGCCAATACCTCAAAATCCAAAGTCTAAACATGCCCTCACCCTCTCTGCTTCCCTTCCAAGTTGTCACCCTTATCCTTTCCTGTTTTTCACACTCAAGAAGTTGTCAGCATTTACCCAGATTGCCACAAATGGCCTTCCCCAATCAGGCTCTCCCTTCTCCAATCCCTGCATCATGCCAAGTACTTTACATACAAGACCTCATTCAGGTTTCTCAAGCACCTTGGGAGGCAGGAGAGATGAGGAAATGAAGGTGACAAAAGTCAGGTGATTTGCTGCTTATTGGCAGAGGTGGGATTTGAACCCAGGCCTTTTGACTCCAAATCAGCAGTGTTTATACTGTCACACATCTGCCATCTGGCTGCAGTTGCTGTTTCCAGCCCCACTATCTTCGGTAGCCCTGCCTTCTGCTTGGTATAATTATGGATGACATTTGTATCACAGTTATTGGTCCTGCAAAGTCATAAATGCGACAGCCAGGACCTCCTGGAGAGTGAAATGCCCTGTGGATCTTGCCTCTGGCACTCCGCCAGAGAAGGGGGATGAAGCTGGCCTCAATGCCCTAAAAAATCTCTTCCCACTTAAATCTATGACCACGTGTTCCAATTCTCCTTTCTCTTTGCACCCCTACTGCCCAGAAGGGACGGCTATTCAATTGAGTGTGGTGGCTGACTCCCTCCATGACCCATTAACTTTTATTTTGGTCTCTCACTCTCTCACCTCTTTTGTGGAAATTACACATACAGAACTTAAGAGGGAAGACCCTTCAGGGTCTTGAATACAGGACTAAGCTCCCACTCCCATGGATTACTCAGTGAGAGGGTTCGAAGGCCCAAATCTCAGTCTCTGAGCTCAATCTGAGCCAACCCTTACCTTCAGGGGAGGTCTCCCAGCAATGCTGAGTGTGGCTGTGGCCCCCCTTCTTCTGGCATGAGGCTCTCTGAAGCTCTCAGGGGTCGCAAGCTGGCTAGCCGAGGAGGTAAAGTGAGGGGCGATGGGGTTCTTGGGGAGCGTGGACGGTTGTGGGGTCAGCTGGAGCTTGTGCAGAAGGTTGGCGCTTGAAGTCCCTCCTGGGCCCGTCCCACTCAGTGGGGCCACCAACTGGTTCTGGGTGGCAATCAGATTCTGGGCCTTGTGCCTCAGCTCGGGGGCTGGCTGGGTAAGAAGAGGAGACCGCTGCTGGACAGCCTTTTTCATGGCTGGGGACCCACCAGTCTCAGCTGCTGGAGATGCCTTCATGACGGGACTTCTGGGGACTGAGCAGCTTGATGAGCTCTTCCTATCAGGTGGGGCTATGGGCGCAGGGGATTCCTGCTGCCCCACACTGGGGCTACTGGCCTGAATGAGGGAATTCTCCGGCTGATGTGTTCCTCTTGACTCAAAAGAAAATGGAGAGAACAAGTCACATTCTTTGGGGGAGGTGTCAGCTGGCAACTTCTCGACTCCTTCCGAACTGGGATATACGATTGCTGGCTGTTCCTTTGGCAATGAGGTTCCAAATAATTCTTCCACTGTGAGGTGTTTGTGTCCCGATGGCGCAGGCTGCAAAACAACACCAGAGAATCAGGACAACGGAGCAGCTTTCCTACTGCTCACCTCGATTTGGAGAAGATTTTGAGGTTAAGAATGAAAAGTTCACATATTATCATTTTAGAAAACAAAAGACAAGGCCCTCATGATTCCATCGGTAACTGACCTTTCTGCATTTGAAGATCGGTGGCCCCTAATTTTCAAAAGGGTCATGCTCCAATGTTTCTATAGAACAATGTTTCCTACACTTATTAGCCCTTTAGAGCTGAAAGGAAGCATGTACAGAAGAGCAAAGAGAATCCTGGAATGAGGTTAAGGACCTGTCCAAGGTCACACTGAGCCAGCCAGTGTTTACATTCAGGGCTATCACCAACCCCTCAGGTTCAAAGATCTAGGAAATGGGATCTTAGAGACCACCCACAACAATCCCTCATTTTAACAAACAAGGAAATGGAAGCTCAGAGAGCGCAGTACCCAAGGTCACATGGCTAGCAAGTGGCAGGGGTTAAATTTAACACCCAATCTTTTACACCCCATGGCTGCCCATAGAGGCTCCTAATAGAATCATCCTGCTGCTTTCCTCTCCTGGACAAGGGGGATCATACCTAGCTCCCTGTAAGCCGTCTAATGCATGCCCCTCCCTTCACTCACTCAGCGGCTGCCCAAACTCCGCTACTCTACTTGAATAGGTCCCCTGGCTGCCAAAAACCATCTTCCTTATGCCTAACAATAGTACAAGCACTGAAACTGCAATCAGAAGGTCTGGGTTCAAATTATGATTATGCCGCCAAATAACTATGATTGGGCAAATCATTGTACCTATGTGGGTCTCTTTCTTCATCTGTAAAATAAAGGGGGTGAACTAAGTGACCACAAAGGGCTCTCCCAGTTCTAAATCTATGATGCCATGATTCCTGTTCAAGTCTCTAGTGGCTTCTGATCACCCCTAGGATAAACCACAAAATCTTCAGCTTGGTCAATAAGGCTCCATCTTCTCCGTGACACACAACTTCTCTCTCAGTCCCTTCACAGTGCCCAACCATCTCACTAGATACTGTTGGAACTCAACACTTCATTTCCTGGTCCCATTTGTGGAAGCCCCTCCCCAGCTTCTGACCTCACACTTAAAACCCAGCTGCCCTGGAGACTATTCTCGCTGCTGCCTCCTCCCAAAGACCTTGTCTCTGCTCAACAGCAGGTGCCCACGCCCTCCATTCCCCTAATAGGAGGTGAGCTCCAAGAGGGCAGGAGCTGGTTCCCTACAGTCTTTGTAGCCCCTCCACACAGGCTCTTCCACAACAAAGCCACTGAACTGGGAAATTATGAAGCACATGAGGTGCCGTCAGTAAATGCTAAAGTAGTATTTTCCTTGGGCCAACTAAACTGAAGATAGTCTATTTCTGTCTAATCAAAAGTTGACTCCAGGTCACAATTACTCCAGCTGTTGAAACATCTGACTAATTGATTGCAGGTGTTGCCAGGAGGGTTGATGAATCAAGACATTTCCTTTTCTGGTTGGATGAGCTGAAGGCTGACCAAAAGTTCTGCTCAGCTTTCTTTGCAGCTAACTTCAGACCCTAAGATTTGGACCTGGAAGGTCCTGAGGAACTGTCAGGTCTAGTCCCTCATTTTCCAAACAAGAAAACCGAGGCTCCAAACCACCCAGGCAGTAAATGACCAGCAGGGTCTGGATCTGAACCCATTTCCCTTCGCTTTCAATCCAGCACTCCCTCTCCTGGAGCAGGCAACAAGGGGATGCTTGAGCAGAATCTGCTGACTCCTGCCAAGGCACAAAACCTCTAGCTTAGAGGCAGTGAGCTGCCTGTGGACTTGGCCCCAGTCCATGAAAGGCAGCACAGGCTTCTCACCATCAGTTGGCCTTTAGTCAGTAATTTTCAGGGTAACAGTAAATGACAGACCAGACCCAAACACTCCCCCTTCACCCCAACTATTACATAATCTATAGCACTGGAATCAGGAGGCTTGGGAAGTACTGAAGTGGTGTTCGAAGGTCATTTCAAAAAAGGAGCCATAGCCACAGAGTCAAAATTGGATGTCAAAGCTAGGAGACAGTTTCATATATGACAATGTCAATCATGCGAATGTCAATTCCATTCCTTTCTCATCTGAATGACACTGCTCGGCACGGGGGATGTAGTCTATTAATACCAAATGTCGTACCCATATTCTCTCCACCAAAGGCAGCACCCTGCCACTAGACAAAGCAAGCCTTATTCTCACCATAACCACCCTTCCTTCTCTTTCACTAATGAATGAGTATTTTTCCACCTGCTCATAAGGCCAGGACAACAGTGCTGTAGGGAGGGAACTCTGAAGAGTTAATGATGACCCTCATCAGTGGTTTTCTCAGACCATTACTGGTTCTCTCCCACTAGATGGCATGGTGACTAAGCAAACACTTGTGACCCAGTTTGTCTGATTATTAAACACAGGGATGATTTCAAGTTTCATCTTCACTAAAGAAATATGCTTTATAATCACACTAGTGGGACTGATCTTAGAGTTCAGAAAACTGAGTGACGCACATAGTTTCAGATAGTAAGCATATATCAGCATACTAGAAGAAGTTCATTTGGATCCTGGGATGTGGAGTTTTAAAAAATTAACAAATGCTTTTACTCTATTCCAGTCCAAACAGTTATAGAATGCACAGCATTTAGGAAATCCAATAAGAGATGCCCTCTTAGCTTGTTCATCTTTTAAAGGTCCTACCTCTCAAGGGAAATCCATAAACTGCTTGGTCAGGCTGTAATGCAGGATCAGCTCAAGGAACAGGGTCAAGGACTGCACCTGGAAACTCCTCTACCAAGGAGGTACAACTTACAATCTTAAGAGTATTAAGGGACTTTCCCAGGGTCACTGAGCCAGAATGACAAGCACTCATGTTTCTTGGCTTGGAGGCCAGCCTCTCTATCAACAAGAGTAGATTGGCTCTCACTAATTAAAAGTCTATAAAAATTAGGAGGACTACTTGTTTCCATAAGAGGCACTATGGTGGTGCAGAAAGGAAGCCTAGGAGCTAGAGCCCCTGAGTTCAAGTCTTCCCTTTGACCCAGACTGGAGAGAATCATTAAGTCTCTTAAGGCCAAGAGATGGTGCCGACCTGCACTGGTAGAAGGAGTTTCCTAACCTGGGAGGTCTCAACCCCAATGAGATCTTACGTGTGGCCCCCATCTTTAGCCTCTTTGTTTTTGCAGCACAGAATATTCATTTCTGAGACCTCTGATTGATGTTGGGGAGGGTTGGGGACTTAGAACTGTGAGCTCATGAATATACCTAAGACTTACAGATAGTAGCTCATACCCATTAGAGTCTGATTTGGGGGGATGGGGTAAGGTAATCAGGATGAAATGAGTTGCCCAGGCACACACAGCTAGTAAGCATCTGAGGCCAGATGTGAACACGGGTCCTCTTGACTCCAGGGCTGGTGCTCTATCCACTGTGCCACTCAGCCACACCTAAACAATATTGTTTATTCTGTCTCCCTTCAGGGGGACACACCTTCTCCTGCGCTTGTAATCCCGGGGATGTTTCTTCTGACGTCTCCTCAGCACTGCCAGGGTTTGGGCGAGTACTTGGTTGGAACCCAGGGCTTGAGATGGTTGAGTCTGTAATCTGGTTCTTTAAAAGAAGAAAAAGACAGAGAAAAAAAGTCACTGCATGAATATGTTGACCCAGGAGCTCTCCAAACAGCGTTTGGGAATGAGAAAGCTACTCTATTTAATGAAGGAGAAACCCCTATTTCCTGTGTGTGCTACAATAATAATTTCTAGGAACTTTTGTGAGATTGTTTTAGAAAATAAAATGTTAGCCATAATTTATTCTATCCTTTATTCTTTATTCCTAGTGATGGAAAAACAATGATTATCCTTCAGTTAATGTAGCTCAATAAAAAGCTTTCCAGAAATCATTAGCACATCCCCGCTTGTTACAGCCAATTTACATGAGATTTTAAAAATATCTGTTAAAGACAAGATAAAGACCAAAACATTCTTGTTCTGACAATTTTTTTGAAAATAGTATTTTATTTTTTCCCCAGTTACAGATAAAGACAATTTTAAACATTCATATTTTAAAAATATTGAACTTCAAATTTTCTCTTTCCCTTCTTCGTCTGCCCCCTCCCTGGGACAGTAATGTGACAAATCGCTTTAAAGAGCTTTACTCTGAAAGTGCAACAACTGGAAATGGAGTGAAAACCTGTTAAAAAGGAATTTGAGTCTATTTTCAGCTTTCTGGGTCCACTTTTGAAACACATGGCGCAAATAGTAACAAGTGAAAACAACTGTTAGACTCTAATAGGATGGTAGACTTCAGCCAGGAGAGCACTCCCATGCCACCAGAGAGCCCAAGCCTTTTGAGCCCAAAGCTCTGTTCCCTGGAGCCTCCAAACTGGGGAGGCTGGGCCCATCAATCACTGGGCTTCTACTCAAAGCCTCTTTAGTTTGGAAGGCCCTTCCAGACTTCCTGCTCTCTGTTGGTACAACCATTTAAAACTCAAGGCAGCCTCTAGATCATAACGCCAATTCTGGGGAGAAAGTTCAGTGCCCTCGGGACAGTCCAGAAAAAAGCCATCTATCCTTCTTCATGCTCCCATACTAATATAGTATCACTTACTATGAGGTTCAACAGCGGTAAGAGCTTGAGTAGAAACTGGTGAAGGCAAAAATGTGTGATTTTTCTGTCTGCATAATTTAACACGTGCATGGCTGCAGATTACATAGACACTTCTCTGAAAACAGGCACTGAAGGAGCTATGCCATCATCCAATTTCAGTCTTTAGAGTACTTGATCATTTCTTTTTTTTTATCACTTTTTTTTTAAATTTATTTATTTAACTTTTAACATTCATTTTCACAAAATTTTGGGTTCCAAATTTTCTTCCCATTCGTCCCCTCCCCCCACCCCAAAACACCAAGCATTCTGATTGCCCCTATCACCAATCTGCCCTCTCTTCTAACATCCCTCCCTTCCCTTGTCCCCATCTTCTCTTTTATCCTGTGGGGCCAGATAACTTTCTATACCCCATTGCCTGTATTTCTTATTTCCTAGTGGCAAGAACAGTACTCGACAGTTGTTCCTAAAACTTTGACTTCAACTTCTCTTCATCCCTCCCTCCGCACCCCTTCCCTTTGGGAAGCCAAGCAATTCAATATAGGCCATATCTGTGTAGTTTTGCAAATGACTTCCATAATAGTCATGTTGTGTAAGACTAACTATATTTCCCTCCATCCTATCCTGCCCCGCATTGCTTCTATTCTCTCTTGGATCCTGTCCCTCCCCAAGAGTGTTGACTTCAAATTGCTCCCTCCTCCCACTGCCCTCCCTTCCATCATCCCCCCCCACCCTGCTTATCCTCTTCTCCCCCACTTTCCTGCACTGTAAGATAGGTTTTCATACCAAAACGAGTGTGCATTTTATTCCTTCCTTTAGTCAAATGTGATGAGAGTAAACTTCATGTCTTTCTCTCACCTCCCCTCTTTTTCCCTCCACTAAAAAGTCTTTTGCTTGCCTCTTTTATGAGAGATAATTTGCCCCATTCCATTTCTCCCTTTCTCCTCCCAATATATTTCTCTCTCACAGCTTAATTTCATTTTTTAAAGATATGATCCCATCCTATTCCTTCACTCTGTGCTCTCTGTCTCTGTGTGCATGTGCGTGTGTGTGCGCACACGTGTGTGTATGTGTGTGTGTGTAATCCCACCCACTATGCAGATACTGAAAAGTTTCAAGAGTTACAAATATTGTCTTTCCATGTAGTAATGTAAACAGTTCAGCTTTAGTAAAGTCCCTTATGACTTCTCTTTCCTGTTTACCTTTTCATGCTTCTCTTCATTCCTGTGTTTGAAAGTCAAATTTTCTTTTCAGCTCTGGTCTTTTCATCAAGAATGCTTGAAAGACCATTTTTTCCCCTGAAGTATTACACTCAGTTTTGCTGGGTAGGTGATTCTTGGTTTTAGTCCTAGTTCCTTTGACTTCTGGAATGTCATATTCCACACCCTTCGATCCCTTAATGTAGAAGCTGCTAGATCTTGTGTTATCCTGATTGTATTTCCACAATACTTGAATTGTTTCTTTCTAGTTGCTTGCAGTATTTTCTCCCTTACCAGGGAACTCTGGAATTTGGCCACAATGTTCCTAGGAGTTTCTCTTTTGGGATCTCTTTCAGGAGGTAATCGGTGGATTCCTTGAATACTTCTTATTTTGCCCTCTAGTTCTAGAATATCAGGGCAGTTTTCCTTGATAATTTCATGAAAGATGATGTCTAGGCTCTTTTTTTGATCATGGCTTTCAGGCAGTCCTATAATTTTTAAATTGTCTCTCCTGGATCTATTTTCCAGGTCAGTAGTTTTTCCAATGAGATATTTCACATTATCTTCCATTTTTTCATTCTTTTGGTTTTGTTTTGTGATTTCTTGGTTTCTCATAAAGTCATTAGCCTCCATCTGTTCCATTCTAATTTTGAAAGAACTATTTTCTTCAGTGAGCTTTTGGACCTCCTTTTCCATTTGGCTAATTCTGCTTTTGAAAGCATTCTTCTCATTGGCTTTTTGAACCTCTTTTGCCAATTGAGTTAGCCTATTTTTCAAGGTGTTATTTTTTTCAGCATTTTTTTGGGTCTCCTTTAGCAAGGTGTTGACCTGCTTTTCATGCTTTTCTTTCATCTCTTTCATTTCTCTTCCCAGTTTTTCCTCCACCTCTCTAACTTGATTTTCAAAATCCTTTTTGAGCTCTTCCATGGCCTGAGCCCACTGAATATTTATTTTGGATGTTTGGGATACAGAAGCCTTGACGTTTATGTCTTTCCCTGATGGTAAGCATTGTTCTTCCTCATCTGAAAGGATGGGAGGAGACATCTGTTCACCAAGAAAGTAACCTTCTATGGTCTTATTTTTTTTTCCCCCTTTTCTGGGCATTTTCCCAGCTGGTACTTGACTTCTGAGCTTCCTCTCCACACCCACCTAGCCTCCAGTTCCGCCCAGCTAGCACTTGGGGGCTGAGATGCAAATGCTGCTTCCCAGCCTCAGGGCTTTTGGTGGAGGCGGGGCTGCTATTCAGTGTGAGATTAAGTTCAGGTGCTCAGGTGGGGGCAGGGCCACCACACTGGGCTCAGTTCCCTCAGGGGGTTTATGCAGAGACTTTCAACAATGGATCTGGGCTCCTGCCTGCTTTGGGAGCCCCTGTCCTCTGCTGCCTCTGCTGCTGCCTCCCGAGGGGGCCTGAGTTATGGACACACCCCACTCCCCTTTCGGTGAACTAAAAAGCCCTTCTCACTGACCTTTGGTGCCTGTGGGTGGAGGGACCTGCGTGGCTGCTGGAGATTCTGTCCCTGAAGCCTGCTCAGATCTGCTCCTCTCAGTGCCATGCAGCCAAGGCAGGGCTGGGCTCTGCTCTGGGTCCAGTGTGCAACAGACCTTTCATGTCAGTTTTTCAGGTCTCTCTGGAACAGAAATCTCCACTCAGTTGTTCTGTGGCTTCTGCTGCTCCAGAATTTGTTGGGAGTTCTTCTTTACAGGTATTTTATGGGCTGTGGGTTAGGAGCTAGCATACGTGTATCTTTCTACTCCGCCATCTTGGCTCCTCCCCCGTACCTGATCATTTCAATAAACCCATGGTCATACCTATGGTTATCACCAGCCATGAGCATAGAATGAAGGCCTAAAATCAGGTGCCATGGGGCAAGACACTGCTCAGAGACTCACCACAACACAGGTAATGTCCTGGGTCTGGGGCTTCTATTCCCAGGTCCAGGAAGGAATGCCAAGGTGAGCTCAGCACTACAAAGGAGAGTGATACTGGCTATTTTTCTCTGTTTGCTAAAGCTCATCTACCTAGGGGAATTGGATGAACTAGCCAATAAAATAAAAAGGTATTAAAACAGACAAGCCAGAGTGCAAAGGATCTTTTTAGACAGCATATCTGATTCATTTAAAGTCTGAGTGTTTACTGATTTCCTCATACAGATATGACACACTATATAAGGGACTAACCTCCTTTAGAATCCTTGACCTGATCACATCACCGCAGTTTTTCTAAGCCTTCCTCCTTACCCTCTCTCCAAGCAGACTCACTGTCTGTCTCCCCTGGGCATGAGAGGAGCCCCCAGAATGTCACAGGCAGAGAAGGGTTTTTCTTTCCAGTGTGAAAACAAAGATTCAGGCAGTGCCACCAGCTTCATGTGTTGTAGAGCTAATCAACAAGGCGGGCCTACTCTGATGGGCACAACTCTCCTTTAAGGGACTGACATTCATTCTACCATTAAATAGGAGAAACGGTTTCAAAAATTAGGAGCACACAAGAAAGCCATTTATGTGTTTGTTCGTTTTTTTAATATTTTAGTCCCTTCCCCCCAATTACACACAAAAACAATTTCTTAACATTTAAAAAAAAGTTTTGAGTTCCAAATCCTGCCCTTTCCTCCTCCCTGAGATGGTCATGGGCAATCATGTAAAACAAGAGGCCTCAAACAACAACAAAAAAGAAGGTGAAGAACAGCCTTCTCCACCCAGGTCGTATTCAGACATCAGCCCCTTCTCTGGAGGCAGACAGCATGCTTCATCGTGAGTCCTTTCGGATTGTCCTGGACCATTGGGCAATGTGGCTGTTACTGTGTACAATGTTCTGGTTCTCTTCAATTCACTCTGTATCAGTTCATGTGAGTTTTCCAGGTTTTTCTGAAATCTGCCTCCTCCTCATTTCTTATAACACAATAATATTTCATCGCAATCATACATCTCAGGTAGTTCAGCCATTCCCCAACTGATGGGCGTCTCCTTGATTTCCAATTCTTAGTCACCACAAATACAGCTGCTGTAAATATTTTTGGAGTACAGCGTTATTAAGTAAATGACAGGTTCCACCGATCTTCCGAGAGTTTTGTTTTACCATAACCTGCAGAAATCTTTCATGCAGGCTTCATTTTGGGGGTAATTTTCCTTAGAACAGACACTTCTCAAAGTACATTTCCCCCCCCAGAATTATAATTCCCAGAAAGTAAAGGTACACAGTTTTCTTCTTGACCCTAGATTTTCTTTACAGATGTGTATAATTCAGTTATCGTCCCTCCTTCATACCTGAAGAGGACCATGGTGCTCAACTGTGGCCGATGAGTCCAACATGAACTCAGAAGGCCCTATCACAGGCTGGACGCGAAGAGTCCATCTGAACATTTGGGATGGAGATGTCTCTAAATTTATGCACCTCCCATTTCCTTTACGCTACTATGGTTCTGCTTTGCTCACAGAGTACTGCACCTTCTTTGATGTAGGCATGCTATGTCCCAGCATCTCCCATGTCTCACAATCAACTGCAAAGTTCTTCAGCAAGATCTTGAGCGTCCCTGAACTCATTCTTCTGACTTCTGTTCTCAATAATATGGTCTCTTAGGTATCGTGTGCTTGGCATTTGGGCTACTTGGCAAGCCCACTGGGGTTGTGCTCTCTGCTTGGCAGTTCAGCTTTGAGAGAGGACCTCAGCGTTGGGTGCCTTATCTTGCCGCAGATGACTGAACACTCAATGCAGCCTCTGAGGCTGAGATGGAACAGAGCATGTACAGACTGATTCTCTGCTGCTTGTGCTTCTGGCTTAACATCAAGCAAGGTTCTCTACCAGCCAGCACCACACCCCCCAGTTATAGCAAATGGAGAGATTCTGAAGGCTGTAGATAGTAAGTTCACTTACTCTGGCAGTATACTTTCCAAGGACAGACACACATATGATGAAGCTGATGCATGCATTGCCAGGCTAGCTCAGGATTGGGGAGGCTCTGAAGGAAAGTGTGGGAGAGAAGAGGTATCAGACTGACTACCAGACTGAATGAAGGTCTACAGAGCCGTTGTGCTGACCTCATTGCTGTCTGCCTGTGAAACCTGGAGAGTCTACCAGCACCAAGCCAGGAAGCTGAATCGCTTCCATTTGAATTGTCTCAGGAAGATTCTGAAGATAGTTTAGTAGGTTAAAACCAAAGGCTTTCTTCTGCTGCTGTTTGCTTGCCACACTCTATGAAATAGCTAAGGCCAATTCCATGGTTCAGAGGTAGTTCATGTTGGAGCACAGGCAGTGTTACCTGTACCCAGCTGAGCCTCTGAGTTAGAGGAAGTGACAACTGTAGCCCAAGTGC
Source organism: Notamacropus eugenii (assembly GCF_028372415.1). Lineage (NCBI taxonomy): Eukaryota > Metazoa > Chordata > Mammalia > Diprotodontia > Macropodidae > Notamacropus > Notamacropus eugenii. The sequence continues at coordinate 478,441,832 of NC_092874.1, read as the reverse complement.
ATGCAGGCTTTACCAAGCCGTGAGAACCTGGACGCCTGGCACTCGAGGCTCAGCCTGCTGAGGATTATCACGGGCTGTGGTAACTTGTAAAACACGAACAGGCTATGCACCACACTGGTTAAGAAGCAGAGCCCCTGAGGACATCACACAACTTTCAAATTACTTCTGATCCAATGGAGCAATGTTAGAGCTTCCAGAGAGGGAAATGGAAACTGTCCCCCAGGTGACAATTCCCCCTGGAGGCTGAGAGATGGCATCTCCGGCTTGCTCTGATACACTGGAGGCTTCTGGGAAAAACTGAAGCAATGTTTCTATGCCATTATTTTTAGGCTGGGCCTCAACCAAACCAAAGGCTTTGGTGTTCCAGTATGTGACAAGGGCCCTCAAATTTGGAAAACTAACTAAGCTAAACTAAAAATGTTCTTTACTCTTTTCAATGTGCAGGAAAGCTTAGTTAACTCATGGCACAACACAGAAAGCGGGTAGAGGGAGAATGCTGCATTCCGCTCCAGGACCATGTCTCTGGGTCTAATTCCATTGAAGCCATAATGCCTCTGTTATCACAGTAGGATGCAAACCAGAGCACTTCCCCAAAGTCAAAGCCAGCATAAGGGCCAACAAATAGCCCACTAGTGAAGGACTCTCCTAGGCCCTGTGAGTAGCTCTTACACAGGACTAGGGGCTGGGGATGAAGGGGAAGTGCATGAAGAGGTCTTCTTCAGAGTCAGGTGGTCCATGGGTTAGTTACACGGAGTCAGGAAGACAAGAATTCGAATTCAGCCTCAGACCTTTCCCAGCTGCCAAGTGACTTCTCTCTGAGTTTCGACATTGGTAAAACTGAGATAAAAAGGGCACTGAGCTCACAGGATTATTGTGAAGATCAAATGATGGAACGTGCGGAAGTGCTTTTCAAATCTCAAGGGCTGCAGAGAGGCCAGATGTGACGTTAACAATCACAAAGCTCCTGAGTGCTCAGGGAGACAATTTCCTACCATGCATTTGTGAGGCAAGAACTGGAAACTCCAATCATCACTCCGAAAAATGTAGAGAAATGTCAAGCTTTCCCATTGTCATCACCCACTTTTCTGTCACTGCCCAGCTCCATGGGAACACAAAAGAACTTATGGTTATAACTTTTAAAATAATTAACAGAAGTTTAAAAATGTTCTTTGAATAAACAGTTTTCAATCCCAAGGATCTTGAAGCTACTACCATTTGTGGCAAGCAAGGGTAGGATCTAATTATGGTTTTTCTTGCAGGTAAATTATTTCTGTTGCATCTTAAAACTAAAGAGATAAAAATGACAGATGTCTGATGTGCACACCACAAAGCAACAGCTTAAAAACAAAACACTTCTGTATTTACCATAAACAAGACGCTAGCTATGGGCGGTGGTGGTGGTTACAATTCCTCTGACCAAAAGAAAGCATCATCTTCAGCGCAGAGGACGTCTGTGCGTAGAACCCTTGAGCTGCTACTAAGCCCCAGCAGCCCCTCGGCCGCGCTCTGCCTTCCTTCCCCTCTCCCCAGGCCCGTCCTGCCCACATCTTACTGTCTAGCCCAGAACTCACTCGCTCATACTCGTCCTTGGCTTTACTCAGCATCTCCAGGATGTCAATGGGTCTCTTTTCACGACGTCCGTTGGCCCGGCTGGGGCTCTGTCTGTCGCTAGCAGCCTGCTGGCACCTTTGGGTCTCCTGTTCCACCACTCTAAAAGTAAGAATTTCACAAGTGTTCCTCAGCGATACAATCTGTCCTGAGAACATCTTGGAGGCACAAATCTTGGGAGGAGTCAGGTCTAACCAGTCAACACATTCATACATGAAGTGGGTACAAACCCATTTCACATTTGGTAAGCTATAAACACAGAACTGACATGTGGCTGCTTTTTAAGGAGTAAGCAATAAACACACACATAAAGCTTCCACTTATGAGTCTTCTTTTCACCAGAAGGATCTGAAAGCAAACCAAACAATGTGCAACGGCAGCAAGAACCCCGAATTTAGAAAGGATCAATGGGAAGTGCTCTGCAGTAAACTGAATAACAAACAAGTGACCTCCCATTGTCATTCAGCAGAATGACTTGGCACCTGGGAGAGCCCGGTGTGGAAGTCTGGCACAGAATCCCATGGAGAAAAAAGGTCTCCAGAATGAAAAAAAAAGGTGTGGGGGGGTGACAGCGTCTGGGTTATACCCCAAGCCCTGTGACAATAGTCAGGGATATTTCCAGAAAAGTCAAGCATCAAAGCTCTCACTGTCCTCCCCCTCATGATAAGAGGATGACGCCTGCTCATGCTGACAGCCAGACCAGGCTGTCTGTGCAGGCTAGGGCTGTCCTCCAGGCCTTCCCTCCCCTTGCTTCCCTGCTGACTCCCTGCTCCCTGAACTGAATGGCCAGATGGAAGGATGAAGAAGGCTTTTAAACCCTGGGATAATTCCAAGCCATGCTCAGTTGGAGATCCACATGGATTTTCATCACACCACCACCTGACCCTGACCCAGTGAGCCATCTGCAGAGCTGGATAGACTGAGGTGTACTGGGCTGGTCAAGGGGCTTCCTTTGTCTGTGTGCTTTGCTACAAGATCTAACCTAGAAGACGTGTGAGGGCTTTTACTACCAGTAGGTGCCAGGCAGACTCTGTGACCCTCTGAGCTTTGCTGGTGTTTAATATTACTTGTAAATGAGGAGTCTGGGGCAGGAAACTCTGCTTAGGTTGGGCAGAGAACCTGGGAAAGAACCATCTCATGGAGCTCTAGCTTGAGGATTAAGCGAATGAAGGGGAAGCAATGTTACTCAAGAGAAATATCCCCTTGTTCGGAGTCTGACTCTACCTCGGATCCGGACTAGTTGGGTGGCCCTAGGTAAATCCACCTTCCACCTCACAGAGCCAGGTTCCTGCCCTAAACTCAGGGACAGCGAGCTCTTCCCTGCCTTGGTGGGGTGCCCCAACTTCAGAAGGAAGGGTTCTTCCAAATCATTTCACTCAACACTAACCAAACTTGAGCCAACCTTCCCTTCTCTAAAGCTCTCCAAAGAAACAAGGATGGTCTTCTTCGCTATGTCCTGGCCCTTGCCCTGTTGGCACTTTTGTCTCCTGTGTTCCCTGGCTGGCATCTTGGCATAATAAAAATAACTAACATTCATTAAGTTCCTGCTGTATACAAGGCACTGTACTAAGCTTTCCAGTTATCTCATCTGATCCTCACAACCAGCCTGGGAAGCCAGTGCTATTATTCCCATTTTATAGAGGAAGGAACTGAGACAAACAGTGACTTGCTCAGGGTCACCCAGCCAGGAAGTGCCAGAGCCCAGGCGCTGTGCTCCTTCCCAGGACTGTAGTGCCCTCTGGCTGCTTTCATGTTGCTGCACCTCTAGTCATGGCTGGTGCCCTCAGCTCTTGCTACAATCCTGTGACTTGCTTGGCTGCAGAGGAAAGTGAGGAAGGGGTGCATACCCAGAACATTGGGCACTGCATGAGACGTCGAGTGCTGGCCCCGGGCCAGCAAGCTGGGTGCAGCCCATCATTAAAGGCAGCCACTATTCAGCAGGATAACTATCTCAACAGACATACAGGAATCAAGGATAGCCATGCCCTTGGGGGGACAGGAGAGGGAGCAGTGACAAGGAGGAGCTACCTCCCATACTTCAAATAAACCATCTTGGACTTGCTAGCTAGACGTAGGGGAAGGGCAGGGTCAGGGCAGCCCACAGCTGAGGGGTCCCTCTAGAGCACTGGGCTTTTTGTGTACAATTTTTCATTGGGGTCTCACTCTCCCCCTTTCAAAAAGTCACTTTTTAAATGCAAATAACTTTGGAAGGAGATGGTGCTAGTCATTCATGCATTAATGTGAAATCTTCTAGAATTGGGGGAAGGCAGGTCACAGCAGGGAGCCACAGCTGGAGAGGAAGCAAAAGCACCAGAGGATAAGGAGATGGGGAGGTGAAGAACAGGACTCAGAACTCCCAATTTTTTCTAGCCACAAGGTAAAGATAAAAAGCCCAGGATGCCAAGTGAGGAGATGAGTGGGAATCTAGCCTCCAACACTCACCATGTGGTTCCTGAACAAGTCACTCGCTGGGATTTTAAAATGGGTCTTATGCATGTAGCACTGACCTCACAGGCTAGTTGTGAGAACAAAAGATCATTTAATTAAAGAGCTTTATTAACCTTCTCGTGTTCTGTAAATGCCAGTCAGTATCCTAATTACTGTGCGTTAAAAGGTGCCTTTACGAGTCAACCTAGGAAGCTCACTGCCATTTTGTAAAAGAACTTCTAGGGCTGGAGTTCTTACCCTGGAGTCCATGGACTTGATTTTTTTATTTATTTATTTATTTATTTATTTTTTTTAAGTTATCCTTTTTTTTTTTTTTTTATATTATTAAATTTATTTATTTAACTTTTAACATTCCTTTTCACAAAATTTTGGGTTACAAATTTTCTCCCCTTTTATCCCCTCCCCCCCCAAACACCAAGCATTCTAATTGCCCCTATGACCAATTTGCTCTCTCTTCTATCATCCCTCACTGCCCTTGTTTCCATCTTCTCTTTTGTCCTGTAGGGGCAGATAGCTTTCTATACCCCTTTACCTGTTTTTCTTATTTCCTAGTGGCAAGAACATTACTCGACAGTTGATCCTAACACTTTGAGTTCCAACTTCTCTTCCTCCCTCCCTCCCCACCCCTCCCCTTTGGAAGGCAAGCAATTCAATATAGGCCATATCTGTGTAGTTTTGCAAATGACTTCCATAATAGTTGTGTTGTATAGGACTAACTATATTTCCCTCCATCCTATCCTGTCCCCCATTACTTCTATTCTCTTTTGATCCTATCCCTCCCCATGAGTGTCGACCTCGAATTGCACTCTCCTCCTCATGCCCTCCCTTCTATCATCCCCCCCACCCTGCTTGTCCCCTTATCCCCCACTTTCCTGTATTGTGAGATAGGTTTTCCTACCAAAATGAGTGTGCACTTTATTCTTTTCTTTAGTGGAATGTGATGAGAGTAGACTTCATGTTTTTCTCTCACCTCCCCTCTTTATCCCTCCACTAATGAGTCTTTTGATTGCCTCTTTCATGAGAGATAACCTGCCCCATTCAATTTCTCCCTTTCTCCTCCCAATATATTTCTCTCTCACTGCTTGATTTCATTTTGTTTTAAAGATATGATCCCATCCTATTCAATTCACTCTGTGCACTCTGTCTCTATGTATGTGAGCGTGTGTGCATGTGTAATCCCACCCAGTACCCAGATACTGAAATGTTTCAAGAGTTACAAATATTGTCTTTCCATGTAGGAATGTAAACAGTTCAGCTTTAGTAAGTCCCTTATGACTTCACTTTGCTGTTCACCTTTTCATGGTTCTCTTCATTCTTGTGTTTGAAAGTCAAATTTTCTTTTCAGCTCTGGTCTTTTCATCAAGAATACTTGAAAATCCTCTATTTCATTGAAAGACCATTTTTTCCCCTGAAGTATTATAGTCAGTTTTGCTGGGTAGGTGATAGGATTAGGGTTAGGGTTTGTGTTCGTAGAATCGAGGGTTAGGGTCGATTTTTTTTTTTTTGTTACAAAATATTTTGATAACTTTCAGTACAACTGGTTTTCTTTGTAATCCTACGTTTTGTACATTTAAAAACATCCCCCTGCCCCAGGGGCCCACAACACAAAACACTGAAGATCTAGATTTCTAGAGAAAACAGGCTTCAAGTTCAAGCCATCAACTCCCCAAAAAACTTGCTATAAACAGAACCATGGCCCAAAGCGCCTTCCAGGAAGAAAGGGACCGTAGGGAAAACATTCATTTCTCATAAATTAGGACAACTACGGAATTAAGAGGGGGATACTTACTTGGCCATGAGTTTGGCTATGCGGTGACAGTCATTCTTGTCATAAAACCAGATACTGTAAATAGACACTTGAAAAATAAAGAAAAAAAATAAAATGAGAAAAAGAACCTCACAGATGATCAGGAATCAATGGACAGATAAGAGCAACCCATGGTCATCATAAAATAAGCCAGAAAAGACTGTCAGTCCCCTACATGGGTTGGTATAAACAAAGTTCCCCATGGAAAAACACCTGTCAGAATCGGGATGGCCAGTGTTCACAGGAAAAGTCATCAAGTGGCATGCTTTACTAGCTGGTAAGTTTTCAACAATTGGGTTGAAAAGCACTTGGACCCCTGAAAACTGTCTCAACTTGAGGTAGAATCATTTCCAACAAATCAAAGCTCAGAAGAGATGCTCTTTGTCCCACGAACCACAGCACCTCTGACAAAGGATTTCTCATCAATTTTACGGCTGAAGATGAAAACGAGCTGTTACAGTTTATTGCTGTGCAGTGAAAAATCATTCCTGTTACTTGAAAGATCACAGGAGTGATTCTAGAAATGTAATGATCAGAGGAGGGGCAAAAGACTGGGGAAAGTGACTCCTGGGCAAAACTGCAACTGAGGATTTCTCCCTGTTTCTTGCACGTTCAAGGCCCCTAAGGGGGGCGGAGGAGGGAAGGGCTGCACACTTCTCAGAGCTGAGCTGTGGTTATGGAGGAACCAAGCAGAACCTCATTTTAATATAGGTATTAAAAACCTTCAGAAAAGTGTGCTTTCCCCTTCCCTGCCCAACAGGTGCTGGTGACTCAGAAACATCAGCTCTTCTCCTTGGGGGCACAGACCCCAATGGACACAGCTTGGGGAGTGCCAAAAAACTGCTTATAGCTCATCTTTTACAGATGGAACAGTGGAGGTGTACACAAGAGATGTTTTTGTCTCTCAAGTGCAACTGTGTCTACCGAAGGCTTAAATTTTGTACTTAAAATTTCAGATAAAAATAACTTAAAAAAGTAGAAAATCTGTGAAAAAAAAGTTAGTAATTCTCTAACAAAAATTTGTTATAAATGACACAGACTGAGAACCAGGGAATGGACCTGGGATTTCTTGGTATAAGAACTTCCCAGATGAGGGCACTTCCTTGAGGAAAACAGGTTGGCACCTTCTGAGGAGGCAGGAGCCTTGCCCAGGGCTGCTCGGCCAGTTTGTGTCAGAGACAGGCTTTAAACCAGGTCAGCCTGGCCAGACCTAGACCCCCTGCATTGCCCAGAACATGGGGAATAAACTCTGTGAGCACAGAAAGTGCAAAGCAAGATTATGGAAATGGCCTAAGTAAAAAATACAATTCCAGTCCTGAAGGTTTGCACCCCCCACCAACTCCCATCTCAGCCTTACGGCCTCAGGTGGATGCCCCAGGAGGAGCTATTTTAATGGCACTGTACTTGTCCTGGAAAAGACTCATTTGTAAATAACAATTACCAAAAAAAAAAAAAAAAAGAAGATCCTTTTTAACAGAAAAATGTTTAACCGAAGTTCTGTTTTTAAAGAACAAGTTCTGTTCCTTAATAAAGTCTATCTGATCCTCAGTACAAATCAATCAACCCAAACACCCACAGGTTTCCAGTGCTTGGCAGAGTGCCTGGCACATAGTAGGCACTTTAACAAATGATTACTGATGGATTCCAGGTCACCTTTGCTCTTTCCTCACCAGTTCTACAGAGACTGCCTCTGGATGTTGTGAACTTACAACCAGGCTTGTTGCAGCAAATGTGCCAGCAAAACACGCCTTGCAACTGTCCCAGTTAGGCAGGAAGAAATGTCTCCATCAGGCCTCAGCTCAATCAATTGCTTTATATCAATGCAGTATAAGAAACACATGTTTTTATTATGTTTGTATGTCTAGGTGTACACACACACACACACACACACACACACACACACACAGCAACTAGATGGCTCAGTGGACAGCACACCAGGCCTGGAGTGAGGAAGACATGAGTTCAAATATAGCCTCAGACACTCATTAGCTGAAGTCCCTTAACCTCTATTTGCCTTAATCCACTGAAGAAGTAAATGACAAGCCACTCAGTACGGAGCCAAGAAGAGAAAGACATGATTGAACAGTAACACATTGGTGTATATGTACACACACACGTATACACACATACACACACACACACACACATGTCTAGTTTCCCAAAAGTCTCAGTACAAACATCCTAAAAACATCACTTGCAAGTTTAATTATTTTCATTCTAATTTTCATAAGGCAGAGCACCCTGTTGGTGCTGGTGGAAACCCTCTGACTCGGCCACTTTGGTCACCAGATCTACGTCCTAGAGAGCGTCTGATGCAGTCACACCGAAACTACGTGGATGGACTGAAACCCTTAGATGGTCTTAAGTCTAGAATTACAAATCCAGTCCTTTTGGCAACTGACCAGCAGCTGGTCAAAGTTTTTTCAAAACTCAAAAATTGTAGAATTTCAACAGGAAAGACATCAATATTTTTACAATTTAAAGAATTAAACTCTCAGATGTTGCCTTTTTAAAGTTTGTAGCATTTATGGTTCTGAAGTTGTTAAAGCTCCAAACTACCCTACAACTTTTGGGGGGGAATATATGAAAGTTTTTATTTATTTGAAATACAAAACTCATTCGGCATATGGTGCCCATCACTTCTGTGTGTGTGTGTGGGGGGGGGCATAGCTTCCTCCATCACTGGTCCTGTGGAGTTGTGCTTGGTCATCACGTTGTCGAGTCTTGCACAGCATTGTTTGTCTTCACAATGTGGCTGCTGTTGGATAAAATGTTCTACCTGGTTGGATCATTTCCTTCAACACCAATTCAGAAAGTCTTCCAGGTTTTTGTGAAACCAGCCCTTTCATAATTTCTTCCAGTCCCCAAATATTCCATCACTTTCACCTGCCAGAGTTTGTATGCTCATTCCCAACTGATGAGCACCCCTTTAATTTCCAGTTCGTTACCACCACAAAAAGCTGCTATATCTAGAATTTTTTCTGGACAGAGAGATCCTTTTTCTCTATCTCCCTCCAGCCCAATAGTTACCCTAACACTTTATAAATGGTCATATCATTTCTGAGCACTGTACACAAGATATGAACAAGTACTTCTGAAATTTTAATTGAAGAGAAAAAAATGAAAAGAAAAGATTCTCCTCCAAGGGAACTTTCATTTCTTCCCTATTAGGTGATGGATCACAGCTCATGTTCATTGTAGTCTTTAGAAATGGGGTTTTGGGGGTAAATATTTCAAGTAAACAAGACCCCCAGTTCTCTCCACCCCCGCACATCACAGCTAAATAGGGACTCATTGACTTCATTTCTCTGCTCATTAGCTGAGGTTGCAAAGACCAAGTCCCAAGCGAGTGTTTCCTCAGATGTTTCCTGTGATGTACACACTTCTAATGATACAAGTATCAGATGCAAAATGTGCCAGGATGAACAGGACACATTTTTTTGTGATAGAGCAATTAAATGTTTTCCCAGGAACTTTAAAAAAAGAAGGAAATACCGATCATCAAAATAACTCGATCACAGACGACAACTCGCCATGACACTTTCAATCTGACCATTTTTTCTTCTCTTGCAGAAACAGAATCGTTACCACAAAGTCAGTGGGTCCATGTTATCAAGAGATCCCTTCCCACAACCCTGATGCCCCAAAAAGCTTTTTCAGAAGCTTGTGTGCTGAAGAAAGGAAGATAAGCGACTTGAAATGCAGGTCTAATGGGGAAGACGATAAGGGTCACACTCAATTCTGCCACCGAGAGCTCTGCAGAGGCTCAGCTACGCTCGCTGAATCAGACCTGTCTGCCGACATGTCAAAAGCCTGACTTCCTGCGCCTGGTGGCGAGTCAGAGGGAGCCAACAGGAAGTCCATCAATGTCATTCCTGAGAAAACGCAGACAAACTGACAAGATAACTAAGACCCCTGAAAGGCAGTGTCTCCTTCCTCCCTTGACGGGCTATTAAGGCAGGACATTCTGCCAACAAATGGCGTCTTCCAGTTAAACTCATCTGGAGCATTTCTTTACATAATGCAATCATACACAGCAGTTATTAAGCCCCTATTATATGCACAAGAAACTCTACTAAGGGACAGTAACATAAAGATAGAGGTGACCCAGGTCCTGCTCTCCAGAAAATGATAATTGAATGGGGAAATGACAATGCTAAAAAGGAGCACAAGTTACTTACTACAAGGGACATCCAGACAAAGAGTTCTGAGAAACAAGAGGAGGAAGAGGCCTTCTGCATGGAGAAGGGAAATGGGGCTTCATGGAGGCAGTGGTCCTTGGAGGAGACCCTGAAGAGACTTTCAAACAACATAAGCCTGGGGACAGAGTTCCAGGAGCCTAGATTCAGAGGGCTACGTGCAACCATCCACTTTACAGATGAGGACACAGGGCCAGGGAGATGAATTACCCAAGTACACACAGCTAATGATCATCAGGACAGAGTAGGAGCACTTTGGTTGGAGTGCAGGGCATGTGAAGGGAAACAGTTTGAAGGAACGCTGCAAGGGATGAATGAACAAAGCGTTGATTAAGCACCTACTGGACTTCATTATGTAAATCACTCAGCACAATGATGACCAATCCTGGCCCCGGAGAAAAGATGGGGAAAACACCTCCCCCGTACCACAGTGGGTGGCGAAAGATGCCAGCCAGTACTGGTTAGCCTGATTTTCTCTGTTAAAAGAGAAGATACATGGGGTGGGTATATGGAGTCTATGTTGCCAAAATAAAAGTATATCCTAAAACCCTCAAAATAAAACAAAACAAAAACAGCTGGAGGGCTGTGTGTGTGTGTGTGTGTGTGTGTGTGTGTGTGTGTGTGTTGGGGAGGGAGGATGGAAATCGGCACCTTACACTCTTCTATGGGGCTGAATTTGCACACCTTACTTCCCCCCCAGTTTTCCTTTACATGTGTCATGGATTCCCTTTTCATTCTGTACACTATTACTTCCCAAATCATCTCCACGCCCCAATCTCATCTCTCCAGCTGGCCTCAAAGATTTCTTATAGCACCATATCTCTGATTCCACAAAAATGGTCTGAAATTGTAACCAAATATATTTAGACAAAATGTAAGAAGAACCTCCTGGATTAGAGACCTGCTTACAAACCTGCAGACATCACAGTGATAGCCCACCCCTGCAGGTGCAGAGCACAGGGTTGGCCAAAGCCTCCGTATCCACTTGTGGTGACCACATTAGGGCAAGAGTCAACAAGCAGCAGCCATGATCCCACCCAGCCAGAAGGAGGATAATGAGAGTGGGGCCTGGCCCCTGGGAAGATGTGTTCACTAAATATCTGTTGAGTGGAATGGACTGAAAGAAAAGGGTGGCCTGAAGCTGAGCATAGGAGAGGCTAGTGAACATGCGAGTAGCCAATAAAATATGTGGGCAGCTGGAGACAGGTCAGGGGCACTTAGTTATTCAGGGGCAAAGGGGCCTAAGTTCTGTGCCCAGAAGACTGTTTGATATGTTTATTGGGTGCTAATCATAAGCTTTGGGTCACATAATTATTTAAAGGTATTCAGCAAGACATTGAAGCAAATGTATACTTTATCTTAATATAACATCATAGACATCACATTTTAATAAATAAACTTCATAAATTAAAAATTTTATTTCTCTATAAATGCAAAATGGTTTATGGGCACTATTGTTCTCCTAGTACTTCTGTAAATATAATGTCCAATGATTTTAGGACAGAAACACATGAGCCAGTTTCTATAAAGGAAGAGCCAAGTGAAGGCCATTGACTTCCAATTGGTCGCTTCCTTTAAAGTACAAACAGGATCTCAAACTCCACGACATGGAAAGTCCAAACAAAACAGCACTATCAGTTACACCATGACAACTTCCAGACAGACACACAAACTCACTTAGCGGCAAGGCCTGGCCTTCCCCACCCCTGCTCCAGCTCTTATTTCCAAGGCCCCTACAGAGTTAGAGGGTTCGATCCCTGCTGGCTGCCCCAGAACAAAGCCAAGTAACAAGGAATGGGAAGTCCAGTCAAGTGGCTGGGGACCCTCTTCTTCAGACTTCCTCTGCCCAAAAGCTGTTCTTCTCTTTAGTCCTAACAAAATCTGGCAGTCATCAAGTCCAATACAAATAAGGAAACTGAGGCTTGGAGAGGTGGCCAAACGGTGGAAGACTGGAATCCATTGTGTTCTTTCATGGTATGAAATAAGCCAGGTCATGGGTAGCACCCCACAGTAGAAGTGCCGGGCCTGAGAACAAGCAGATCCAGAAGCTGGAGGCTTAGTTTTGCCCCTAACCACCTGCATCTTCTAGGAAGTGTCTCTAAGAACACCTATCTCCCATTTAATATAAAGGCACTGAACTTGGATCAGCATCTCATACATTTGACACTGTATACCAAAGCCAGCCTCGCACCCAAGAGGCAACAAAATCCACAGACTAGTCTGGCTGCAACTATGAGGCCTCTGCACTTCAGAGCTGGGCTTGAACTGATTTCTGCTCCAGAAATTTCTTTTTTCCAAGCGGCTGCTTCCTTTCATTTTCATTTGATAAAAACCAAAAATCTATTGAAACCAAGTAGACAGACTATACCTCACAGGCTCCAAACAAAACAATAAATTTAAAAGGAGCACAACTAAAACGTATTCTTGATGAGCTCAATAAGAAATAAAGGCTGATCTCAGCTCCAACCATAAAGTCCCCAACTACCACTAAAATGGTTTTGGATGGAAACACAGGATCACAGGAAGTGTTCATTACCCAATGCCACAAAATCTCCCTAAAGGTGGCATCTTACCTTGGTATTGGTGAACTTGTGATCACATATTTTGCTAACTGTATTATAGAAGTGACTTTCCTTTGTAACCCTATGTATTTTATTTCATTCATTTAAAAACATATTTCTCAGAAGAGTTTGGTTTCACCAGATTGACACCAAAAAAGGGTAAGAACCCTGCTCGAAAGGATCAAGAACTGTTGGTAGGAAACAAGGAACAGAATCTACTTTTAATATTTTGAAATGGTAATGAATTCAGAGCTAACAAAGCAGGTATTCAAGAAGACCTTCTTACAATAAACCAGCAGCAACATCTGACCGAACACACCCCCACCGGGGCTCAGTGACCCTCACGTGCTGATGGCACTTTCCTATTTTCCTACAGACTGTGGTGACCACCGCCAGCCAAACTCCTGCCTTATCTTGGCCCGAAGGCTGGACTAATGCAGCTGCCACACAGCTCATCTCCTTCACAGATCAAAGAGCCAGACAGACGACATCAGTGTGCCATTTGTTGCTGATGGAGGACGGCCTTCCTTCAGACTCAGACACTCTCTCCTAGCACCTTACCAAGGTGACAGAACTCCACAGCTCAGCTTCCCATTTTCTTTTCTCTAAGACTTGATCTTAGAGCTTCTGCCTGGAGACAGAGCTCACACCTGCACCTGAGGAAAGTCAGCACCACCTGGCGCTGCCCTTCGGCCTGGACCTTCCTGCCAATGCCACGGGCTGTCTCTTGTCTCTGCACTTCTGACTGTCCTGCCCTTGAACTGGGAAGGGACGAGCCAAGAAACAAGAACATCATTCCGTGACCCTTCTGGAGAAACTTTCCAGTTGGCACCTGCATTTTCAACCCCAGGTAAATGAGTCTCCCTGATCCCATGGAGGAACTAACTTTGATTACAAACCCTCTCCATCGAACACCAGATGTCAGATACAAAGGAAGAGTTGTGAGCGAAATGGAAATGGAGGCACCCTCCACACCGACTTCTGGAGGTAAGTTTTAATGAGATTTTCATTTTATTTGTTTTAGCTTCTGATTTTCTTCTGCAAAATCAGCTAACGATAAATATGTTAAGGTAATAATAACAATCATCCAGAAGCAAACGTTTTCTCCAGGGAATGACAAATCCCACTTCTGCCCACAAAGCGTTCACATTAATGGAGAGCTCTTGGAAGCCTGTTTATTGTTAAAAACATGCCAAACTGTGACAGAAAGGGGGTGGCTTTTCTTTTGGAAAGGATGGAAAAATCTCTCTTCACATACACAAACAGATGCATGTATGTATGTATTTAAATGATGACTCTAATATGTTTTAAAATGCAGGAAGTGACACTGAGGACCAGAAGGGGGCAAGTGACAAAAATCTAACAAACTATAACGAGGATAGATCTGAATAGCAAGTGGCTTTTAATCAGGCAAAATATGTTTGTCTTAACACAAGGATGGAAACTTGTTTTGCCTGAGATAAAATACCAATTGTTTTCAACAAATTACATCTTATCTATTAAAGACACCAAGGGAAAACAGACCAAGTTTGACAAAAGAATAGTTTTCCAGCTGGTAACTGAACTGTTCAAGGAGGCAGGAAGGCTGAAGCTGTGGGTGCCTGAAGACCTGCAAATATCCCCATGCTGTCTCTTAGTAGTGATAAGGCCCCAGAAAAATCACAGACCATTCAAGGCCTAAGTTCCTTTATCTATGAAATAAGGGGATTAGACCAGATGATTACTATGGTCCCTTACAGGTCTCTCAGTCAAATCCTGAAAAGAGAATGTGTTTTTGTATGTCGTGGGCATTGCCTCGAATCTAGCCTCAGATGCTAACTAGCTATGTGAGCCTGGACCTTGTTTGCCTCAGTTTCCTCCTCTGTAAAATGAGCTGGAGAAGGAAATGGCAAGTCCAGTATCTTTGCCAAGAAGACTCCAAAGGGGGTCATGGAGAGTCAGACATGATTGAAATGACTCAGAAGCAAAGAAGAGATGGTGTGGAATCCCAAAAGTGGCTGAGCAGGAGAGTATCGCGGGCAGATAGTGTGGAGAAAGACTGAGGCAGGAAGAGCAGTGAGGAGGGATGAGGGTCTGACTGCATAAGGTGAGACAGAACAGACAAAAAAAGCTAGAGGTAAAAATGACAAGACTGGGCTCTTGATTGATATGGAGAGTGAGTGAGAATGAGCCCAAGGTGGTGACTGGTAGGACGGCGGTACCTTCAGTACAAGTGGAGATCAGTAGAGGGGAAAGAGGAGGGGGCTTGTTTGGGACTTGAGGAGTCTGAGACGTCCCCTGGACGTGCAGTCTGAAATGTCTGATGGACAGTTGGTGGCCCAGGGCTGGTTGTATAGATCTGTGGGTCATCTGCACAGAGATGATTAACAAAGCCCTGGGGACCATGTGAGAGAAGATATGGAGAGGGTCCAGGACAGGCCTAGGGGAACAATCCTAATTGTGGGAGGAGGAGGTGGTACCAGTGAAGGAGACAGAAACAGTGTCAGAAAGGACAGTGGGCATGTTCGGGAGGAAAGGGGGAGAAAGGGCACCAGCAGAGGGATCACATCTAACAGAAGTGGCCTGCAGGAGAGGAGTTGGGGGGCTCAGGACCCACAAAGAAGACATTACAACAAATGCTATGAGAACACACATTTCAAGTCTTCCTTGATACAGTTCTGCTGATAAAATTCTGAAATGGAAAAGATTTCCTTAAATCATGGTAACAAGCCTGGCCATCTAAAACGGTTTCCTTGTACATAGTTTCCTTAAACCTTTTTAGGTATTTTGTTCCCATCTGGGTGGCAAATGTTTCTTCTTTCTGTATGTACACTCCCATATTATCTGAACACTGTCTTGGAAGAGCCAGCTAAAGAGTCCTGGACCTTGGGGTGGGGGCCCAAGGCAGAGTCACGAGGTAGCCAAAGTGGCAGCATCTTGGAGACATCGACAGAGCAAGGGTAGGGAGTGAGGCCCAAGGTGAGGCCCCCAACAAATTGCTGGGGGAGGGGGGATAAAAACAGGGACAATCAATCAACACCTGAGGTAAGAAGGTAGACAGGATTAAGTTTCTGGCTCTTTAGGTGCTTAGGATGTGACACTAATGACTGCTCGATTTCCATACTTAGAACTGCTCCAATCCTGAACCCTGAAAAGAGGCAGGCCCTGGGCCTCCAAAATTCCCATCATTTCCCACATCCCCCATCTGGTTACGTGTGAGACTTCCACTTATCAAGAGAGCTAACAAGTATAACACATGCGCATGCATGCATAGACATGGACACACATGCATGTACGTGCTCCCTCCCTCCCAGTCAGACTCACCTACAGACACATAGAATTCTTGCTGCTAACAGCCATTCCTTTTTTCCCCCGCTTACATTCACATGATCAGTGATTGGTCAGGTCAGACAATTAGGTATGTTTTCATTCCCAGGGCCCCCAATCAGATGGGAATGAACTTTCCCCTGAAAACAACCAATCTCTCTAATCCAGCAGGCTGCTAAGACCTGCTCTCCCTTACACCTGTCTCCAGAATATACTGAATATTTAAGGAGCCGGGAATGTGAGCGGTGATGTGGCTCGACCTTCCTAGGCCCTCGCAGCAACGTGGAGGCCTGGACTCTCTCTCCCACCTGAATGAGGACTCTCATGAAAGATGAGCCCAGAGCATCATGTCCCTTAACATTCCATTGTATCTATGAGCCCTTACTGATTCCCACAGCCAGCCATTTACCATAAAACTCGGGTGATGACTAATATTGGGAAATAATAAGGACTGACAATTCCTACTCAGTAAGGTCACAGATTTGCACAATTTTACCTCTTTACAAATCTGGGTCTGAATCACTGTAGATTGCTATTTCACCCTCAACATACAAGTGAAGAGTTATTAATACAGATACCCCTCTGCATTTCAAAAATGCGGAAGGGTTGGTTTGGTTTTTTTCCAAGTTTACTCGTACTAGGAATTATCAGAGAGGCAAAGGACAGGGTAATTATCTCGACAGATGAAGTCACTGAGAAGCAAAAAGATTCACCCTGTTTTGCCTAGAAATGCAAAAGTACAGCTGGGAATAGGATACAACAAAATTACTAGCACTTGTCAAGCTTTGATGCTTCTAGATTTATAAAAGATTGAATAATAAAGACAACGTAGACCTCCATAGTGTCAACCCTCTCCTTTGATCCAAGAGGCCTCCTAAGGGCAAAGGAAAGTTCTTTCCCCAAAGGAGGTTTTGTCTTGCTGGTGGAGTTATTTTGTCCAGGAGGAATCCGTATTTGATAGAACTGCATGATGGTCTGAGTCAGGAGCAGGCACAAATAACTAAGGGGGTAGCTGGAAGGAGACCAGCAAGGATGGGGCACAGAATTTGTGAAGGGCAGGAACAGGTCCTAATCCTGTGAAGGTGAGCTGGTGCCAACCTGAGGAGTTAATAGGCAGTTACCCAAGACTCTTGAGTACAGAAGTGGCATGGCCAGACTTCTGCAGCAGCAGCCACATTAAGGAAAGGATGAAGAAGACAGACTGGAACCAGCCACCCAGCTGGGAGCCAACTGTACATTGCACAGGAGTGAAGGCCTGGATTAGGTAGCGGCTGCAAGTACAAAGAAAGGCAGCTGGGGGCGGGTGCCCACAGTGCACAGAATGCTGGGTTCTAATCCTACTTCAGATACCTAGAGCTGTGTGATCCTGGGCAAGTCCCTTCATCTCAATTTCTTCATCTCTAAGGTTCATAAAAACTCTAAATCCATGATCCCACGAGGGAATGAATCTGAGAGAGATTGTGGAAGTAGAAGTAATAAGAATCAGCTTCCTGGATAAGAGAGAAAGCAAAAAAAAAGACTCAAGGCCAACTCTCAGGTAGCCAATCTGGAGAAACGGAAGGACAGTGTCCTTAAAGACGAATGTCAGTTTGAAGGAACGCTGGGTTTAGGGAGAGGATAATGCACACAGATACGCTGAGTTTGGGAGGGGAGGGGATGCTGGAGATACAGAACAGGTGGCCGGTGACATGGAACTGGAGCTCAGCACAAAGGCTGGATATGGAAATCTAGGAGTCGTTGGTCTGGAGGTAACTGAGCCCATGGCAACAGATAAGCTCACTAAGGGAGGGGGTGTAGAGACAGAAAGGGCCTAGGCAGAGGTCCTAGGGTTTAGGAGTGGGAGAAGGCTGATGATCCAGTAAAGGAGAAAGGGAAGAGGAGCAGGCCACGGAAACCTGGCGGCAGAGAGATCAGGAGAGGTAGTCAACAGATTTGGATGCTACAGAGGTCAGCAAGGAGGAGGACTGAGAACAGCTCTAGAGATTCAGATTCAGCCTCTAAAAGGCAGCTGGCAACCTTACAGAAACAGCTTCAATTAAGGAGTGATATCTGGTCCAGGAGGAGCTGAGACTGCGAGAAGGAAGACAGCCTAAACACTCATTTATTTTGCTTAAGTGGACTCTTTACATTACACAGATGAGTTGGGGGTGGGGGCAAGTCATTGGGTAGGGAAAGTGATTTAAAAAAACAACACACCAATAAAACATTTATTTACAACTTGAAAGAAATTGGGTGGAAGGAGAAGTTGAAGCAGTGAGACAAGACAACAAGACAGAGCAAAAAGAAACCTCTGATAGATTCCTGCTGCTGCTTCCCTGGCCAAGTCTCTGCGCCCCAGCTTCTTCCATTGTAAAGCAGGGGTGAGAGCACTGGCAGGAGCTACTCCAATGAGGCGATGCCATGAAAACCTCTACAAAAGCCAGACAAGGAAGCAAAGGCTCATAGAGTCCCCTTCTAAAAGCAGTGACCCAAAGGGAGCCCAGAATGACCCAGCGATCAGACGGTGCAGATGACACAGAGAGGGTATGTGTAGTGGGCACGACAGTGGAACTCAAGTCCCCTCAAATTCTAGAGGTTATAAGGGGCCACACTGACCACAATCCATAGTAATGAGGATCAATGCACAGTTCAACATTTCAATTACAAAAGCCAAAGGCACAAGGATAAGACGGGAGCAGGTGAGACGACCTGGTTTTCAGACACTCAGTCTGACCCATGAGTCTGGCAGAAAAAAGCTAACCCAACAGGAGACTGCAAGAAGAGATCACAAGGAGTAATGGGAATGAAGTAGGTGGCTGCAGACTGGTACCAGATCCTTGGCCTCCTCTGGGTTTGAATCTGGGGACAATGTTTACAAAGGACATCGATGAGCTTGTGCATCCAGAGGCAGGCTGGTGAGATGGGGGGATAAGGAGGAAGAGGTCTCAGGTACCCAAAGAGTTGTCACACGGAAGAGGGATTAGCTTCGTCTTGTTTGAGCCAGCAGGTCAACATGCCTTTATGAAGCACCTACTATGTACCAGGCACTGGACTAAGTACTCCTGGTCTGGAGGAGCTTCCAGTCTGATGGGGGAGGGTCAATTGCCTGGTGGAGAGTGGTCTCAGAGGGAAGGAGAAGGCTCCTGCCAAAGGAGGCCTGTGGGCAAAGGTGGAAGTATCAGGGAGAAGCCATCACGAGTTAGACTTCTAGGCAGCACATGGAAGTTTCTTGACCATCAAAGAGCCAGCTTAAGGGAATGGCTTGTCCCAGGAGGCCAGCATGGAGGGTGGGGGTGGGGGATTCTATGCCCACAGGAGGCAGTATGACCTTGTGTCCCACAGGACACTAGAGGCCAAGCAAGGACTGGCCAACCTGGGTCTCTTGAGGTCAGCCCAGTGCTTTTCCCAGTATACAGAGCTTCCTTTCCTTGCATGCAATCAAAGGGCATCATTTCTAGCACTGAAGACATTCCCCCTGAGCCAGTTAAGACAGGCCCCCAGAAGAGACCCCAGGCTCAAAGCTGCCTACCTCCAGGCCCAGTGATCTTTCCAGAGTGGCCTTCACAGCATAAAAATGGGTCAGTCTGTAGCCACATTAAAAGGATTGTCCAAGAGAGACACACAGATTCTGCTTGGCTTTCTAATATGCCCTCAGCAAGTGCCATACCATGGAGAAGGACCCAGGAGAATTCTGTCTCTGAACTTGTATCAAAGAACACCTTGGTTGTGGGAGACGCAGACAGCAGCTGTGGAGGGGGCTGGGAAGGGCCAATTCAGGTAGAAGACTTCCACCCACAAAAGCAATGGGGAGCTGGCACGGTGTGGGAACAGGGAGAAAAAAGGTCCTTTACCACAGGCTTCTACAAGCACATGTTCAGAAAAAACCCCATCTGGATGGAGAGAGTGGCATCTCTTTCTGGCCAGATTAAATTCTGTGCTTTACAAGTTTGGGCTGCAAAAAATCAGAAATCTTTACCTAGTGCATGCTCAGCCACTTGGAATGAGAGTCACCTTAATGCTGTTTCCAGGGGAAAATGTTTGACTGAGCTCCAAAATTAGAGTATATGAAGAGATTTATAAAGTTCGCACCCCACTCTCCTCCTTTACTACAAAGGGGTCACTCCCATTCCCCACCAGGCAGACTTAGCATTGAGTTGTACCTGGCCTCAGACACAAATAAATACTATAGGTCACCACCTGAAAAATCCCCAATACCTCGACTCCTGAAAGAAAATATCATAACACCAAAAAAAATTGGAATAGAGGACCATTGGTACTCACGGCTGGCATTTCTATAAAGAAGAAACGGCTCATGAAGCTGGAATTCCAAATCTTTGTTCACTGGTTCCACGAGGTTTGTCATATTCAGCCGATTCACAATCGTGAAACCATGGAAAGGAGAAGCTGACCTTAGTTTTAACAGAGAAAAAAAGCCATCTGATCCTGGGGCATTGGATTTTTGTTCAAACTGCAAAAATGCCCACCCTTTCATTTCCATTGCAATCACTACATGAGCATGTTACACAGAATTATCTAGCAATGACTAGCCAGGGTGAGAAACATGAAGACAGCAGGCTTCACCTTCCAAAAGGGATTCTCATCAGCCTGGTCCTACGGCCTAAGACACATAGCCTAAGGTCTCACCACGGCAACATCTTACAGCGTCCCTCTGTGAGGGACGTCTTCTGCTGAACTTTGCATTACCACAAGCAATGGTTATAATAATGATATCAGGACTCTGAGGTTTATAATAAAGCATTTCTTCACATGAAGTAGAGGTGATGTGTTTGAAGTGATGAATTTTCCAGGACTGAGGAGGAAAGTGAGCCTGCAATGGGATCGCTCTAGACAGGAGTGCACAACTCCCCAAGGCCATGCCCTGGCTGGCTCTGTTGTGGCATACACACTATAGTTAAACAGTGACTTGAAGGCCAAGTGCACGTGAAGACCACTCAGGGACTGGGGACCTTTGTAACCTCATTAAGGCTTTCTGGGAAAACCAAACATTTCTGATCTGTCCAGAGTAAGCACCACCCATCCACACCATTCAGGGTAAACTAAGGCAGGTGATCTCCAACTTGGGAAAGAAGCCTGGATTTCCTCTGAGTAACTTAAACTACAACAGGACAAAACCAGGCAAATCTCATTTACATCACATATACTGACTCAATGTGTTTCAAAGAGGGCTTCTGAATGATACGAAGAAAAATAGAGTAAGCCTGCTATACGAGGGCTTTGTTCTCACTGAGCTGTATACTTGAGAACATACCAAAATACTGACTTCTTTTCTAGTTCTAATTTCACTGTGTCGGCCCGGTGGGCCCACACATTCTGGCTATTTAGTCTTGTTCCTTCAATGATACAGCATAGGACAGAATGAGGTAACAAATACAGGAGGAACCAAAGGGAGGAAAATCTTAATACCCTCCTGGAGCAAAGTCGTTACAGCCACCATGATTAAACTTTAAAAGGTAAACAAAAACTTGAGGTTTGGCATTTAAAAAATCTCACCTTCTGTATACAAATAAGGTCCCTTCTATGTCAGTTTTCTCCTGCAATGAAGATAATTAAAAAGACAGTTATATGGAATTCATTTTACTTATATAACCTACCTCTAAGTAACTGCTCATCATTCTACCAATGCAATATTAACATTGGAAAATCAATTTTGAAATGTCCTAGAGACCTCACTGGCTTTCCAAGGGATTTGTTTTCTTTTTAAAGGGTGAAAACTTGGATTGAAAGCTATTTTATTCATAATTAGATAATTCCTAATAAGATTATTCAAGCCAATCCCCTGGTTTGCTGTGGTCGCTGCTTTAGCGCACCACTCCAAGAGCATCTTCCCTTTTCAACATTTACCAGAGTTGGCAGGAAGAAGGGAATGTTGGCTTCTATACTGGGGGCAATTTCTTTTGTTTGGGGAGTTTTGCTCAAAACAAACAACTAGTGTCAAACACTTTATTTCTCCTTGTAATTTCTAGTTGTGATAAACATATTGAGACATATGCTTTTTAAAAAACAAAAACACTTACAGATTTTCAGTCAGCATGATGTGCTAAGAACATTGGCACTGTAAATCCAGTCTCAAGGACTTATCTGCCTGAGCCTCCCAGGGCCTCAGTTTCTTCAACTGTAAAACTGGGATAACAAGACCAAAGGGTGTAAAACAGAGGGAATCCCAGATTTCCTGATTTTACAGAGAAAGCAATGGGAGGCCCAAGCCTGAGGACAGACCATTGTAATTAGTTGTAATTAAAATGGAAATTTTACAACATTTTACTTTTAATAAGGTCAGTCCTTATTGAAAACCCACTATTCTTTACCATCTTTGCTTTCAAGAAAAAGAGCTTTTAGTTTGGACATAAGTACAATGTGAAAGTGGTAAAAAGTCCTTATGCATATTTTGTATGAAGAGAAGCCGTTGAATTTTGAGGTGACCTCCTTGATTTCTTACAGGTATACAACACATGTGAATGGAATTTTAATGATTTGTTTAGAGACTTAGCCTTTTTTCATTTTCCTTCTTTAAGCCAGAAGTCTTTAAAACTTTTAAGCTGAGACAAGAAAAACCCCATGAGATCAACTCTTTCAGAACAGCAGGAAGCATCTCCTTCAGTTTTCCCCAGTAGGAGCATGCTCCTTCTATCCCAGTGCTCCCCTTCCCCCATCACCCATGGCCTCCCTGAGACTCTCCATACTCTCCTACACAACCAGCTCGTCCTTTTGGGGTCTCTAACACCACTTGGCCTTCATCACCCTTCACTGGTACCAAGCTGCCCCTCTACCCTTTGGGAAGTGTTCTCATCATTCGATGTCTCCCAACATACAGTCAGGAAAACTCATCTTTCTGAGCTCAAATCTGGCTGTGTGACTTAACCTTGTTTGCCTCAGTTCCTCAACTGTAAAATAAGCTGGAAAGGAAATGACTGCCAAGAAAACCCCAAATGGGGTCAGAGAGAGTCAGACATGACTGAAACTAATGAACGAAACCAAGCCAGGGAGGACCAGTTCCCAAAAGCACCTGGAATCGTAAATACCCCAGCCAGGCTCTGCTGAAATAAAAGTGAGGATGGAACTAGCCAGCCTCAGAGAACCACAAGAACCTTCACTTGGTAACCAAGCTTTGACTCTTACTTATTCACATCAAGTTTAGAGATACTATAACTATGAAAGGAAGCAACATGGCTACATACTGCAATCCTGGCCACCACCAATGGGTCCCCAGTCCTTATAGCACAGAAGAGGAATACTGTATACCTTGAAGAAATAAAGGAGATACAACCAGGTGGAAGGAGGGTTTAAAAGCCATTTAGTAAAACAAAGTGTCCAGCTAAGATTCCTGCAACAGTGTTTTATCTTGGGATACATTATACAGGCTTCCAACACTTTGTTAGATCATTAGGAGGTCTGTAACATTACTGATACAATCAGCTGAGCAAAAAGTCACATAAGTTTGAAGGGCTGGTTTGAACCTTTAAAAACCACCCAGGAAGAACAGAAAACACATTTTAAAAATATTTTTATTATCTTTTAATTTTTTCACTTAAACTGATTTTCTCTTAAATCCTGGTAAAATAAAATGCCTAGGGATCAAACTGGGCAGATGGTTCCCCATTGGGTTCTCTGGAGCCTGGGCTCAGAACAAAGGAGTGGCCCTGGCCTTTAGGGAGAACATCAGGGGGAAACACTGGCTTGTTCATCTAAAATCCCCGCAGTGTTCAGAAATTATTCTGGGATGTGGCTCCATACTCCTTCATGCCCTACTCCCTTGCCCCCATGTCTTCTGGGCCACTTTGGGCCAAAAGGACCTTGGAAACTATGAGTCTTCCCAGACTGGATGCCCTTTGATGAGTCAGCATCCTTGTTTGTGAAGTCTAGGGCAGGCCCCGAGGACTTGAGCTCCGGATCAATCAGTCAACATTCATTAAAGCCTACTATGTGCCAGGCACTGTGTTACAGAGTGGGGATATAAAAAGAGGCAACAGTCCTGGCCTCAAGGAGCTTCCAACCTAATCAGCCTGAGTTTTATCGTTTACTAGGCGGGGAACCTCATGCTGACACTGAGAGGAAGCATTTTCCTTTCTTATAAAATGAGGAGAGAGCATTGGAGTGGGAGTCAAACCAGGGTTCGAATCCAGCCTCAGACCCTTCCTCCAAAAGCATGGGTGAGTCAGTCTGAGAAGCCTACAAAGACTTGGCCAACCTAAGTGTCAGAAGGGCAGGAAATCACAGATTCTTCACCAAATGACAAACAGGTGGGACCCTGGGGCTACATCCAGATCTGGAAGAGGCCTTAAAGGCCTTCCTTTATAGGGAAACTGAGGCCCGGGGGGTCAGATACCTGCCCAGGGAGGCACCCTAATAAGTGGGATGACATTCCTGGAGGGATGAAGTAGCCGCATGCCAACCTCACGACTCTGGGGTCCCCAAAGCTGGGGCAGATGTGAGCAGGGGGGTCACTAGCGGCTGTGCCGCAGGACAGGAGTATGTCCGCACGCTGCCAGCCAACAACTCAATCATTCAACAAACTCAACAAACCAAAGCCATTCAAAGAGCGTCCCTTAGGCAGCTCAGGAAGGAGACCCCCAAAGGGTCCTGGGCTTCGGACTTCAGACTTCGGCCGTGCCCCGTCGCCCATAACCGGCCCCCCAAACTCCCCCATACAGTGGGGGAGGGGCAGCCCCTCAAACTGCTCTATCTAGGCGTCCATCCCAACCCAGGGCAGCACTTCCTTACAGGAGATGAATGTAGAGGGATCTCCTCATTTTAGAGATGGGGAAACTGAGGCACAGGGAGAGGAAGGCGCTAGACCTGTGCTCCCATGCGGTGACTTGTCCTGGGTCACCGAAGTCGGCTTTGGTTAAGGCAGGATCTGAACCCAGGTCCTGTGGCCCTAGCCCCCCCATGGCGGGCCTGTATACAGTTGTTTGCTTCTCTTGATAGCTCCAGCGCCTGGCATACAGTGGGCGCTTCATACGCGCTTGTTCTTGGTGGCGCCTACTGTGTGCGCCGGGGGCTGTCTGCGCTGTCTTCTGACAGGGGAGGGCACGGAGGCCCGGGCAGGGGGCAGGACCTTCGCCCTAGGCCTGGGGCGGGCAGGGCCTGGCTCAGCGAGTCGCGGCCCAGCCCGGCGGCCGGCCCGGGCCTCAGTCTCCCCGGCCGCGGAATGGGCGCAGCGGCCGCGGCGGCGGGCCCGAGGGCGACACTCACCCACTGGTTGGCCTCGGGGCTGAAGGTGTAGAGCGCGACCTGGCCCGTGAGGTCGGCGATGCTGGTGATGTAGGGGTCGTGGCGCCGCAGCGCCGCCAGGCTCATCTCGGCCCCGGCTCGACTCCCCGCCTCCATCTTGGCCGCCCCCCCCAGTCAGCGGCCCGGCACCGGAAACTAGCGGGCGGGGCCTCCCATTCAAACCTCCGGGGCCGCGGCGCTGACGTCACGGATCACGCAGGCGCGTTGGCCGTCTCTGACGCCGCTGACGCCGACGCAGAGTGCGGGCAGCTCCCGACCCCTCCCAGGAGGAGGCCCAGCCTCTTCCTGTCCCGCCCTCCGGCGCCGGATCCTGCGTGACCAGCGCGCGCGGCGAGCACGAGCCGGTCGCCCGAGCATACGTCACCGGGGGCGCCCCTGGCGCATGTCCGTTGGGGCCCAAGTCTACCTGGGTGGGCGCCGCCTTGGGCGAGCGAGCTCCTCGGGGGCGGGGCTGGCTCCTTGCTGGGAACCTTGGGATGGAACCTGAGCTTCATGATAATGACGTAATCATGAGGAATGAGACCGTGGCCGCTGCGGCGCGGGAGGCTGAGCACGACGGCCGCGAGGGGGCGCCATGGCACGGGGAGCGCTGGCCCGCAGTCAGCAGGGCCTGAGTTCAAATCCATCCTCTGACGCTTCCTAGCCGGGTGGCCCCGGGCAAGGCCTTGCACCCTTTCTGCCTCAGTTTCCCCATCTGTCAAATGAGCTGGAGAAGAAAGCGACCAGCCCTGCGGGGAAACCCCCAGCGGGCGGAAGTCGTGCCCGGGGGGCGCCGCCCATAGGACGTGGTCATTGTCGTTCATTCGCAGCCCCTCAGCCCCTCCCCCAGCCGGGGTCCTCTGTGGGTCCCCCGTGGGTCCCCCGTGGGGCCCTCGGTGTCCTCCTCTCCCCCGGGAGGGGGCTGACCCCCGTGTTACTGCCCTGGGCCGGGCGGGGCAACGAGGAGGGTTCTACAGACGGGCAGTCCCGGCCATGCGTGACGTCATCCGTGCGGATAGTGGGTGGGGTCCCAGACCCCCCCACCTCCCCCACCCCTCACCCTCCTTGGCCCCAGGTCCGGGGTTCCAGTGTGGTTACTCCCCCTTTTTACAGAGGAGGAAACTGAGGCCGAACGTGCCTGACTCGCAGGCTGGCCTTCCTGGCCCGGCCCCCGCCAGGGCCGGTGGTAGCCCGGCTGGGGACAGGCCTGGACGAAACCGGAGCGGCTGCCCCTCATCCCCTCGGCTCGCTCCTCCGCAGGTGGGGGAGACAGCCCAGCGGGGGGCACTCCCAGTCCGACCCCTCGCCTTACAGAGGGAGAAGCAGAGGCCTCGGGAAACGCGTGACCTGGCCACGATGACGTGGCTGGCAAATCCTGGGGCCAGGATTCCACGTGGCCTTTGGGAGGCAGGGGGCAGGAGCATCTTGTGTTAGGAACAGCAGAGAGGCTGGGGGTGTGTGTGTGTCTGTGTCTGTGTGTCTGTGTGGTGAGGTGAAGCGGGGCAGGGGGCTAGGGATTGAATGCCTGAGGTTTTTCTGTTTGGTCCTGTAGGTAATAGGGAGCCACTGGGGTTTATTGAGTAGGGGGAAGAAAAAGAGGCCAAAAAGCAGGGACTGAGGACACTTGTCAACAGCTAGATCCTACTCTGGTCTTTGGAGCAAAGTGTTATATCCTGCTCTTTATTATTTGGAAGCTAAATGGATCTTACAGAGAAAAGGATTTCCTTGATATGCCTAGAAGCAGGACCAGTACAACTGCAGCCGGCCATGACTTGTCAGTTGAACTCACCAAGGTGACCCCCTGCCTTATAAGCGTTCCATAGAGTCGGAGAACTTCAAATGAGAAACATAATGATATTGAAGAACTGGGTGGTGATGGTCTCATCAGGCTGCTCTTTGATAAAGCCTTAGCTGGACTGGGTGAGTCCTTCAGGGCCCTTGTCTTACTGGCTAGGGAGGGAGGGGATAATCTTTTATGAAACACTTCCTGTGTGCCAGCCCAATATAGAAAGAATCTCAGCTGTTCAGGCCAAGTTTTCTGACCTCCTCCAATGCTCTTCCTGTTATATGACCCCTGAGAAAGTCTTACATACTTCTTGCCTCTCCAAACCAAGCCTTAAACCCTCTGGGCCCTAAGATATCCCTGGGAAAAGGTTCAAGGCCCTTATTCTCTGATCTGTGTTTGGGGCCACCTGCTTCTTTACACCAGAGTTGTAATCCAGATAAGGACTTGGGTGTTACAATGACAGTGTTGACCCTCTCTCTTCATGGAAATTCGTTCGGATCCTTAGCAGTGAACAAGCCTTTATTACATGCTTCACCTGTGGCTCCAAGAAGCTGTAGCATGTGCAGTGGCCACAGCACAGTAAAACCACCTTGGCAGGGTGAACCAGGTTGAGAGTGACGGAGGGGGCCTCAAACCCACTGATGAGTTAGGGCAGTGTCCACCCCAAGCATGTGAAGACTTCCCCTGCCAGAATGGGCAGATGAAAACAATTTGTTCCAGTGGCCATGAAGGTGGCTGAAGCAGGCACTGTGGAATGCTTAGAGGTTGTTCAGAAATGAAGATGCCAAGGTCACCCACTGCATCCTAGGCCATGCCAGTCATCCTGACTTTTGTCTTGTCATTGGACTTTGATGACTCAGGAAGAGAGTGAGGCTGACAACTTTGGGCAGCTCTGCCTCACTTAAATCCAATTCACCCATGAATCAAGACGCTACTCTGTAATGTCATTGGTCCTCTTGGAAAATGAAGGATGAACAAAAAGTTATGTTCTCAGCAGGCATTGTGCTAAGCACTAGGGATACAAAGAAAGGCCACAGCATGGTTTCTACCCTCAAAGAGCTCACAGTCTAATGATGGAAAGAAAATGCAAGTTACTGTGTACAAATCATAGTTATACAAAGAATAATTAGAAGGTAATCTTAGAAAGAAACTGCTAGCATTGTGTGTGGAGGGAGGAGGACTTGGAAACAATAATAGCTAATGGGGGGTGGGAGGGGAGGAAGGGAAAGAGAGAAAGAGAGAGAGAGAGCATGCAAGCTAAATAGTTATATCATTTTATCCTCACAATAACCCTGGAAAGCAGGTGCTATTATTATGATCCCTATTTTACAGATGAGGAAACTGAGATAAATATCTTGCCCAGGGTCACACAGCCAGTAAGGCTCTGAGGTCAGATTTGAACCCAGACTTGTTCTTCCTAACTGCAGGGCCAGCTCTCTACCCAAAGCACCATTAAGTTGCCTCCTACCAAAGGTGGCATTTGCAATTTTTCTGATGGATGAGTTGGGGCAGGTTAAAGGCTGGGACTGAGGCATTCCACCTCAACAAGGATCCAAGCAGGAACCACTTTCGCCTGTTCGGGGCTTGCTGTGTGTCAGGCACAGGTATTCAGAGCTAGAGATATCCACCTGACTGGCTTAGCTGCAGACAAACTGATCTTCTCTGGGGGGGTTGATCCCCCTAGGGTCATCCTGTTTTCAGGGTTTTGATCTACTTGCTTCCTCCTGAAAAACTAGAGTCTTAGGGGTTATTTTGTGATGCCATTAGGGAAAGTTCTCCAAGAAATACTCAACATGAATATTCAACAGAAGAATTAAACAATTATCACCTGCCAACTCGAAATGACTCTTCTTCCTACCCTACTCTTTCTTGGTAAAACTAAGTCAATCACTTTACATGCACCTGTGGGATACACGGGCCTCTTTCTCTTTGACTAAATTTAGTTTTTCTCCCACACAGTCTTCTGAAATAATTAAAGTGGTCTCTTTATTTTCTGCCTGGTTAAGCAACATCAGCAGATCTGGAAGAGTGAAGAACACAACTTATTAATAGCATTATTTACATTTTCAGTAGGAAATGGCTTCAAAGGAGAATGGGTGGAGATCTGCCCCTAGACCTGTCTAACAGCATTGAAAATTGTGAACATGAAGGTCCTTGTCCACACTGGGAATACTTGAGTAGCAAATACTGATCTTGATTCATGCTGAAACCTAAAGGTTCCCCCAAAACAAAATATGACCTTAGGAATCCAGGGACATTTGAAACTTAGAGTGTGACAAGTCAGAGGGAATTCATTGAACCAAGGAGAGGTTGAGTTGACTGGGGTGATAGAAATCATATTTTATCAGAAGCAGCAATCAAACCCAGGTCTTCCTGACTCCAAGTCCAACATTTTGTCTACTACAATGGAGAAGCTACCTCTTTTCCAATCCCATGGTGCAATGCTGCAGTGCCACCTCTCCCACTTATATAGAATTTTAATGTCCTTTATGTGCATTATCTTATCCTGATGCATTGTTAGGAAACCATATTTTCTTCCTTAATTATCTATGTGACCTTGGCCTACTCACTGGAATTTGCAAACCTCAGTTTTTTCATCTGTAAAATGAAAGGGCTGGACTAAATTCCTTGGGTTCCTTTAAGCACTATTCTATGAAATCTCCTTAGGATTCTTCTAATCTCCAGATATCCCTTATGTGTGAATATCTTAGGTATGTGTCTTTATACCTAGGATAGTGCTATATGTACAAATGTTGAAATAATTATAGGAAATTATCTAAAATATGTAGAGAAACTAAAGTTTTATACTACCAGAAATTTAGGCATCTAAAAGACTTAATCCTACCCTGGTGCCACTCTGCCTGGAATTCCTGTCAGCCTGCCTTTATCAGAAAGTCATTCTAGCCACCAGACACTAGCAGACTGAAACTCAGATAGCTTGGTTGATCCTGAAGAGAGGAGCCCAGAAGCTAGTAGGTGGGTAATAGGCATTTATTAAGTAGCAGGGAGCAATGCCCATACTAAGCAACCACCACAACACGAAAGGGGACCGCAGGCAAGGTGTTCATCAGAGGTGTCACACAGATAGGGAGCAAGTTCCATGAAAGCAGGTTGATGATATCACCAGAAGATATTGGCAGGGTATGTCTTAATACGTCTTAATGCTCTGGCCACATGTATTCCTCATATATGTCCCTTTCATACCCCATGCCCATTCTCTCTGCAGATGGTATGTGTACTTTTGGAAGTATGCCCTATGTTCATGGGGAGTGATCTTGTGTTATGAATTTTCTGATTTATTTGATGAAATGCCTTTATTTTTGAACTAATTGTGCCTCCTGGCTGACTAGAGAAAAAGTAAGCACATTGATGGGGGCTCATGAGTTATGGCTGTGATTGGGTGTGGAACCACAGTACTTTGATCTTAGGAATAGTTATTCTGGGGACCCTATGGGTTGAAAGAAGGTCGGTACAGCATGTTTATGGGGACAGACAATTCACTTCAATTTGGCACATCCCTGTCTATGAGCAATGTTTGGCATCCTTTCAGCACTGTAACTTTCATATTTGGTTACTTAATCTTCGTTTTGAAAGTTTTTCAGTAAGGTTCTCTGAAGAGCATTCTGTGTTCTCCAAAAATGGAATTTTTTCTTCCACAAGTAGAATGACAAACTCAGCCTTTTACCCTAATACTTGCCTCTCCTCCCATCTTCCCTGTTTTTGTTTATGGCAGCAATTTAAGATCAGAGAATCATGTTTCAAGCTGGAAAGCAGTTTTTATTCTAAGCCCATCACTTTCTAGGTATGGAAACTGATGCCAGAGAGATTAAAAACTTTCTCAGTGTCACACAGTGACAGAGCAGGAACTTGAACCCAGGGCCTCAGCCTCCAAATTCTGTTTCCAGGACACCACATGATGTTTACTGGGAGATTTGTTCTTGCAATTTCCATACCATCCAGTGGGGTGATGAGTCATAACTCCAATTGTGTCTCCCTGGCGTCCTGCTGTTCTAGCTGCTACTACTTTCTTCAGTTAGGGCCCTTGTAGCCTCTCACTGATCTTGTTGTAAGAGCCCCCTATTGTGATTGCTGCTCCATATCTAACTCATCCTTTATTTGCAGACTGACTCCTAAAAAGCTGTCAATCACTTTCTGTTGCCTAGAGAATAGAATGCCTGACATTTAAGACCTTCTACATTCTACCTCTGGTCTCTCTTTCATTTCTTACTACTCTTCTTGACACTGTCTATATTCCAGGCTAGCTGGACCACTTACCATCTCTTGATGTCATCCTGTCTTCTTCCACCTTCTCAGATGGGACTTTGTGCTCGGCATGAACTTCCCATCTCAATCTATTGATGTCATTCCCTTGTTTCAAGTCTGAGATCAAAAGCCACCTTCTCCAGGAAGCTAAAAGTCAACCTTTCCCTCCTCAGAAATCTCATGTTTCCATTTGATATAAATAATATACCTGTTGTAGCCTAACTTTTAGTTATTTGTATATGGGCTTTATCATTGCAGTCATATTGTAAGAGCTTTTTCAGAGAATGGATGTTATGGCCTCTTGTCTCAGTGTTCTGGCCCCCAGCACCATGTGTTTGACATTGTAGATGTCTCACAAAGGCTTGGTGAGATGAACTGACTTACCCAAAGTCATACAATGTTCACATGCAGACACTGGTACTCTGGCTTGCCAGACAGACCCTTGGTCTTCCACCACACTGGGTGCTGCCTCTTAAATTACATCAGCACCAAGTGAGTGAATTTCATTACTCCTGGGCAATGATTCCATCACTCAGAGACTTTTCCTTTTCCTTTTTTTAAAAAAAACACCATTGCTTAATTGACGTTTAAAATGTTACAGACTCAATAGGGAATTCATTTTAGACTCAACAGTCCTTGATTTCTCTAGAGGGATACTTAGGTCAATCAGTGTGTCTTCTACTTCATCATATGTGGCAAGTCCCAAATCACTAAATATGTTTAAAGCATTCCTCCCTGTGTGTATATAATGTGTAATATGTATATATGCATATGTATATACACATGTATGCTTTGGTGGGAAAAACCATTTTGGTCAGTAGAGACAAACAGGTGGCAGAGTGAACGGAATTAAGCCGACTATTAGACTGGAAGCGAGGCATGACTCGGTTTTCACCTGCCTCAAAGTCTCACTCTGCTACCCTGGGCTCATCAGCTTCCTCGCCTCAGATTCCTCATCTCCAGACTGCAGACTGGCACCTCCCTCCCGGGGTTGTCAAGAGGCACAAATCACCACAATACATATAATGTACTTTGCAAGCCTTCACTACTATACAAATGTTGGCTGTTGTTATCGTGCCAATATCACCATGCTTTTATTTCTGACTTGGAGGGTCTTTTTGTACTGATTTGATGAAACAACAGACCCTCTTCCAGATGCTGAGGAAGATTCAGGGCTAAAGAAGAGTTCTCTGAGCTCAGAGAGCTGGTGGTCCAGCTGACCCCCAAGATAACAGATGTTTCTGAAGGAAACATCCAGGAGAAGGCAGAATGAGAGGCAGTGAGGCAGCATGACCCCTCAAGAAAGACCCCAAATGGATAGACATTTTCACAAGAACTTCAAACCTCCCAAAAAAGCAAGCAGTGAGTAAAAGTAGAGTGGAGACACATTTGTAAAAAAAAAATTCTGGAGTAGGAGAATGAAGGGAAAACACCAGACAAATGACACAATGAAACCATCAGACGTAACATCGGAAACTCCCAAATATGTGATTAGATGAATAACAGGGATAGCACAGAGGCTGACAGGCACCTGGTACTGCAATGGATAGAACTCTGGGACTGCAAGGGAGGCAACTGAGTGTAGTTGGTAGAGGGATGACCTCTGAGTAGGGAGGAACTGAGTTCAAGTCCTACCTCTGACCCATTCCAGTTTTGTGGGCAAGGGTAAGTCATTAACCTCTCAGTGCCCTGGGCAACTCTCCAAGGTCATTGGTAATAGGCAAGTTGCCATTCTAGTGATGAAGCAATGAGCCAGTCAACATTTACTGAGTCTCTCCAAGGTGCCAGGCCCTGTTCATCCACATGGTTGGAGGGAGTTTCCCATAAAATATGGTTGATAATAATGCCATTGTACTTTGGCCAGTCAGTCTCCACCTGGCACACTGCATTCTGATCTGAGTGTTATATTTTAGGAAGGACATTCACAAATTAGATTATATCCAAAAGAGGACAGTGAGAAGACAGGAACCTCTGCTATAGGGAAGCCTTTGAAAGACTTGGGATGTTTCTCCTGAAGGAAACTGGGGTAGACTGGAGTTGAAGTGTCAGAGGTGATCTCTCTGTGGAATGATGCTTTGTTTATGGGGCCCTATCAAATGAAGGTACAAATGGGGACATGTTACGGAGAGGTGGGTTCAGGTCACTGTGAGGGAAAACTTCCTAATCACTCTATTATCCAGAAGATCTGATGGGCTGCCTCAAGAAATGAATGGCTCTCAATCAACAAAGACCAGATGGGTACCTGTGAGGACAGAAGTGTGGAGAGACCTGGGTTCAAATTTCATCTTGGTAACTTACTAGCTGTGTTATGCTGGGCAAGTTGCTTGCCTTCTCTGGGCTTCATTTTCCTTATCCACAGAATGAAAGGATTGAACCTGAACACCTCTGAGGTTCCTTCCAGCTCTAAAGCTTTGATCCTATGGTGTTGTAGAGGAAACTTCTCCTTAGGATTGATCAGGCCAGTTAATCTCAAATGGCACTTACACACTGAGGTTCTGCGATTCTGGGACTCCTGCCTCAGACACAAAGACACTGTCAGCAACAGCTCCTCCCTTCCTTCACAGCTCAACTGCCTTCTGTCCCCGATTAAGTAACAAGAGGCCATGCTTGGACTTTCGACAAACCAGATATGGGACAAAATTTAGCTTTTAAAGCTCTCCAGAATCTGAGCCCAGCCTGTTACCAATTTTATTGGACTAACCCTCCTCTCACCCTCTGCAATCCACCTGAAATGGCCTCTTATTCCCAAATGACATTCCATTTTCCACTTCTATGCCTTCTTACTGGCTTTCTCCCTTTGAGATGCAGCTCAGGTTCCATGAAGCCTTCCCTGATCCAAGCTACGCGTGTCCCACCCCTTCCAAAACACCTCACACTTCATGACGTTGTGTGTGTTTGCATTTACGTACTTGGATATGTGCTTATTCTTTCCTTATTGGAGTGTAAACTTACTGAGAGTAGGGTTTGCTTCATTCTTTGTGCTTCTATCTGCAGCACCTAGCATAATGACCTGGGACACGGTAGGCATTTAATACATGCTTGGTGATTGATTTATTATAAAGAGTATACTTGTGGTATACTTCAACTTGGGGTCAGAAGACCTGAGTTTGAATCCCAGCTATTCCATTTAATAGCTGTGCAACTTTGGACAGTCATTTCCCCTCTAGAAGGCTCATTTTCCTCCCCTACCAAATAAGGGGGCCTGGACTAGATGGCGCCCTAGATCCCACCTAGGTCTCAAATTCTCTGGCTACAGAAGTAGCTGGTCTCTAATACCATGGGTGTAAAGGTGTTACTGACTGATGGCAAAAAAAACTGCCTTCAGTGAATTAAAATCACCTGGCTGAGATAAATGCCATTTCAGAATCCTGGTGAAAGAATGGCGTGTCATTGTCATGTTGTGTACAATCAGAATTTGATTTATGGATTCATAGAAGTAGGTTAAAAAACAACCCTGTATTTTATATTATCTTAGGAAACTTGGATTAATTCATATGATAAGATTCTGCCTTTTTTCTGCTCATTTATGAGGTAGGAATTAACATTGAGCAGGAAACAGCAAAAGAAAAGTCTGAATTTTCAAAATGGTATCATGTCATAAAGATAACTATTGCAATATGAACAAGAAACATTTATTCACTCTGTCCATGGCCTTGAATTTAACCACGAGCCATCTTCTAGTCCTCGGGACAGAATCACAATATTCATTATCCGAAGTGAAGGGAATGAATGTTATGTTGTCATTCCATAACCATTCACCTCAAAGATAACTGAGGAATGTCTTTCTCTTGGGCAATACAATGATTCCTGCTCCTGTGAGCCACAGGGTTGATCTAGGTCAATGGCGGCCCTCTTTACGTCGCTCAAGAACTCTAGAAGGATTAAAAATTGATAGACTTTCTCCTAGAAACAATGATCTGGTACAGACAGGTAACCCAATAGCCAATATCTGATGTCTCTCTAGTGTGGCCAATGGCGTTTCATTTTGGATATATATGAGGGCACCAGGCAACTCTTTAAAGCAGCACCTTTAAAGACTGACCTTGGACAATGGTGAGCATTTACAAACCAAAGGATGTTGCTGGAAAATTCTGAGGCCAGAGGTAGTAAAAGGTAACCTATAGGTTCAGATCTGTATAAAGTGGGATCATGTTTTGTTGTTATCAATGCTACTCTGTTAATATGTTATTAATGTTAACATTACTGATATGGTAATGTTCTTCTTTTAGTAGCAATTGTGTTTTCCTGGTACTTCTAATATGAGCTCGTCTTAAAAAAATAACTCTGATCAAAAGATTTTGTTGTTAAAATGTATCATAATAGCTATTGCCTTTCTCACTAAAACTAAAAAATACAATGTAGTTCATTTTTATGTAAAAATTTCCAGTGACTCTGAACTGCTGAACTTAGTGTGAAAGCAGAGCTCACAGATGGTGTCTTGCTCTGACAATGGAGTCAGCCTTGGAGTTACGGTGATGTCTTTGCTAATTTTCCCAAACTGTTTTAATGCAGACATATTTGTTCACTGTTTAGGGGGAAAGGTAAGAAAGCACTGGGATCCTTTGCAAGCTATCTCCTCTCATTGTAAGATATCATGGTGAGGCCATTAGGAACTTTTCAATTTGTAAAGTGTGTTTGGAAGTTGTATGCGACAGATACCATTGACCTAAAATGGAAGTTTTTATATAAAAAGGGCTGTATGTACATGTGCATATTTGCATACGTGCCTTTGTGGTGTGTGTGTGTGTGTGTGTGTGTGTGTGTGTGTGTGTATGTGTGTGCTTTAGCTCTTCAATTAAACATACGAGGGTTCAAAGTTTCCATGTGTCGGTTCTTTAAACCAGCTGTGCTAGGGTTTTGAAACTGGCAACAACTGTGTGATTACAGTTACAGAAAAGCATTACAGTCCTCACACTGTCAGCCTTTTCCACAGATACTGCATTTAAAGTATTTGAATGGAATATGAAACTTTGGTAGGAAAAAATGTATTAAGATGTCAAACAACAGAACATCTCTTCGTATTGGGACAGTACTTAGGAAAAGTGCTTAATGTCTTTTCTCAGAGAATCCCTAGAGACCCAGTTCCCTTATTTTATAGGACACAACAAAGAGATTTATGATAGGCATTCCAGACCTGGAAAACAAACTCCAAAATGCTTGTGATTGCTATATACACACATGTGCACATACATCATCTAAACATGTGTTTAGGGTGAATGCTTTGCTTTCCTTCACAAAGACTTAGGTTCATTCAAGTAACATTCTTCCCCCTAAGAGAAAGTACATTAACTTGCTCCTCTGCTCTAAACAGCATCTCCCAATGAAAGTAGAGATTTTAGAAAAAAATAACTTTCATTAGCTATTTTTAAAAGGGGGAGGGTTATCATGTGGTTTTTATCTTTACCAAATCGCGATTGAAACAGTGAATTAAGCTTCATGCAGGGGACACCTGGCATTCCACTTCAGTCTGCTGGAAGTGGGCATATTAAACATATAAAACAAGAGACAACTGATGTTTTATGGACTAGGAGTCGAAGGGCCCTAGCCCAATGACTCTTGTATTCTTCTCAAGAGATTTCCACCAGTGGCCCCATCTGGAGTACAGAAGAGCCAGATGGCCATTGAATCTTGCTTTCCCATGTGGGTGAGGACAGCTAAGGTCTGCTGCTAGACCTCTGCACTGCCCCAGGCCTGTCTGAGATGAATTTTGACTTCAAGTGGCTATGGCATTTTCCTCTTAGCCCAATGTTTAATGGTAACCTGACCAAGAGGAGAAAAGTATGTTTATTACACTAGTTGGCATTTCTTTGATGCTTTATAGTTGCAAGATGTTTTCCATGTGGTATCTCATTTCTTCCTCCTCAAACAGCCCTTTATTATTCTGCCCCATTTAGAAATGAGGAAAACTGAGGGTCAGAAAGATTGGGATTTGTCTGAGGTCACCAAACTATTGAGTGGAGTGGAGAGGCAAGCTGAGGTTTTCTGAATGAGGCAGAATGTTCTTTCTGCTTGAATTCACTGCCCTCTGCCCCATTTGCCTGCCTTGGATCTCTCAGGAACCAAGGTATAAAGCAACAGAACTAATGCCAGTGTGCCAGTGGGAGAGATCTTGAGGATGACTCCTTTGTATATTATAATTGTATCCTCCGTGATGCAGTTTTGTGCCCTGATTGTAGAACTTTCTAGCAACTTGTTCACAGACCTTAAAGTTGGAAGGAGTTTAGAGGTGATCCAGCCCAATCTGATGACACTGAGGACAAGAGAGGTTAAGTGACTTTCCCAAATTAGTAGCTGAGGCGTTTGGCCATGTCCATGAGCAATATGGGCTACATGTGTGGACATTCATGAGTCATCATATTTCCTTCGGAATATGATTTTCTATCTTACACATTATTTAAATTGTACTATTTACTTTCTTAATTACTTCAGTTATGAGTGACAAAGATCTCAGAATTCATGAGACATTTCAATGATTTCTGGAAAGTTTGCACAAAATATTTGGAATTGATCTGTATTGGAAAATCTAGCAGTAATTAATAACTTTGTTTTCCCCTAATTAGATTATAAACTCCTTGAGGGTAGGGACCAGGTTTCAAACTTTCTTGTATATCTCAAAAAGACTGTGATAGAAACTTGCATCTAGTAGAGACTAAACAAGTATTTGCTGAATAATTTTCTTATGCAGATAAATTATTAGACTCTAGGTCCAATTCCTCAAGAAATTGTCTGCCTGCTTAAAATACATTTCTCTCCTCTGACCTAAACTCCTTACTATTAGAAAGAAACAGCATGGGGCAGAGGAAAACACATAGGATTTAGTGCCAGAGAAACTGGGTTGGCAGCCCAGGGGTACTACTACTTGCCTTAGGCAAGTCATCTAGCCTCTCTTGGCCTCAGTTTTCTTCCTTTGTAAAATAAATGGGAGGCCTCAAGGCAGCTCTGTACGATTCTAAATTGCAGGGAAGGTGCTGATTTGTATTGATAAAGGAATTCTATATACCAATGAAATCCCAAGGCCAGTCCTTGTCCCCACTCTAGTCATGAGTGTAGAACACAGTCATGTGGAGAATGTAACATCACTGTCATGGAGTGGATGAGGCAGCAGTGGTCATGACTGGCCACCAGATTTCTAGTTAGCAAGCTCATGAACATCACATACTGTGTGTGAGTATAAATATGTATGCGACCATCCCAATTTGAGGCACAGGGATCAGAAAGAAATCCTTTGTCCCACGTTGGGGTTTAGAAAATATGGCTCTTGTTTGGATGATGTGTCTATGAAAAGATACGAGGAAGTATCTGGAGGCCAAATAATGCTGCAGTTGGTAAGTAGTTCTGGGAAGGGATGGGGGTGGGGGACTCACTTTGGCCTGGAGTAGCCAGAGGAGGCTTTTTGGAACTAGTAGCATTTGAATGGCAGGATCTGATAGTGGCAGGCTTTATATGGTCAACAGGGCTGGGGGAGTGGCCCTTTACTCTCTTATGTAAATCACAAATTCTCCAAAGGGACATCCCTGAATGCTCAGGCAATGCCAACTAAAGACAAAATTTTTCCTCATCTCCATTTTCAACATGCTCTGAAGAGGTGGTTATCAAGGTCAGGGAGCTGAAGCAATTCCAGAATAGGAAGGGAAGCTAGCTTGGAGACTGGGGAGAATTAATTCCCTCTACTTTTTGGGAGGCTCAGGTTCCTCATGTAGAAAATGAGGCATTGGGCTAGATGGTTCAAAGGCTCCTTCCTGCTCAAAAATCAATGATTCTTCATCAACTTGTAGGCCTCAAGTAAGGCCAGCAATATGGGGAATCTTACTGTTCAGAAAGCTTTTTGCTCCTTACAGTCTATGTTAAGCACCAGAACTGGAATGGCAGTTGATGAAATGCAGTCTAGGGAGCCTCTGTCGTTGTGTGACAGATGGCTATGCCAATAGTAGAAAGATAGACGCTGGCACTCAGGTCGCTCCACCCCAACCTCCCCCTGTGGCTACCCAGAAAGCCTGGTCTCCTTATATGTGAAGGATGATGGTGCTATGGTTCATGCTTCCAAGTCCAATACCATCCACGTCCCTCAAACCACTGACCATGTCTCTTTGGCCACATGCCATCTGGTGAGATGACTGAAGAACAAGACCATTTAGAAGTGCAAAGTGCTGAGTACAGGCACTTTGCCTAGATCTATATGCTTATCTAAAGATAAGCATATATTAGAAGGGTGGAAGGGGCCTTTGGCCAGCCAAGAACAAGTCTGTGCAGCTCAGCAATCAGTTGGCTTCCAGGGAGCTCTTTCAGCACAGAGCTAGATTAATTTTTCTTAAATACATTTTCCTAGGTGGTCTTCTAAGGGTCTGCTGAGCAGATGGGGCAGACACACTGCTTTAACCTGTTCTCTAGCCATTTAAATCAAACACACTCACTATTAGGAGAAAAGACCTTCTGTACTCTACTTAATTAATCAAAACATTTTCATGGAAAAAACCAATCCATTATAAGAAGAGAGCCTGGTTTTAGGGGCTATTCTGAACCTAGAAATATCAAAGAAAGGGACAAGGTGAGTCAGCAGAACAGCTTCAGCAGCTAAACTCAGTAAAAGTACAAAGCAATTTTCAAGCGAATAATGTCCCCTCAGCTGCAGATTCCAGTGACCCTGATGATCTCCCCCTTTAATTCAAAGCAACAATCAGGACCAGAAAAAACCCCCCAAGATACTCCTTGTCTGAGGAAGAGAGGCCTAAAGGAAAACAGCAGCAACACAACCGAAGTTAACACTGGCAATCAAAACAAAAGGAGATGTGACTCTCTCAATTCCACACACAGTGATTTAACACAATTCTCTGGAGATTCGATGGAAAGAAACAAGCCAGCTTCTTGACTTCAAGGAGCTTATGTGTACTAGAGGGAAACAGGCCTGGAGAAATATCCTCCTAAGAGGAAGTTATTTGAGGAGGGAGAGGCTGCTAAAAATGGGGAGAGGGAAGCTCCAGGGCCATTGAGCCAAGCCCAGAAGGATTCTGAAATGAGGAGGGAATGTATTCCAGTTGGAAGGGATGGCCAGGGCAAATACACAGAGGTGGGAAGGAATGCCAAATTCAGGACGTAGCTAATAGACCGGTTTGTCTGAAACAGAAAGTGGATAAAGAGAAGTGATGTGAAATAAAACTGGGCAGGTAGGTGGGTGGGTGCCCAGTTGAAATGCCAGGCTCAATGTAAAGCAGAGTGTCCTAGGGCTGTGAGTATTCTTTAGCAAGAGGGAGGGGATATGGGCAGACCTGTGCCTAAGGCAAACAGATTGGAGGGGGAGAAGCCAGAGGCTGGGAGATTTATCAGGAAGCATCCCATCACTCTAGGCAGGAGACAATGAGAATTCACGTAGGACTGAGTCAAGGGCAGGGAGATGCTTTTTGGAATTCACAGGATCTGGCAACTGATAGGATGTGGGGACTAAGACAATCCCAAGGTCAGGAGTCTGCATGACTGGCAGGAGGGGATCTCAACAGAATAGGGAACTTGGGGGAGGGAGGAATTTGGGAAGCCTCTGAAAGAGGGTGAAAGAGGAGAGCATAAAGCTTAAATTAAAAAAAAAAAACCCAACAACTAAGATCTTGGCAACTGGCCCCATCATTTCCTGGCAAATAGAGGGAGAAGAAATGTAAGCAGTGTTTGATTTTATATTCTTGGACTCTAATATCACTGTAGATGGTAACCGCTGCCATGAAATTAAAAGATGCTTGCTCCTTGGAAGGAAAGCTCTGGCAAATCTGGACAGCAGACTAAAAAGCGGAGACCTCACCTTGCCAGCAAAGGTCTGTATAGTTAAAGTTAGGGTTTTTCTAGTAGCAATGTATGGCTGTATGGCTGTGAGAGTTGGACTATAAGGAAAGCTGAGCGCTGCAGAATTGATCAACACTTTCAAATTGTACTGGAAAAGACTTTTGAGAGTTTCTTGGACAAGGAGATCAAATCATTTAATACTTAAGATATTAATTCAGGATATTCATTGGAAGGTCAAACACTGAAAATGAAGCTTAAATACTTTGACCACGTAATGAAAAGACCAGACTTGGTGGAAAAGACCCTGATGTCAGGAAAGATGGAAAGCAAAAAGAAAAGGGGATGACAGAGGATGAGATGGATAGTTTCATAGAAACAATGGTTATGAACTTGGACAAACTTCAAGAGCTGGTGGAGGATAGAAGAGCCTGGTGTTCTGTGGTCTGTGGGGTCAGTGGACATGATTGAACAACTGAACCCCAACTATAAATGAATTCTTGACCTCATGTTAATGTCTTTTTATTTTAACTAACCTCAGGGTAGTCACATAGGATTCCCCTTTTCTCCTAGCCTTTTCCATGTGGAGGAGAAGCAAATTCCCCTCTGTGTAACTTTCTCTCGCCATCTGGGGCCAAAGTGAATATTTTACACAAACCCCTCCTATGTTTAGAGGTGCAGGGGTGTGTTGAATCCTTTCTCCAGGGGTATGTTGAAATCCTCCTCACAGTGATGATCCTCCTCGCAGGCACCCCCCAAAATATCAGGGCATCATGGTGTTGTTTAGAAAGAATTCATGGACTCAAACCATCTTCAAGTCAAGTGACAAGACTTTATTGCAGTGCTATATGATACTGGCTAATTTTCTTAGGGACTCTGGACTTTCTCTCCCCATCCATTCATGTAGTAGGTCAGGTTCCCAGAGTGTAGTTGGCTACATTTTCCCTTTACCTACAA
The DNA here is from genome assembly GCF_028372415.1 of Notamacropus eugenii. Taxonomy (NCBI): domain Eukaryota; kingdom Metazoa; phylum Chordata; class Mammalia; order Diprotodontia; family Macropodidae; genus Notamacropus; species Notamacropus eugenii. The sequence goes on along the minus strand of NC_092874.1, from coordinate 478,399,925 downwards.
TATCATGGTCTTAGGGGTACCCCTAAGGGCAATGGAGTTTTTCTAGTGCTATCATATCAAGTCCTCATTCCAATGAATTCCCCTCATTCAGTTGCCAGCAATTAGCACCTCATTGTAAACTAACCGATGAACATAGATAAACTATTAAATGAGATTTTTACTGAAAAGATAAATCAAGAACAAAAGTACCATCTACCTCCCCCTCCCCCCAACCAGAGCACATTCTCCTTTCTACCATTCTGGTCCCTTGGGACAGTGGGCTCAATCTTAAAGTAGGTATTTCTATGACAGTTGATTTCTGGATATGTGGCACAGCCGACAGATGAGTTACTCTCTTGCTTACAAGGAGCAGAATCTCAGGGGCTGGCAGGCTGGATCCCATGGAGTATATATACTTGTCACTGAACTTGACCTCTGGCAAACTCTGGTGTAGACTCCAGTTCTGAGATATCTGGTGGTTCATCCAACCTTTCAAAGTTCACAAGGTCATTGCCTAGTCCAGTCTATCTTCAATGCTCACTTACCTCAGTAGAGAAAGGACAAACCCCAGGAGGCAAGAAATGGAGCGTTCATGGGCCACAAACCTGCCCTGATGCAATCATAAGGGCCTGAGGCCTTCCTCTGTGCTCTGTGGAAAGCAGGGTGTTTCTGCTCTATGTTATAACTCAGTTTCAGAAACAGGTTCCCCAACTACCCTTACTCCATGAGTAGGAAGCAGAGTAGGTAAACTTATGAAAGTGAGAAGAAATTGCACCTTGTTGAGGATTCTGAGGGGCATCACTGGGGTTCAGTATTACATGTACTGTCAGAGAGAGTTGAGGTGTGGTTGGTTTTACTGAACCGCTTTTTTCCTTTTTCCTTTTTATTCTTTATTACAAGAATGGCTCGCTGGGTGGGAGAGGGGAAGCTGTTCAGGTATCCTATTTGTCTCACTCTTCATATTCGGAAATGAGGATGATATAAATATAAAAATAAAAGATAGTCATAATGTCTTAAACCTGAAAATCCATTAAAAAAAGTGAGTTAGGACAGAAAGTGTTGACTGAGCCAGTGTGTGGTTTTGTATGTGTATGTGCATGTAGGGGTGGTGGTGGTGGTGCTGGTAGGGTCTTCATGGAATGAGGGACGAAGCCTCAATTTAGAGATTTAGAGACAGAATTTGATCCATTCTCCTAGAGGTTAGAAGAAATTTAGAAGGCAACGCCTGCCAGTCAAACTGATAAGAAACTGATTCATAAACCAGAATGCTCAGTTACTAATTCGCTCTAGGCGATATAGCTATGGTCACCATGTTTTTCAGAGCAAAATTTGGAAAATGTGGTCTGACCAAGGATATTTCGTTTGCATTAAAATTTCACTTTGTCTTTTTGAAATTGGGATTGTATTGGAAATGCAAAATTGCAGTAGACACAACTTTCCAGTGATCGGAATACTCAACTTGACTGTTTAGGTCACTCTTTTTCTGGTATCCAGGTACCTGGGAAACAATGGGCCATCTCAAGGTTTCTTGGTGAGCAAAACAAACAGTCAGAGCAAAGGAAATTATGTCTTCAAGTGGGACATTTCATTCAGGCCAGGTGGAGCCTAATAACCCTGCTCCATTGGAGAGCCTTCCTGGGCCTTCCAGAAATTCTGACTCCATGCCTGAATTTCTCTCCCTCAGGCAGTGCTGGCTCCATTTTGAATTCAAATTCTTAGTCTCATCCTCTCCTACTAGAAGGAAACTCTTCAAAGACTCCAACCCTTTTGTTATCTAATGAGATAATAAGTTGTTTTACCTAGAAGAGATAAGATGAGGAAATGGGGAAGAAGCTTTGCAAACCTCAAAGACCTGCCAGTTCACAAGCATTTCTGAAGCTTCTGGCCTGCCCCAAGCCATGGTCCAAGGACACGAGACTGAAGCTAAACTAGCTTTCCAGGAGCTTAGGTTCTAGAGAGGAGGAAGCGTGCTTATATAATTATGTACAAAATGCATACAAGACAGTTGGGGAGGGGGGAGAAGTGACAACCCCAGCATTTGGGACAACAGGGGAAGAGCTCATGTAGACAGTGGTTTTTGCACTGATCTTTGGAGAAAAAGAGGCATCCTAGAGCTGGAGGCAACAGGTATGTGGGGGAATGTGAAATAGGATGACCTAAATTCAAATCCTCCCTTAGATACTTGTTAACTGAGTCATTCTAGGCATTTTTCTTCACTTTCTCAACCTCATCTGTAAAGCAGGGATAAGAATAGCACTGATTTTTCAAGGTGTTTGTGAAGATTAAGTGAGATATTATTTTGAAAGTGCTATATAAGTATTAGTTGTCATTATCATTATTATCAGAAGATAAGAAGGAAGACATTCTCCATTGGGGGGATAGCTTGTGCACAGACCCGTGCAAACCCCAGCGATAGTCTTGTGGATGATGAAAGGCCAGAAGACAAGTTGGGCTGGAATATATGTAGAGAATGTGAAGGGTAACGTGTAACAAGGCTGGCAAAGTTGATTGGAGCCAGGACCTGCAAGGCAGTGGATCAGATCCTAGAAGACATTGGGACTTCCTATATTGATACCAACTAAACACTTTGAGAGATCTCAAATGCTCAGCTCGAGAGTTTGGTATTTTATCCTAGGAAATCATGAAAAATTTTCTAGCAAAGGAGTGACAAAAGTTGTGCCTCTGATTGAGAAAGATGGGGCAGGCAGCTATGAGGAGCTTGGATTGGAGGAGGGGAGAGACCAGAATGAGGGAGGCCCACCAAGGGTTGGGGGTGTCCATGGACCCAGATTCAATCCTGGAAGGGTCTCACCTTAAAGGGAGGTCAGTTTCTGTCTCTTGAGATCCATTTCTGTCAATCCTTTCAATGGCTCAGACTCAGAGTTCTCTTGATGAGCATCTATATCAGAAGCAGATTATCACACTAAGATGGTGCTGGCCAATTTACTGGAGAATAATCACGTGGCACCTTCCCCCCAACCACCATCCCAGTGTGTTCTCTCCCCAAACAGAATCAGAAAGAGCAGCCTTCATCTTGTTACTTCTCTAGGTGCCCAGGTCACCCTCATCCCTTATCTAAACCAGCCAGATATTCTTCCTGTGAAACAAGAATGGCTCCCTTTTTCATGCTGAAGATTCAGGCTGGATCAGGGTTGGAATCTTTGCTTTTTAAATAATTTTTTTAAAAAAAAATTTAAACTTAAATACAAAATGAGAAAAGAAAAAAAAACATTGTCATGTACACAGCAAAACGAGAGAAGATTCAGTGTAAAACAATACATTTCCATTTCAAGAAAATCTATAAAATAAATACTCCACGTTGTTTTCAAAGTTGCCCAGCTTTGTTCTCTGTTGTGCACTTTTTACTTTATTTTTTTCCTCCGTCCCTCCCCTCACCCTAAAGAAGGCTATAATTAAGCGTAAATATCTCTATATATCTATACATATATGTGCATATGTGTATGTATACACATGTATATGTGGCATTTATACATATACATAGATATCTATAAATATACCCATATACACTCATACACATATGTGTAAGCCCATACTATGCTTATTTCCTCCTATCATCTCTTTCTCTGAAGGTGGAGAGCATCTGCCTTCCTAAGTCCAAGTCTTCCCATGGTTTTCTAAATCAACCAGCTCTTCATTTCCTACACCGCAGCAATATTCCAACCCAATCACATCCTATCTGAGAGATTGTCTATGAAATCTTTTCCCCAATTTTCTGCATTTCTTCTGTTCTTGGTATGTGGTATGGGGCATGATGCCCCAAGCCTCAGATCCTTCTTACTGCTATTTTCTGAGGTCTGTCTCAGGGTCCCAACTTGGGATCTCTACTCCTAAGCCATAGCCCCTAGACCCACTGTCACTCCTTCTCCCTGCAGCCACAGCCTGGGACATGTCGGACAGCACAGCTGTGCTTGGCATCCTTCTACAGTGGAAGGTTCTTCTTTCTTTTCCTATCCAGACATCAGACCCTCACCCTGTCTTTAGGATGGAAGTTTTTAAGGCTGCGGCTGCCCCTCAACCCCAGCTGCTCCCAGGACCTGTTGTTTGTTGATTCTGCAGAGTCAGCCTGGAGGTATTTGTTTCTCACTCAGGCCAAATCTCCATCCCTGGACCACCAGTCTTTCCTGGGGGCTTCTTAAATTGTCTTAGGATGACAACTGCTTTACTGTGTTTATTTCTGCTGCTCTGAGGTAATGTTCTGCCATTTTTTGTGGCATCTCATGGTGGAGGTCCTACCAGTTAGGAGATGAGCTGCAGAGAGGAGCATCCTCCCAGTCTCTCAGGCTTTCAGCCTAGGTGCCATCCTTGGCTCCTCACCCCCATATCCAATCTGTTGCCATGGCCTGTTGATTTTACCTTGGCAACATCTCCAAATATTCCTCCTTCTCTCCTCTGATACTGCCATCAGTCTAGTTCAGAACATCATCACCTAATGCCTGAAACACTACCAAAGCCTGCTGGTGGGTCTGCCTGCCTCAACTCTTTCTTCACTCCAGTCCATTCTCCACTTAGCCACCAAAGTGGTTTTCCTAAAGCTTAGATGCAGCCATACACCCCTCCCTCAATAAACTCCAGTGGTTCCATATTGTCTCCAGATCAAATACAAAATGCTCTGTTTGCTCTTCAAAGCCCTTCGTAACCTAGCCCCCGCTCCCTTTCCAGTCTTCTTGTACCTTACTTCCATTCAGTGACACTGGCCTCCTGGCTGTTCCACGAACAAGACGCTCCATCTCTCAGCTTTGGGCTTCATGACTGGAATACTGTCTCCTCTGCTCTGCCTACCGACCTCCCTGGCTTCCTTGAAATCTCAGCTAATTTTAATGCCTTCCTTCTGCTAATTGTTTCCTAATTATTTTGTTTGTAGCTTGTTTGCATATTTTTGTTTGCATATTGTCTCCTCAGAGTGTGAGCTCCTCTTTCTGTACTCCCAGTGTTCAGTAGAGTGCCTGACACATAGTAGGTGTTCAATAATGATTGTTTGAGCAACCTGCCTAGCAGAGATGCCAGGCTTGGAGTAGGGTGCAGTGTGAGGGTGTTACAAGATGATGAAAAAGGACTTTGGGATCCCTTCAGTACTCTAGGTGTGACTTCCTGGGCTGCTTGTGTTCCTTGTGTGTGTGCACATGTTTGTGCGCCTGCGTGCATGTGAATGTGCATGTCTTACTACCTGTGTGCTCAGTGTATCTATCCATTCTTCTCTACGATGCTATGTATATTTGTGACAGAATATGTCCCAGGTTTTTTGGGGAAAATGTTTTGTAACTACTTTTCCTATTAGGCTTTCTCAGTAAATTAATGCCTTGCTTTGAGCATTTGGTTTATTGGCAGATTTTTTTTTGTAGCCATTGGGAGCTTTATTGATGCAAAGCAGCGGGCCTGAGATTTAGCAAGGAGCTAAGCAAAGGCAGTGATGTAGAAAAAGGGTCAAACTTATATAGGATGATTTTAGGTTTCTTTGTGGTGGGGTCTTACAGGATAAAGAAGTCTTGCAAGATAAAGGCACTGCCTGAGGACTATGAATGTCACAAGATAAGGAAAGCCCATCCCAGGATGAGGGGTGGTCCATGATAAAGTTTTGTGGTAAGGGGAGACTTTAGGGCACCAAGGGCTTCACAAAGCCAGTCAAAATTATTTTAACTCTTAGGGCACTGTTTCTATCCACATCATTTCCCCACTCAAACACTAGGTAGGAGAATTCTTTCGGGGGGAAAAGGGGTGAAGGTCATTGTCTTCAGTGCTGCTTCCTGCTGAACAAGGACAAAGAGTCCTCTTCAGGCGCGTGGGGTGCAGAATGCAGTTATTAGCTGAATTTTAAAGAGAGCCATATTCCTAGAGGGCTCATGAGCTTGAGTTTTATAGGGATAAGCTGTGGTCACTTTCTAGACGCCTGAAGTACAACACCAAAGGCCAAACTGGGGAAGCGTCATGTGTATTCCAGGGGCGGCTCTCAGGCAGCAGGCTATATCGAAAGCTTCTGCAGCACTGAGGCGCAGTGTGTACCAGACAAGTGGTCAGGTAGGTGCCAAAGGTGATAAGATGACCCTGATAATTAGATTCTAGGTCCTTGAGTCCAGGATTCTATCTTTGTATCCCCTTTTGTGCTCAGGAAAGATTTGTCTGTGGTATGTAGTTACTTAAGATTTGTTCAATTGGAAGGTTCCTAAACACAAAAATATAACATTTTCTTACTCCCCAACTCCCCCTCAGTAATGGGCATTCAGTGAATTAAGAAAAAAAGATGCCTCCAGGCAAAAATGTCTTTGACTTGACATCACACAGTCTAACAGAACCTGGGGAGGACATTGATCAGCTTCAGGGTTAGATAAACCCGTCATGGTCCTTGTAGGGAACTCACCCTTCCTGAGAGGGCTAATATGTGTACTTGGCAAGTTACTGTCGATACAATTTTTGTTGTAATACTGCAACACAGGTAGCCTGTGTTCCAAGACAGTTTTGGGGTCACAGAGGCCCACATTCACATCTCTCACTTCTCCAGCTCATCTGCCCCATTCAGGTCATTCTGCTTGCTGTGGAAGCTCTCCCTGATCCAATGTGTTCAGTTTCCAGGGTGCTAGCAGCCCCGGGTTAGACAGCATTGAGACACTGAAATATTTATCAAAGACAGAGAAGAACAATAAAGCAGCAGAAAATGATCCTGACCACATTCCCACGGAGTTCAGCCTCACGCCCCTTTTCTCTGATCCTAATTTGGGTCATAAACTCCTCCAAACACTCTTGACTCTGCCAGGGAGGGCTTGGGCAAACCCCAGTGGCTGCTGGTCAGCCCTGGGGGTTGTGGACCGTAGTGAGGAGAAGTCCATCCCTCTTTTGATCAGGTCTGGCCAGGCTGAGCAGCTTGGGGCAGCCAGGGTGCCTCTTTTCCCTGTTCTTGTCCCCTCAGGCTCCATCTCCCCATGATGTTTGTGGGCTTCAGCGCTGCAGTCTCTGAGATTCCCTCAGAGGAGCCCCCTCCCACCAGCTCTGCTTCTTCTAGTTCAGCTGCTGCTCCCCAGGAACAATTCTGTCTCCTCTCACCCCCATCTATTTAAGTTTTCCTTGACCTTCTAGTAGATTTGATTTAGATTTCAGAGAATCACAGAGGCATCCTTACAGCTGGAAAGGATCTTAGAAGTCACTTAGTTCAAGCCTCTCATTCTGATGAACAGACTGAGAGCTGGACAGCTTGTGTGACTGGCAAGGTCAGTGTCTAATAGATACTGATGGATCAGTCCAGGGAGCCAGCATTCTTCCTGTCTCTTTTCCTCAACCACTTGGTAGAAAAACTTTTCCCCTAACCTCCACTTGTGTCCAGGAAACCTCTTGCTCTGTCTCTTGCTCTCTCTCTGTCCTCTCTGTTTCTCTGACTCTGTCTCTCCCTCCCCCCTTCTCTCTTTCTCTGTGTCTGTCTCCCCTTCCTTCTCTCTCTCTCTCTCCTCCGTTTCTCTCTGTCTCTCCTTCCCTCCCTCCCCTGACCCCACCATGGTCTTCCCGCTAAGTTTGGCCAATAGTGAGAATTGAAAGATGGGTCTGCCAGGGAGCCTGAGTGCAGAAAGAGAGAACAAGAGAGTCCTGCAGAAGGAGGTGTGGAGTCAGAACCAGGAAGTTCTGAAACCTTTGGTCCATGCAATAGAAGTGAAAAGCAAGAATTTTCCATCAAGGGCTGGACAGTCCACAAAGCTCAGACCTGCGGAAATGAGCTTCAGAGGTTGGGTTGGGCCAGGCAGGAGGAAAAGCCTGGCAGCTTCTCATGGAGTCCAGGTAATGAGACTGTTGGGGAAGGGTCAGATGGCAGGAGGCCTCAAGCTGAGGGAAGGGAGCCTTGGGGTAACTGCCACTCACATTGTAGAGCATCTGATGCTCAGATCGCTGTCTCTTTTTTATCGACATCTTATTTCATAAACTGCACTCACTTAGCTGTGTGCTCTCCCCACAGAGCCCTCCTTTGTAATAAATAATACTAGGTAACATTTGTATAATGCCTCCTGTGTGCCAAATGCTTTACAAGTATTATCTCATCTGATTGTCACAACAACCCTAGGAGGTAGGTGGTATTATTATCTCCATTTTACAAATGAAGAAACTGAGGCAAACAGAGAGTGTCTTACCTGGGGTCATGTAGCTAGTGTCTGAGGCCAGACTTGAACTCAGGTCTTTGAACCCCAGACCTAGCTTGCTATCTGCTGTGCTCCCTAGCTACCTCAAAAAGGCAGTTAAGCAAAATTAAGTGATAAAATAATCCTAAAAGTCCCCCACCTTGTACCGATAGCCCCGCTCCTCTCATCCCAAGCAGAGTGATAAGCTCCCTTTAATGATTTGCTCTCCAGGACCCAGACTACCCTTAGACTTTTTCCTGAGAACAAGTTTTGAGAGAACTTGAAAACTCCAGGCATTTGGGAGACAGAAGACGCAAGGTCAGAAGGCTGAGAAAAGAAAACTTGGGAGCTACTTCTTAAGTTCATCCAGCTCTGAGGTCATTCAGCTCTGGCTGCCAGGCTGCAAGCACCCTGTGGATGATGGCAGTGACAGTCATGTGGAAGGCGGTGCCAGGAGGCACCTGCCCAGCTGCCAATGCCCATTAGTTTTCATTCTCCTAGGCCAGGATCATCCTGGAACATTTAGCCACAGTGCAAACAAGTAGAGAATGCAGCATTTCTAGAGACTAATACTGAACAATATTTGGTTAATTACAGGGATGGTAAAGCCCACTTAGAGATGTGTTTGGAGCTGATTAGGATTGATTCCCTGAGCATGAAGCCAGGGGCAGATCTGGCTAATTGCCTTATCATTCTTACTAACCACTGAACAGATCAGCTCACTGTGTGGGAATTCCCTTAAAAGAGGGTTCCTGGCATTTTGAGGAGTGGTAGGGGTAGGGGTCCCATTCTGATGGAGGCTTCCCCCATCACCACCACATCTTACTGGGGGTAATCTGTGTACAAGGGACATCAAGGACCTCTGCAGGAGCAATGCTGCAGGAAACTAAGGAGGGCTAGAGCAACTCCAACCTTCAGAGGGTTTCTGAGAGGCTGTGCTTGGGAGCATGGCCAATTGGGTTGTCTTCCCTTTGAACGATGCTGTGGCCTCTTCTTCCTCCTGTCCTCCAGGGTAGGTTCCCTGGGAACCTCTGGTTTTCCCCCTTGCCCCAAGGATGGTTCTGTTCCTGGCAGCCGAGTGTCTGTCTCTCAAGAAAGCCCATCACTACCAGATGTGCAGAGTTTAAGAAAGTCAAAAAGAGTTTTCAGCCCCTCCGTAGTTAAGAGAATAGGATGTAGTAGGCCATGGATTCCAGAAATATGGCCACAGCAGAACTGAGAAGATTCTCAGCTGAAGTAGATGAAGGATGAAGGGGGATAAAGTGAAGAGGACCCTGAGGATTTGGACTTAGCCTCGGTGTTGGGGAGAAAGATGGTGCCAGCAACAGAAATAGGCAAGTTGGGAGATGAATAGCTTTGAGAAGATGATGAGCTCAGTTTGGAGCATGTTGAGTTTGAGATCTTAATTTGACCTCCAGGTAGAGATGCCCAGGGAAGGATGACCACTGGCGCTGTGGGACTGGATCTTAGAGGAGGGACTGGCACCAGAAAGAGACTTAGGAGTCATTTTCATAGACACGATGACTTGAGACATAGGAGTGTTGAGCTGCTAGTCAGTTCTCTACGTTGTACTGCATGCATCAATCTGTTTTGAAGATTGGAGTTTGTTTGCTCCATGTCCTCCTCTGCATTGACAAAATCATAGTTCCAAATCCCTTTCTCCCGCAAAATGTGCTAGAAATTGTTCTAGGTAGTGATGGCAGCTAGGGGGCGCCATAGTGCCTGGAGTCAGGAAGACCCAAGTTTGAATACAGCTTCAGACACTTGTAGCTGGTCCTGGTCAAGTCACTTTAACCTCTACCTCAGTTTCCTCAACTGTAAAACTGGCACCTATCTTGCAGGGTTGTTGTATAGACAAAATGATATACTATCTGGATGCCAAGGGAGGTTCTCTAGCCAGTATACCATACTACCTTTCCATTTGGTACATAGTAGGTGCTTAATAAAAAAAAAAAAATTGGATTGATTTGGAGGGAGCAGTTTCAGTAGAGTGGGGTGGACTGAAGTCAGATTATAAGGAGCAAAGATGGCAGCAAATTTAGGTTCATTTTTCTAGAAGGTTTTTCTGTGAAAGAGAGGAGGGCAAGGACTTATATTTTTAAATTAACAGAAAGAAAAAACACTTTGAAGGCAATATTGTGTTGTTTTGATGGAAGAAAATCATGTGAAATTCATTTTCTAATAAAACGCAGTAAACTGAGAAAATAGCCAAGAGTTCCTTCCTCAGCTTGCCAGAGGGTATCAGTTCAAATGCCTTTTCCAGGGAGACATTGGGCTGCATGCTAACAAAAAGTAGCGACTCTAGCAGCTGGAAGCTGCCTGTCCTAATCCCGCAGGCCATTGATCTCCCACTTTGATCCACAAAGCAGCTGAGAATGTACTTCTGCAGAGAAGACCTCAAAAGCCAAAGCAGAGCTGAAGGCATCAATAAATCAGGGGTGGGAGGAGGAGGGAGCCTGAGCTCGCTTCCTGTTTTTTTCTCTCCTGTAACTTAGGGGAATTGCTCGAAGTCAGTTCTTGGTCCACTCATTTGTGGGAGGGGAGGGTCTCAAGGGAGCATGCCCTGGTACTCTGGCATGAGCTCAGCTTGGGGCCAGCTGATGGATCCAGTGAATTCCTTCCTCCTCCCTACAAAGAAATCTCTGGCATCATTAGGAATTTAGTTAACAGTCTCTCTCAACATAATTAAGGCTACTTGGTAATGTAGGAGCATTTGGCCTAGAAGACTCTGCCTAGAACATCATTAGAATGCTAGTCTCGTCTTCGTCTTGGTACTAGAGGTGAACCAGGATAGTAACCCTTCTCACACAGCTGAGGCCCAGCCTTCTCCTCCTGACTTCCAACGTGCATCACCTCCCAACAAAGATCTTCCTGAGATCTCAAGTTGTAAGCACCTTTCCCTTGGATGACTTTCTCTGCTTGAACCATCACCTTCACCTCTTCCTGCATCCCTCAGCTCTGAGAGGCCAACTTTCTTCTTATGCTGCCAGGACTGAGGCCTCATGCCCTGCAGCTGCTGGTCCCACCCCCCCTTTCTAGCTCTCCTTAAACATTGCCTTCTCCCATTAGATTAAGGGAAAGGACCCCCATCCCATAGTGCTTGACACACAGTGAGTGCTTATAAATGCTCTTTCTCCCTGTTTCTGTCTCTCTATTGGTCCAGCCCACATCAATAATACCGCAGCTCCTTGAGGTCAGGGATTGGTTTATTCTTGTCTTTGCCTCTCCAGTGCTAAGCCAATTTCTTTCCTCAAAGGATTATGGGATTATAGATTTAGCACTATCAAGGACTATCCAGTTCAACCACTGCATTTTCTATGCAGCCAGAGTTTTTGTGGCTAGCTTTGTCACCTGTAGATGAGAGATTGAGGCCCAGGCAGTGGCAGAGTTAAGATTCAGACCCAGGTTTTTAGCCTTCAGATCCAGCTACTTCAGGGAGGCAGGGAGAGTTCCAGAGAAGCCAAACAGACAGGCAGAGGTTCATCTACCAGTAAACTTCTGTGAGTGCCATACTACCTTGTGCTAAATATATGAGAAGGACACCAACTGATGGGTATTGACAAGGTAGTGAGTAGACCAGAAACCAACCCACAGAAGGGCTGGTTGAAGCCTCAGGACACAAGGGAGCTGTCAGCCCCCATCTGAAGAGTGGTCCTCTGGAAAAGCATCAGGCTTGATCTTCTTGCCCCAGAGGTCAGTGGCAGGGGCAAGTGGGTAGAAGAAGGAGGAAGATTTAGGTCTGAAGGAGGAAAATCCATGGGATGGCTTAGTTTTTCACAATAATTCACACTCGCATATACACTACAAATACAGTGAATCTTTGTACATCTATCTGGCTTCATTGCTGGGCTAATAGGGTGAGGCAAGAGATGGAGAAGAGACATGAAGGCTCAAAGCAGGGTGCCCCAAACAGCCATGATTTTAGCTGAGAGCTCAAAGCACAGCCCCACTGATAACACAGTGTGGCCCAGTATGGTAGAAAGTCAAAGACGTAGAATCTCAGAGTTGGAAGGGAGCTCGGTGGACATCTAGACCAACCCATGCCAGAGAAGGCATTTCCACTATAGTATCCTCAGCAAGTGCCAGTCTTTGCCTGAAGCCCTCCATGAAGGAGACCAGGCAACTCATTCCACTTGTGCACAGCCTGGTTCTAAGGAGTTTCTTCAAAAACCTAAATCAGTCTCTTCGCAGCTTCCACCCATTACCTAACCCTAGTTTTGCTCTCTGGGGCCAAGAAGAGCAAATGAAATTCCTCTGAAAATGTTTGAAGACAATTATCAGGTTAGCAAGCCTTTTCTTCCCTAGGCTAAACATCCTTCAGTCCTTTGACCAGTCTTCAGAAAGCATCAATCCAAGGCTTTTGGACATTGTGGTTGCTGAATTCTGCAGCTTATTCACTGTCCTTCCTAAAAATGGGGCATTGAAACTGAATACACCACTTCAGATGAGATCTGATGGAGGCAGAGGACAAAGGGACTGCACTGTCCTCAGGCCCCTGGTCTGGACCTATGTGAAACTATGCTTATTAATTCATTTTGAACTTAAATACTAAAAGTTAAAGACACAATAAGAAAAAGAAAAGAAACATATTATAAACTTAAATACAAAATAAGAAAAGAAAAATAAGCTTTGCTGTATGTCCAGCAGAATGGGAGAGGATTCAAAATATATAGCAATTAATTTCTATTTCAGGAAAGTCTATACAATAAATACTACACATCGTGTTCCAAGCCATCCATCATTCTTTGCTTCCTTGTAAGTTTTCTTTTGTTCTCTGTTGTGCACTTTTTACTTTGTCCTTTTTCCCCCTTCCCTCTTCCCATGTGAATCTTAATGCATCTTGAGATGCATGCCTCCTCTAGAGATTCATACCATCGCAGGGGGACAAAGTGCCCTCACCCCTAACACGTATCTGAAGGCTCTTTGGTAGAAATGCTGATGCAGGTCTTTAGTCATATTTCCAGCCTTAGTATACCTGAAATTCACCCAGAAGTTTGTGTTAGGACCTCTCCCCTCTTTGACTTGTCTTGGTGTCTGAAGTTCACATTAGTGCAATCCCCTTTGGGGGAATCCCTATCTCTAGAAGGCCCCTGTTAAAATGAATTTGTTATCTAGGAGAGAGTAGTACATTCAATTCATTAGTACAATTAGCTTCTAGGACCAGGTGACAATGTGCATTGGGTACAGGAAGGTAAAGGTTTTAGGGGGAGGAGAGAGTTTGGAAAAGATATAGAGTAGGCTTCTGATGGAGAGGACCAACTATGGGGGTTAAGGGGTCTGGGGTCCCAGGTCAGCACTGGGAGAGAGGGGACACTGAAAGAAATGAGCAAACTTCTGAAGGGAGATGGTACTAGACCCAAGTCATGGCTGTCATTGGGTAATACTGGGTCTCTGCCTGTAACTCTCTGCCCTCCCTTCCCTTCTAGTCCATATTCTCTGGGCCTCATTAATACAAAATACTTGCAGATGGCTTTGAAAGGCCATTTTGAGGCTTAAAGTTAGGTCATGGTTGGGCAAGGCCTCAGGGAGATCTGGTTTGATTATAGAATCATGGAAGCAAGAGCTGGAAGGAACAGTAGACATAGTCTGGTCCAGCCCTTCGTGCCTGAGGCTGAGATGCTAGGTTTGGTGCTTAGTATTGGAAGGTGCCTGAGTCTTACCTTCTCAGTTTAAAGATGAAGAAACTGAAGGCTCAAAAGACTTAAATTACTTGCCCAGGGCCACACAAGTTAAGTTTCTGAAGCAGGATTTGGATCCACATGGTCTCTTTCCAGATCTGGGGATTTTGTGGATCCCTGAAGAAGCTACAGCTTAGAAGAGACTTGCATCTCTTGTTCAGGCCCCTCTTCATTTTTCTGAAGCCATATCTCAGACCCTGGAATACACTTTAGATTTACCATGTTCTAGGTGGTCTCCTTTGGCTAGAATGCCCAGTAATTTGACCAAGGTAATCCCAACTCAAACCCATCTGCCTTGAGCCAACTGACCGAGAGACTCTGGTGCCCTCTAGGGGACAGCAGAGCTACACAGATACTAGTTAACCTTTCCATACCTCAATTTCTCCATCTGTAAAATGATAAAAAGTCAAAGAGAAGAACTTCCCTTATAAAATAGGAGAGATTAGATAATAATTGAGATTATTAAAAGTTTAATCTTTTAGGAAAATCACTGTTATACAAAAGCCAGAGATGAATCTGGGCTTTTTCTCTTTCTCCTGCCCTTAGACCTCTCTCCCTCCTCATTTCTGCTTCTTGACTTTCCTGGCTTCCTTCAAGTTCCAGAGAAGATCGCACTTCTGTACGGTGCCTTTCCCAGTCCCTCTAAATGCCAGCGACCTCCGTATCCGGGTTGTCCCTGCCTTGTCTAGCATATATCTTGTTTTTACGTAATTGTTTCAGTGTTTCTCCCCTATAGTCTATGAGCTCCTTGAGAGCAGAGAATCATTTTTCCCTTTCTTTATATCCCTGGCACTTAATACAGTGCTTGGCACATAGTAGGCACTTTTAATAAATGCTTGTTGGTTTGACTATCAAAAATCTCATGTTTCCATTGCTCAAGTCCGCTGGTTTCACTGGTCTTTCTCCCTTCAGAATATCTGCTCCACTCAGCTACTTTTTTCCCTTTTCCATCTCTAATTTTTTCCCCTTCTCTATTAGTGAAAAATAATTCATTATGAAAGGAACCCCCAGCAGCCTCAGGCCTGGCTTCCCCTTCCTCCTAATCAGTGGGGGGGCCTTTAAATAAGGCTGCCTGCAGCTTTCAGAGGCCTGGAAAGGTGTTTCTTGCAGTCTACTTCTTGGAAACAGCTAGTTCTGCAGCTGGGAATACGGCATGAAGTCATTTGGAATTCATTTTGATCTAGCCTTGTTTCTGTGCTGCTGGCTGTGATGTGAATCCACTGAGGCCCCATGAACCACTTCAGGGTTCTGATAAGAGATATTCTCAGTAATTCTCCTCTCTTTCTTCTGCAGAACTGACTTGTTCTTTGGCTCTGGGAGTTCCTTCTTCCTTTTTGTTCCTAAAGCTTGAAGAAACAAGGCTTTAGGCTGACGGGTGATTCCACCAGGGGACATGAATTCAAATCCTGACCCTGATGGATTGGATTAGAAAATGGACTACAGCTTCATTCCACTTTTTTATCCCTATCCTGTGTCACATTGGACAAGTCACTTAACCTTTCTATGCCTCAGTTTCTTCATCTATAAAATGAAGGGAGTGGGCTCAGCCTGAGATCTCCTGCAGTTCTGGATCAGTGACTCTAGGAAGTCACTTAGCCCCTGACCTGACCTTCCTGATGGGCTGTAGTTTCCCTCTTTGGTTTTCTGTTTCATACGGCTGCTGTATGGACACAAAATCCAAGCTCTTCATGGTTGGAAGTGAACCCAGGGGCCATTTAGTCCAGCCCATGACATCAAAGAATCTCTGCCAAAACCTACCTAAGATGTCACCCAGCCCGTGCTTGAAGACTTTGAAGAAGGGGACACCCTCCACTTCCCAAGACCTGCCATTCAGCTCTGGAAGGGCTCTGGTTCTTAGGAAGCATTTTGTCCACTTTGTAAATTCCCACCATTGCTCCTGGTTACTGCCTTGGGACCAAGCTGAACAAAGCTAATTCTTCCTTTTTGTGACAGCTCTTGAAATAACTGAAGATGGCTCTTATGTTCTACCAAGTCCTCCCTACTCCAGACTAACCATTCCCACTTTCTTCAACCCGTCCTCCTATGGACTCGCGGTCCTTCCTCAGTCTGTTTCACAGACTCTTAGATACAGAGCTGGAAGGGACAAAGACACTGTCTAGTCCAACCCTTTCATTTTACAGAGAAGGAAACTGAGGATGAGAGGTTAAGCAATATACTGATATCACATAGGTAATAAACACGAGAAGGGGGGATTTGAGCCCAGACCCTCTGCTTGCAGAGTCCATGCTCTTTTCACTGTACCATGCTCTCTAAGTCACTCTCTTCTCATGTCAAACTGAGTTGGTCACATTAATAGTGGAATACTCACAGCTTTGTTAAATCACTCTACCTTGCGTGAATGCTGCCACTTTAAGAAAACTCAGTGGGCAAAGATTTGAATTTACCAAGCCAGTAAACTAGAGAATTTGCTATGGAAAAAATTGCTTATTTTACAAAGCAACTTCATGGCAAGGTTCCTTAAAAATACATTTATACTTAAGTCCTTAGTAGTTGGCATTGGATGGTGCTTTAATAATAACCGATTCTGCATGTTTGCGAATTGCTTTCCATGTGTACCTCACAACAACCCCATGAGCTCAGGATTAATAGTATTATTGTCCCCATTTCACAGATGACAAAATGAAACTCAGGCAGGTGAAGGGATACGCCAGAGGTGGGATTCCAGCTGTGCTGATTCCAAGTCCAGCTGTACAGGAGTTGTTCAGTTGCGTAGTCGTGTTTGACTCTTTGTGACCCTATGGACTGCAGCATGCCAGTACTGTCCATGAGGGGTTGTTTGGCGAGGGTACTCGAGTGGTTTGCCATTTCCTTCTCCAGTGGATTAAGGAAAATAGAAGTTAAGTGACTTGTTCAGGATCACGCAACTAGTAAGAGTCTGAGGCTGGATTTGAACTCAGGTCTTCTTGTGGTGGAGCTTTGGTAAAACCTACCTAGGTTATGTCTACCTCATTCTCTTGATTTACTCATCCTATAATCCATTTACCACAACAGCATCAGCCTTTATGCCTCATTTGATCCTCACAACAATCATGTGGAGGTAGGTGCTTCTGCAAATCTCCATTTTTACAAGGGAGGACACTTAAATGCAAATAGAGCCCAGGGTCACACAACTAATCAGTGTCCAAGGCTGGATTGGTCATCAAGACTCCCTGACTGCAACCCCAGTGCACTGTCCACCATGGTACCTTCTAAAATGGGATGGCCTGGTCCTGAGGATGCCATGATGGCTTTCTGTGATCACCACCTCTCTAACTGTAAATTCTAGAATCTTACCAGGATTTGAACTACTGCTCTCCATAGAAACCACTGAGGTTGAAAAAAATGAAAGAACAAACATAGGCACAGTGTTACTTTTCTGTGTTCATTCACTTCTCCAGGACATTATCACAATTATCCCCCTCATGAAGATGTGGGTGGGAATCTGGAAGCAAATATCTCCTCCGTCATGCATTGCATCAGTTTCTAAGGTACTTTTATATATACCATCTCCCTTCTTCTCCTGTGTGGAATCTTCCTCTATCAGAATGGCAGCTCCCTGAGGAGCTTTGATTGGCATTTGTAATCTAACACTTAGTTCAGTGCCTGGTACATGAGAAGCTTCAATACATAATTTTTCATTCATTCATTCATTCATTCATTCATTCATTCATTCATTCATTCATTCATTCATTCTCTCTCTTGTGCCTTTCACATAACAAGCACCCACAATGTTTGTTGGCTGAATGAATGAATAGCTCTCTTTGCCGGTAAAGATGATGTCGTTACCTCTGTTTTTCAGGAGGTTAAAGTACTCAAGGTCCCATCACTAGGGAGTGGGGATTAGAAACCAGGCCCTCCTCCCTCTAGGTTGGTGGTCCTTACAGTACACAGCCTGATTCCAAGGGTGTTTGCCACCTGGAGAATGCATGCACCCCATGCCCCAGCCAAGGACTGTCTAGGAAAGACTGTTTCTGAGCATTTTCCTGCTTCTGGAGCCACTGCCAAGTCCCTGTGGAATCTGTGGTCCCTCTTCTGCCCCCTCATGCTTATTACCTGCATTTTAGATACCTCATTCCAAGATCAGGAGGCAATAAGGACAGATGTAAGGACTTTGCACCCTTCTCTGAAGAGGGGAGGGTTATGAGTGAGAACAGTGCCCAGAACACCAGCCATGGTGGCTACGTTGGATGGTTTGGTTGAGCTGGGTTTTGCCCTCCTTTTATTGTTTATTATATATTTCTCTGGGAGGAGAGAAGAGGGGTAGACTGGAAAATGAGAGTGGCACAAGAACAAGAGATAGAGCTAAGTTGTTTTCTTTTAAATGATTGGGTGCCTGAAAGCATAACTCCCTGTAAGCAGTAACACCCTCAGCACCCACGTTGGCGTCCGAAGCTACCATCTCCTTTCCTAACTTTGCATGAACAAGTGAGGGGGGATTTTATATTGCTTATTTCCCTTCCACCATTTTCCCAATAAACACTGTCTTTCCAGCGGCCTGGCTGGCAGATCAGAATCAGAGGAGGAGGTGCCAGAAACTCCTATGTTGACATAACCAGGAGTTAACCCATCAGTGCTCAACCACTCAGACAGTTTCCATCCATGTGCACATGCTTGTCATCTGCCAACTCAGCCAAATGAAGTGCTCAGCTTTGGCTTTCCCACAGTGTCAGCATTCTGTATCTGGAAGCAGCTGGGGAAGTGTGGAGAGAGGGTGCAGGTTCTGTCTGTGTGTACACATTTGAATGTGCATGTGTGTACGTGTGCATGTACCTGTGTGTGCATGTGTGTGCATTCATGCATTGTGCATGTGCATGTGTGTATGTGTGTGTGTTGCGTGTGGTGGGGAGGCTATGGAAAGGGAATCAACCTGTATGCTCACAGATGTAGGGCAACCTCTCATTTTACCCAGGAGACAGCTGGGCCCCCAGAGGTTACATGACTTGCCCAAAGTCACCCACATAAGAAGCATCAACAGTGGGATATGGCCTTGCACACTACTACCCCTCCTCCCTACACACAGAGAAGTCAGTACACATACAGACAAATCAAGGGGCATGGCTATTAATGAAGAGGACAAGAAAAGGCTTCCTGTATGACACTGAGCTTCAGCTGAGCCTGAATGGAATGTGAAATTCTAGAGATCGATGAGGGAGAGCCTGCCGGCCTGGCCACAGCTGGGAGAAGGGCATGGGGGGAGGAGATGGACTGCGGCATTCCAGGAAGGTTGTCTGCAGGCTGACTAGAGGCTAAGGAGGAGGTAGTGGAGGCCTCAGGATATGTCAGGGCCACATCGGGAAGGGCTTTCAAAGCCTGACGGAGGAGCTTGCCTTTCATTCCATGTACAATGGAGTCATAGAAGCTTCTTGAAGAGGGCACCGATATCATCGTTATTGCTAACATTTATGGAGGGCTTCCTATGTCCTAGGCACTGTGCTAAGGGCTTTACAAAGATCCCAGTTGACCCTCACAACACCTTGGGAGGTAGGAGCCATTATTATCCTTATTTTTCAGATGAGGAAACTGAGACAAACAGAAGTGAAGTGACTTGCCCAGGGTCACACAACTAGTAAGAACCTGAGGCTGAATTTGAACTCCTGACTCCAGGACTAACATTGTATCCATTGTGTCTCCCAGCTGCCCATTCTATGCTTTAGGAATATCAGTTTGGCAGAATGGATTAGACAGGGGAAAGGCTGGAGGCAGGAAGATCAGCCGCTGGCTCTCACCTTAAAAATGTGCTGTAAGCATTAAAAGATAAATTTTTACCCATGTTTCCCTACAGCCTTTGCTGTAGACAATGTGATTTGGGGAAGTTATTTATAGCTTTAATATATGAGAAAGCTGTGGGACTCCTTGGGCAGAGATTCCAGGACCTTCAGGCCTGTCTAGTTCTGGTCACTTGTGATGCCAGCTGGGAGATGTGGACAACATGCTCTGAGCCTGGCCAGAGGAACAGCCCCTTCTCTGCACCTGAGGTGTGATAAGTGTGCCAGGGCCTGGCCATTAAACAGGTCATTCACAAGCAGCTGCTCTCAGCAAAGCCTCGGATCCCACAGCTGACTTCCTTGGAAGGTGAGGAGGGTGAGGCCCTTTGAGAACTGGTCTCCTTCCTGTCTACCCCTTCTGTCACTCAGAAGATGAGTAAGCCTCTGTGGCTCTTCTAGAAACACCCTCTAGGTTTTCGTTGCCCTCACGTTGCTCATGAAACACCCTGTGTGTCCGGCCGACATCTGTCTCAAACTCCCCATGTCCAGAAGAGAGCAGATTCTCTTTCCACACCAATCCTCCTCTTCCCTAACTCTCTCCTTATCAAGGGTGCCACCATTTTCCTAGGGATACAAGGTTAGAACTTTAGTCACCTCTGACATTTGACTCACCTGCTCCTCCCTTGTCCATCAATGTTCTGTCAAATCTACCTTCTCAACATCTCCCAAATCTTTTCCCTTCATTGCGTTTAAACCACAGTGACCCCAGTCCAGCCCATCACCACCTCATATCTAGATTGTTTTGGTAGTCTAGTTGGTCTCCCTGCCTTAAGTCCATCTGTTTGTCTGTCTCTCCTCCTCCCTTCCTCTCTCCTCTCTCATAAACTCGTTGAATGCTTGTAATTAAATGAAAGCTCTTCTCTTGGAGGCCTGGGGCTGCATCTGCCATACTTAACACCGTATGTGGCACGTGGCGGGCACTCGCCAAAGCGTGCTGCTTCTGCCAGGCCCATCCAGGTCAGCTCTGTCTGGCACAGCTCCTTTCTGCCTACCTCTCCGTTCAGTTTGGCTCTCCTCCAGCAGGTGGCGCTCACCCCCTTTCTCAGGGGGCCAGTTCACTAACCTGGTCACCACTTGTGGGTGTTTTGGGTGGTGGGTTGGTGGTGGATTTTTTTTAACCATTCAGTACAACCCTGTCCACACCTCTATGACTGTCAGGCCTTCTTCGGTATTATTCCTCTCCCTACTAAGCCTCACATGGCAGGGTTACTGGGGCCCAGGGAGGACAGCTAACCTTGACTGGTGCTTTGTCACAGACTCAAAGCAGGAAGGGGCTCCAGAGGGTATCCAGTCTCATTTGATAGGAGAGGAAACTGAGGCCCAGTCAGGAGAAGTGGTTTGCCCAGTGTATCACTGGAGTGAGAGGGTCCCTGAAAGCTAAAATGATGGTCCAGCATGGATTAGAGGTGGACTAGCACCCCATTTTGTAGGTGAAAACAACCACAGCTCAGAGGCTTTAAGTGACCTGCCTATGGGCACACGACAAGCAAGAGAGGAAATTCTCTTTTTGGGGGTCTCCAGTCCTATGTGGGATTATGGGGAGTTAATATGGCTTGTCTTCTCAGGCCCACAGTGCCCAGGTAGCAGCGTGCTCATGCCAGCGTCTCCTACTTAGAGTGTGAGGCCTTAAGATCTAAGGCAGCCTACTCATTCTCTCCCAAATGCCCTCCCAATCACCCCTCTCCTCCCAGGACACTTGGGTTGGGTTCTTCAAATGACTTCAGGGCTTCCTCACGGCATCTCTGAAAGTCAGGGAGTTGGGGGGAGGGAGCAGAGCTGGGGGTGGCCAGTGTGTCCACACAGCCGCCCCCAGTCAGGGAAAGGTGAAGTCCTCCCCTGGCCTCTTCCAGGCTCAGTTTTGCTTCTGACTTCACCCCATCACAGGGCAGGGGGAACATGAGAGGGGGATGTGGAGCTGGACAAGAGGCTCTGGGGAGCACCAGAGTTCTCCCCTGCCCCAGCCATTTCAGGAATGTTTGCTGGATTTGTTGACTTTTGAATTAGACCGTGCTCCTGTCTTTTGTCCAGCTATCCTGGAGTGGCCATTCTTAGTCACTCAGTGAGGATTTAAGGACCTGCTGTATACCAGTTACTTCTCTAGGTTCTGGGGATATAAAGGCAAGAGTGGAACCCTCAGAACATTTAAACACTTGAGTAAACACAGAACATTCACCAAGTAAATGCAAGGTATTTTGGGGGAGCATCTCTAGTGTCTGGAACCAAGGAGGCTTAAGAAAGGCCTCATATAGGAGGCTGAGATTGAACTGAGCTGGAGGGAAGCTGAGATTTGCAAAATGCAAAGGCGAGGAGGCACTCCAGGGATGGGGGACAGCTTCCTTATACAGAGAATCAAGCCATGAGTGATGAATATCTCTGATTCGAATGGTTGTCTTTGACCACATTCTTATATGGTCTGAGGGGGCAGTTAGGTGGTGCAGTGGATAGAGCACCAGTGCAGGAGTCAGGAGGCCCTGAGTTCAAATCTCACCTCAGACACTTGACACTCACTAGCGACCTTGGGCAAGTCGCTTAACCCCAATTGCCTCATCCTGAGTCATCTCCAGTTATCCTGATGAATATCTGGTCACTGGATTTAGATGGCTCTGGAGGAGAAGTGAGGCTGGTGACCTGCACAGCCCTCCCTCACTCAAAACAAAGTCAAGTGTAAGTCATGTCATTATATCTCTGATGGCATGGTCTTCTTTGGCAACAAAGGACGAACACACACTATATGGTCTGAGGATCTCAGATTTTAGGATAGAAAGGATCTCAGAGGTTTTCTATTCCAACTACCCCATTGTACAGAAGAGGCAACTGAGACCCAAGATGGCCAGGCTGGAACATGAGCCCAATTTGAACTCCAAATTGGAGCTCTTTGCATTGTACCTTCCCTCAAAAGAAGCCCTTAGATTCTGTCTGGTCTTAGAGATGTGATTCCTGAAGTCTTGGAAGGAGAGCTTCCTGTCTGGACCCACCTTCAAGGTTCCCTGATCCCAGGTTTCTATGGAGAAGCACAATGGGGTGAGGAGCATATTACTCAGCACGATCCAATGTCCCACTCAGACAACTGTCAGTTCTCTTCATGGATGTTCCTGAGTAAGGATGTCAATGGAGGCTTCAGACAGGAAGGCAGATGTGTGCTCACCAAGTGTTTGCCAGCATCTCAAGTGAGGTTCTGCATAAGCTCAAACACCCACAGATAAAGGGAGAGTTCAAATACCCTTCTTCACAAAGAATTTGTATTGAGTGGAGATATGAGGATTGTGTAAGCACTGCCAGTGTGTGTGCGTGTGGGTGTGGGTGTGGGTGTGGGTGTGCAGGAGTATACTGGAGTATAAGAATCACCTGAAGGTAGACATATCCTGATCTAGCAGACCCAGTGGGAAGCCTTACTGAGAACAGAATAGAAGCTCCCTGAAAGTCAGGGACTGTGTCATTTGTATCATAGATGTAGCCCCAGTTTGATTGATTGATGGTGTTTGTATACCCAGTGTGGAGTCTGGGACTCAGTAGGTGCTTGTCTCATTGACTTGGGTGAGACCCTTATATTTCATGTCTCCATTCTGACTGCCTCTGCCTTTCCTCCACTTCTTGTTTTTCTTGTTGATTGACTGTGTGTCACTGCCATAGCTCCTCATACAGATAGAACAGAAAGAGAAATTCCTCCCCCTCTCACACCCCAAGGGAAGCGGGAGGGAGAGAGGATCATGTCCCAAGGGATGTGACAGTGAGAAGGGAAAAAAGGTAGAGACTTAGGCTTCTCTTCTCAATCCTCTTGAGGAGGCAGCTTCTTTCTGGATTAGGAACCAATCCTCTTTGGCACTGCTTCCCCTACTCCCCTATTCCTGGGGACCAAGAGACCACTTGTGTAACCAGAAGTGGCCCAAACATGGCCCACTCTGCAGAGGGAGATAGGTGGAGGCTCAGTGCCAGAGGAAGGACCCCAGCCTAGGAGACTACATGGCTTACATGTGGAGAGGTGTCAGCAAAGACATTATCCAGGACATGCGTGAACAGAAAAGGAAACAGGCTGGTCACATAGAAAGAATGAACATCAACAGATGGGCAAATTCTCCATGGAGGATTTATGGGGAAGGTTGGCTCAGATTAAGGACTGTTGTGCAGCAAGCAGGCAGGGCGGGTCCTTGACCTGCTTCCATGGAAGGATCACCCAGAGCCATGAACTCAACGGTTCCCCAAAGTGCCATCATCTGCTTTGCATTCTAGCCAGTTGCTTCTTCTATATTTAGGACTCTGTCTTCTTCCAGTCTCCAAAGTTCAACTGCCCCATTTGTATCTTAGCCTGGGAGACTCAAGGGCCATCTGACCTCCAGGAAGCCCCATTTTGGATCCTGGTAATATTTGGCCGTGTCTGATCTGAAATCCACCTCTGTAGAGATCGCTAAATAAAGGACTTGCTAAGAAAATAGATTTCATGAATAGGATACAAGGAGATGTATTTGTAGTGTTTTTTCTGAAGCTGGAAAAGACAACTTTGAGACATCCAGCCCAGCTTATTGCATTTTGTAGAGGAGGAAACCAAGGCTCGGAAAGGTGGAGGGCCTGTGACCACGCAGACTGAAGGCAGTCACTCCTGGATTCCAGACCATTTGACTTTCAGGCCCACCTTACAGAAAGAAACAGACTCTTTTCGCATACTTTGGAGCAGACTAGTGGGAGCACAACCCTCCCCATTGTGCTCAGAAAAGCTTTGTCAGGCTGGCTATGTGTCTCCTGGGCAATGGGATGGGGGCTTGGTGCCCAGAATAATTCCTTCATATCAGCAGAGAGAGCGTGGGGTTTGCATGGCTTTGGGGGAGCAGGTGTCGGAGAATGAAGTGTAAAGGGTCCAGGGTGTGCTCCCACTGCCCTGGCAGCTGTGTGCATGGGAGACACTTTGTTGGAAGAGAGCATTTGAGACTATCTTTTACCTACCTTGTGAAATGGTTTTTAAAGAGAGCATATGATAACCACATCAGAAACTTCTGTCCTCTAGATCTCTGTCGGTTGTGTTATGGAAAATGTGGTCTGCTACAGCAAAAGTTTCTCAACACTGCATTTTCAATGAAAGTGCCTTCAATTCATGTGGGTGGATTATTCTTTTAGAGATATCACCCAGAGGAGAAACCCGGTAGGTGAGTACAGAGTTACTGATGTTCACTTGATCCGTTTTTTAAAAATACCATCTGTGATTTTTTCTAATTATTTGATATCTTCCTCACTCCAATACCTTGAAAGCTGCTTATGCAAGGCTTCCAGACTTGTGTCCCCTCTAGTGTGGCTTCCCCTGTTTTGTACTGGGCCTGGGCCAGCTGCTAGGGCCTCTCCTGCTTGGTTCAGAGGCTTGTGCTGAGTTTTTCTTTGTCTTTAGACTGTTGCCGATGTCAGGGAATGAGCATCCATCAGCTTCCTGCTTGTCTGGTTGCTTATTCCTGTGGTAGGCACTGTCCCATAGAATGATGGTTCTTGCTGCCTTTGGTGACCCAATGAAACCAGTGACTCCAGTTCCTTTATCAGCATTTCTAAGGACCATCTGTGGGCCTTCCTTCCACTGAGCTGCAACTGTTAAGACACTTCCATCCTTCACTGGTCAAGATCCCACACTTAGGAGAACTTCCAGTTAATTCCATGTTTGTAGACCATCTAAAGACTGTCATCCCTAAAATAATTCCTGGCATTGATATGACACCATTTTGGGGAGGTCTGGATCTGGAACTCCCACTGAGGAAAGTCTTTCTCTCAATGCAGGTCAGCATTCCACCCCCCACCTCTGTGATTTATAGATTTAGAAAGGTGTCTAGAGCATGGAGAAGTGCAGTGACCCACTCAGGATTACAGGGTCAATATGTGTCAGAGGTGTTCATGTGTGTGCGTGCATGTCTGTGTGTGTGTGTGTGTGTGTGTGCGTGCGTGTGTGTGTGTGTGTGTCTGGTGTTCCTGACCCCATGAGGCTCACTATCTGAGATACCACTTGCTTCTCATATAGCTTTTTAAAGATGATGCTCTGGAACATTCAATGGCTTGTCCATGACCACGTAGGTAGTAAGGGTCAAAGGTGGATTTGAATCCATGTCTCTCTTGCCTCTGAGCCCACAGCTGCTTCCACTGCTCCACACTATCTCACCTTCTGTCCCCTTTTTTGCCCCATTGTTATAGCAGTGGAGGGTGATCTGCCCAAGACCAAGGGGCAGATTATCTTTTAGGCTGCTCCAGGGGTCACACTGCTTGTGAGAGATGTGAGAGCCTTAGCCTGCCCAACTTGGTGCATCTCCCATGGCTTCTGTCTGCTGGAACAGTCTTCAAGAGCAGTGTGCCACCTCCATGTTACAGGAAGACTTCATGGGAGATGGGAAGCATCGTTTTGGAAAGTATCTGCCACATTTAATGATCCTGAAGAATTCACTGCTAGAAATGCTATGTTCTCTCTGTATTCTCCCTGCAATGCCATTGGGCCATCAATCAGGGAACACAATGCACAAAACTGTAATTACGCTCCCTGAAAGGACAGTGGAAAGACGGCTGGTAGGCTGCAGCATACTAACAAGAAAACTTCGATATGTGAAGGTTAAAAGGCATAACCAAGGACACACGGGAATGAATGAAACAGCACTTACTCAACTCTTCCTTTGGCCAAACTAGAGCATGGAGGGCAGCAAGAGGGCCAGACCTGGAGTCAGGAAGACTCATCTTGCTGAGTTCAAATCTGGCCTCAGACACTTACTCGCAATATGAGCCCCAGTTTTCTCACGTGTAAAATGAGCTGGAGAAGGAAATGGCAAAAAAAGGAAATGGCACTAGTTGGTCACAACTAAAAACTGGCTGAACAACCATAACTGTCCTGTCAAAGGCCAGGGTGGCTCTAGCAGCCATTCTCAGATGGAGGGATTGATGCCTTTGGCCAGTGGAGAAGGTATGGCTGGAGACAGAGGGGAGTCATCTGTAAACAAATACTTAGGGATATCAGTAACCTATAAACAGTTCAGTGTACAGTTGTTGTTAGCCCTTTCAGTGATGTCTGACTCTTCATGACCCCATTTGGGATTTTCTTGGCAAAGATACTGTAGAGATTTGCTGTTTCCTTCTCCAGTTCAGTGTAGTAGTGCTGTTTAAATAACCGCTTTGGTGTACTTGGGGAGTGTGCTTATTATTGAAAAGGGGACTGTGACATTCTTCTCTAAAGACAATCATCACCCCTACTTCATCAGTTTTCTAAACTAGGTTTTTCTTAAAGTAGGGTATATCTATTATCACATTTGTTTAGCTAGTGCCTGCAAGGCACCAGGTGCTCATTGGTTACGAGCAGCTTCCAATGCCATAGTGACTTCCCTACAAATTTCCCAGTGCCACAGGCTTATCCAAATGCCTCCCCTCTTCCTCCTTTCCCTTTGAACTGAATTACATTAGGGAAACAGGAGTACTGATTTTATACAATCCCTAGAGCAGCTTTTAAGTCATGGGTGCTCTGCAGAAGACACTAAAGGCTCCATCCTCAGGGAATGAGTGGCAAGGACTCTGTTGTACCTATCCAAGGCTGGGGTGACAAGTAGGTGGCATGATCTGGGGGCAGCAGGAAGGTCTCTCTCTCTCTCTTGAAAAATAGCTTCCCCATTCACCTGCCACACTCTCTAAAATTCCACCCTTCAGTATTCATTCCTTTGAATACAGAATATATATACATAAACATATATGTATGTATGTAAGCATATATTCCTTTGAACATGAAGTTGCCTCTTCAAACATAAATCATCCTGGGAGGGATGAGGGAAATCAAATCCCAGGCTGGAAAGGATCAGTAACTGCTGCTGTCCTCATAGTGAGACTCACCTCATACTGAATTTTCACCCTCTTTACCTGCTGGGTCCAGAAAACTGAAATAGCCATGCCTCCTCTAGCCTGCCTCCAGGGGTGTCACACTCAGCTTGATATTCCTCCGTGTGGACAAATCCCATTTCTCCTTAATTCAGCTAAGGACTGGTTGGATTTTTTCCCAAGAGAATTTCCATTAAAAATGATGGGGAAAGAGTCCTTATACCAAGATAAATAATGGGGAGCCCTCCATCTAGTGTTCCCCTTAACTCCTTCTGGGCACACCTATCATGCCGCATCTTTTCAGGCTCTTCTACCACCTTCCTTGTGAGGGGCAGGGTGATATCACAGAGAGAGAACTGTCCTTGGAGCCAGGAAGACCTGGCTTCTGACCCTCTGGCCCTGGGTTCTTGGTGAGTCACTTAACTTGTCAGTGCTCTGACAAGAGCTAGAAAGTGGTGGCCAGCATGGGCAGGGTAGGAGTGTTCCCTCATTTGGGAGTTCCCTATATCAAGGAAATTGAAGGTCTGAGCCCCATCTCATCTTTTTCCTTAATATTTGACAAAACAGAGGTTAAACACAAGGTGTCTGCTACCTGTCACATCCATCCGGATAGGATGAAACCTAGACTCAGGGAGGGGACTAGCCCACAAAGCTCTGGTAACAAAAAAGCTAACAATTACACAGGATTTCAGGCTTTGCAGAGATCTTTGTGTGTTCTCTCCCTTGGTTCTCAGTATCAGGCTCTGATCTGGTTCTTTCCTGAGCAAGTCCTATCTAATTTTTTTGTGGGGGAGCAGGTGAGATGAAAGGGCCGCTTGGAAAGCTTAGGACCATCCGGCTGTTTGGGGTACACCAGGGCTGAACCAGAGCAGACAGGGGGCGCTCATGAGCTCACCCACGCTCCTCATTAGCTATGAAGGGGAGAGAAGACTGGGGAAAGGGGAAGGGGACAACACTGAAGGCAGATTTCCCCAACTCCACAATTGTAATATAATTGTCCTTGAATCTGAGATCAAACTAGCCAGGATAGTAGGGCCTCTTCTGTGGTTATGCCATCTGGGGCAGGTTGGACATTTCTCTGGCCAGGTTTCTACCTCTAGTCTGGTCCCCTACCCCCACTTAGCCCAATCTTCTCCAGTTCATAAAATCTCAGAGTTGGAAAGGAGCTCTCTAGCCCAACCCATGTCCCCTAAACATCTCTACAATGTACCCAACCAGTGGTCAACCATTTAGTTTCTAGTGAAGGACCTCCAGCAATGGGGAGCTCACTACCTTTCAAGGCAGCCTGTTCCACTTAGGCAGAGAACTAAGTGTAAGGAAATTTTTCCAATGACAAAAGACCAAATTGGCCTTTTTCCAGCTTCCCTCCCCCTTCTGGGACCAGGCAGAAGGAGCCTAATTCTTTTTTCATTTGACAGACTTTCAGATACTTGAAGGCAGTCAGCAAACTCTCCGCCTCCCATCCCTCAACACTGGAACTTCTCCCTAGTCCCCAAATGCCAACACACTTCTCAGGGTACGAAAGGAGTAGGCCTCAGTTACTGACCACCTTCACTCACTGGTCTCTCAGGAGCATGGGGGTAGATCAAAACAAATGAGAAGAGCCAGCTCTGGAAGTGCCCACATGCATTGGTACTAGTGCTGAAGATGAAGGCTAGCACCTCCATAAGGAAAGAAATCATACACATATACATACATACACATGCACACATGCACACATGTATATACAACCACATATGCATACATGTATAGGCAACCCCCTCCCCCTATACACATACTTTGGGGAGAGAAGGGTAATCATCTACATCTTCTCAGCCACCTAACCCCCTTCTGGCAAAGCTGCATCTTTCTGAACCATAGAGTATAGTCAAATATGTCCTCTCCTCAAGACGTGTCTGAGGGTAGAGAAGCACAATCTTCAGAAAGGACAAAGGGAAGGAACAAGTGTAGAGACACTGGGATCGTTCCTGGTATTTTATTTCAGTAAGCTCCCAGTAAGCAGTCAGAGGATCCCTGTGCAGGCTCTGAATGGGAGGAAGGACCTGTCCATGGTAGATGCCAGGAAGCAGGAATCTCCAGGTTCCCCATGTTGGATTGGTAGTGGGCAGGACGCATCATACATACTCCATTACTCACTGCGCTTGGCACAAGGATCACAGAATGAGTAAAAAAGGTGGTCTCTGTCCTTTAGGACTGTACACAGTTTGTATGGCGAGACAGGACTAACTCACTTAAGAGAAACAGAGAATGTTGTCTCGAGCACCAGCTAAGACTTGTGTCGGACCTCCCCACAAATGCCATCAGACAGATCTGTGAGAGGAGGGAGGTCACTGCTGGCTGGACTGGGGAAGTTAGAGAAGGCTCCATGGGGGGAGGGGCGCTGAGTTCTCCCAAATAGCTTCATTTTCACTCACACCTTAAAAAAAATCCCACTAGAAAGTCCACACCCTTCAGGTTGGCATTTCAAACCATCCATAATCTGACTCCCATCCATTTCTCCAGCTTTGTTTCCTCCTTCTTTCCTTCACTGCTTCCCTTTCTGTACACTATGCTCCAGTTCAAGTGGATTTTGAGCTTTTCCCTGAACTTGACATAATGCCCCCTACTTCTCTGCATTCCCTCAGAGCATCTCTCATGGTCATCTTAGCCTCTCAGAATCCTTCTCTTCCTCCCAGGCTGGCTTTTTAGCTCCAAGGGACTGCCCACACTCCTCACCCCAAGCATAGGGCAAGCTCCCTCCTCAAAGTTCCCTAGACCACTTCTCAGGTGGTCTCCATTGCTACCCCTCCCTTCATTATAACTCTCTGTGTAGAGAGAACAGCAAGAGCTGGCATTTAAATAGTATTTTACAGTTTGCAAAATGCTCTACCTCTTATTTTACACAATCCTCACAACAACCCTGAGAAAGAGGTGCTATTATGATTTCCACTTTACAGATGAGGAAACTGAGACAACCAGAGGTGACAGGACTTGCCCATAAGTGTCTGACGTTGGATTTGAACTCAGGTCTTTCTAAGTCCAGATCCAATACTCTATGCACCACCCCTCTGGGTGACTTCTCTGTGGAGCAGAGATCAGGGATTTTATCATCCCTGGGTCCCTATGTCTTCCAAATTCTATTTACAAAAGAAGCCTTTGTTGAATGGATGAATGAATAAATTTCAGGGAGACTACACAAGAAAACAAAGGTGGGTTTGCCCAGCAGATTGTGGATCTGGGAGCGATTTCTGGAGAACAAAGAAGAGGCAAATAGCAATAGCCTGAGACCTTAGAAACCTGAGACCTGCCCCATGAGCTGGCCATGAGGATAAGTTCTGGGCTGCATCGTGTGCCCATCCTTAATACAGTGCTCATCCAGTTATTCCATAAGCATTTATGGGACACCCAAGGCCACCACGACAATATGGGAAACAGTCTTTGCCCTCAAGGAGGCCACAGCTCTGCTCAGTTCAGTTCTGTGGAAGCTTCGGGGATACCAGCACTTAGGTTGGCAGAGGGGGAGAGTATCAATGTAGAGGGGGCAGCAGGAAAGGTTTCATGGAGAAGGAGACACTTCAGCAGAGCCTTGAAGGAAACTAGGAATCTAAGACATGGAGGTGCGGAGGCAGGGGACAGACTGTGGGCAGAGATGGGCAGTGGGCGTGGGAACGCAGAGACTCTAGGTCAGCAGAAAGCAAGGCAGGCTCTTCTGTCAGCAAGACCGCACAGGCTTCCAGGTGCTGCTTTTCTTTTCTTTCAGTAGATCAAAAGAGGCAACATACATAAAGTGCTGTGTATGCCTTCTGTGAATGTCAGCAATTTTTATTTCTGTGATTAGTAGGAAAAGTCTTCTTTCTGTCTCTGTCTCTCTCTTTCCCTTCTCCTCACTTCCCCCTCCCCTTCCCCTTTCCTTCCCTTCTTCCTTCCTCCTCTTCCTCCTCCATTGTGGCCACAAGGTTTTAGAGGGATGCTCAGTGGTCCAAACAGGGACCCAGTCTATCAATTAATGACCTGTAGGCATGAAATGAATCTGAAGCAATCAATGCTGCCATATTAGTCTCTAGAGCTAATCTGACTAATTCATACTTCCCATGGCACTGTTTCAAAAAGGAAGATAATCTTGTTTAAAGAGATGAGAGTATAGAATCACACCTCTACAATGGGGGAGCGTCTAGTACAATTTTTCCAACCCCCATTTTAAATATAAGGAAATGGAGGCCAAGTGATTTTCTCAGAGTGACAGAGATGGGGTCAAACCCCTGTCTTTAGACTCTAGGTCCAGGGTTCTTTCCACTGTGCTTTCTCAAACAGAAGAACTGGGAGGGATCTTAGATGTCATTCGATCCAACCCTCTCCCTTCACAGGTAGAGAAACAGAGACCCTAAAACCAAAGACTATCTGCTTAATTCAATTGTCCAAACCCATGTGTGCCAGGGGGAAAATTAATCAATAGTGAAATATTCTGGGATACTCCCTAATAGAACTGACATTTATATAGAGTGCTAGGCTTACAAAGCAGTTTACACATATTTTTTCACTGGTTCTTCACAATGATCCCTCCAAGTAGGTACTCTGGGTATTTTGTCCCCATTTTACAAATGAGGAAAATGAGGCTAGAGAGCTGAAATAATTTGTTCTTGGTTATACAGACACTAAATGTCCAAGGTAGAATTTGAACTGTCCTTTTTCCTGAATCTGAGTCCATAGCTCTGTATGACTCCATACTCCCTGTATAAGCCTATGTAGCTATCCCCTCTCTGTTCTTGAAGCTGCAGTGGTCTCCAATCATTCACCTTCTTCCATACTTTCTCTACATGCCTATTCTTGGTAGCTTGATCTCATTTGTTGGTTCCCAAGAATACCTGGCCTTTCCTACCTCTGGAGAAGTATGCACACATGCTACTTTCTGGATTTGTCTTTTAATATATTGCAGGCAACTTGAAGTTGTCAAAGAGATTTATTTCTGGTTTCACATATATACTCTTCCTCCAACTCAGTGGAAAGACTGGGATCTAGAGTCAAGGAATCTGGGTTCAAATTCAGTCCCTTCCACCCACTACTTGTGTGACTTTGGATAAGCCACTTCAATTCTCTGGGCCTCAGTTTCCTTATCTGTAAAATGAGAGAGTTGGACTCAATGACCTTCAAAGGCACTTTCAGCTCTATTTCTAGGATCCTCTGTTCCATGGTTGTCTCCAGGAAGGCCTGGGAATGCTCCTTGAATTTTAAATGGTAGAGACAGTTGTAGGGAATAGGGGAGAAGACTTCTTCATGCTGCAGGAAGCTTGTTCTGTTTTGCTGAAGGAGAGCTGTGAATGCAGCTTGGTAATAGACTGGCTCACTCCACTTGTTAAAGCACTGTCCTTTATTACAAAAAAAGAAAGAAAAAATATTCAAATTACACGGTGAATCAGTTCCTTATTTTCCCCATGACTAAGCACTGCATTTTTTCCACACATTACAAGTCATTGTTCTGAAAAATTGGCTTCAGGTCAGGCGTGTTTCCTAAAGAGGAATAACTTACTCAGCTGGGCCTGTTCCTGCTCTAGTTGCTACAAACCGCAGCAGTGAATCTGAACAATGCCAGTGAAGGAGTTGTGGAAGAAAACAGCTCTGTGTGCATGCTCGTATTCATGCGTTCCATGTGTCCCCATCACCTCCAGGCTCCAAGGTATCTTATAGAGCACTGGCAACATATCCATCTCAATAGGCACTGTTATGAATGTACACAAGAGAAAGAAAAGATGCTGCCCCTACACTTAATGAGATTTGTTTGGTTGAAGAGACAAAATCGTGTCCCTCCTCAGCTCAAGAACTTTTGATAGCTTCCATTTCCTACCACACTGAGTCTGACTCCTCTATTAAGCTTGCTAGGAGTAGGAGCCCTACCTTCATGGAGATGACTAAAGCAGGAGAAGGTGTGGTTGTACTCAAGCCCTAATCCTATAAATATATCAGCTCAAATCAGAGGTAGGGCATGAAAGCTTTAAAGGATCACATTGAGTAGGACAAAGTATCAACTCTGTATTTTCGGAGACTTAATTCTGTTTGGACAGACCCTGCTCTGAAATCTCTTGCTTTACAAAGCTGGTTAAGCCCAAGCACCTACATAAAGCCTTTCTTGATACCCCCAGGGCCTGGTGCCCTCCACCCCCAAATCATCTTGAATTATTTTGCATGTGTTCTCTATGTACTTTGAATCATAAGATCACAGACTTACAATTGGAAGGGACCAGAGAGATCACGTTACTACATCTCCTCGGTTTACATGAAGAAACTGAGGCTTTTAAAGGTCATGTGACTTGTGCAAGGTCAAGTGACCAAGCCAGAATTCTGATCAAGCTCCTTGGACTCCCAATTAGGCATCCTTTCCACTGTACCATGCTGCCAGGTAGTATCCCCCAGGGCAGTGTCTGCTTCATTTCTGTCTGGATCCCAGTGCCTAGTACAGTAATTGGTGCATGGTAGCAGCTTAATCAATGCTTGATGATTGATGGAAGTTCTCGGTTCCGCTGTGCCTTAGTTTTTTCATTTCAATCAATCGATAAACATTTATTTAACATTTACTACATACCAGGCACTGCACTAAGAGCTGGGGGTACAAAAAGAGGCAAAAGATAGCCCCTTCCCTCAGAAGCTCATGATCTAATGGGGGGGAGGGCAGTGTGCCAACAAGTCAATACAAGCTATACACAGAATAAAGAGGAAGTGATTAACAGAGCGAAGGCACTGGGTTTGAGAGAGAAGGGGTGGGACTTTGAGCTAGGGGACAGTCAGTAGGTAGAGCAAAGGAGAGAGCATTCCAGGCATGGCAGACAGCCAGACAGAATGCCCAGGGCCAATAGATGAAATGTCCTGTTCAGGGACAGAGTTGCCAGGGCAGGGCATCATTACTCCTCAGTCTTGTCCAGTCTCCCTCACAGGACTTTAGAGTGAGTCTAATCAGATTGTATCACAGGCAGCTTGGAAGACCTCAGAGCACCCTGACTATCCTGAACACAGCCCAACTATAGAATCCTATTCTAAGTAAGCAACACCATCGCCTCCTTCCATGCTCTGCTTGTCACACTTTGTTACTTTCATATTTTGGAAATAGACACCTGGTTACTTGGATCAGCAGGCGGTGAGGGCATCACTGAATCTGGAATATTCACATGGGGATGCCATTTCAACTCAGTCCTCACTCTTCCCAGGCTCTCGCCCCTTCTGTCTGCCCATTCCACTGGACTCAATGGTTCTCTTTCCAGATGTCTTCCTCTCACATTATTTTTTCAACGAATCAACTAACAAGAAATTATACGCACCTACTATGTGCCTCATACTGTGCCAGGTGATCTATCTTGTATTCATGGAAACTCAGCTGTCTCTGGATAGCCCTCCTCTCTTTCCATCCTCTCCAGCACCTTCTTTCATGCCCTGGCCACACTTGGTCAGACAGATGTCTTAGCATCTTGCTTTCTCCATTCATTGCTAGGCCCTGCTCTGCCACCACCCTTTGCAAATTCTCTTCCTGTGAGGTTGACTCCACTGGTTTATTATCACTCCATCCAGATCCTTGTTGCAGGCAACTCCTGACCTTCAGTAGACTCTTCCTTCTTCCTTGGATTTCACAGCTTTCTTCTCCACCCAAACCCGTCCTGAAGTTTGGGGACTGCAGTATTCACAGATACTCCTTTGAACATCCTGGAGGCTCATTAAACCCATGCCCATGACCCATAGCTGCATCTACTTCATCACTCACCATCTTCTCCCAGCTGTGCTCCTGTTTCATTTTTTGTTGTGGTAGTCCCAGTGCCTAGCGTGGTGTCTAGCTTAGAGGAAGTACTTAATGAGCATGTGTCATCCCTCTGTTTATTAACTCTGAAGTATTCTGTCTATGGCTTGTTTGGACATCACTGTTTGCACATTGTGTCCCTGTTAGGCTGAGCTCCTTGAGGGCAGGCATAGTCTTTCTCCTTTCTTTGTATCCCCAGGATTTAGCACAGGGCCTGGCACACAGTAGTGCTTACTGACTCCGACATTCAAAGATCCACATTTCTGTCAGCAGGGATGCTCTTTTCACTCTGACAGAGTCCCAACTCTCTAATTTAGGAGGTGACTGTCAGAAGTTACAGCAGTCTCACCTTTTGTCTCTGGTGATGAACCTTTCTGAACTTGGTTGAGCTGATCCTCCCACCACAGCCACACTGCCCATTATGGAGCTGGACTCAGAGAAGACCCTTCCAGTGTGGCAGGGCTTTTTTCTTTAAGGGAACAGATCTATCATACTGTGGCATCAGAGCAGTCATTTCGTGGAGGTGTGTGTATAAAATGACTTTCAATAACTAGGATTTAATAGGTTTTTAAATTTATTTTTATTGTGAGTATAGCAATAATCAACCACTAGGAACATGGTGATATACGATAAACAAAAAGGGGGATTTGATATGAAACTGTGAATTTCTGTTACCTTGGGTTTTTCTAAAAGTGCATATTAAATTGATCACAGTCATAATAAGATTGCCCTGTCTGTGACCCCTTCTGAATTTGTTTTTGTTCTCTTATGAAATTTGATTTTCCTGTTAACTTGAGCTCCAATTTCAGAGCTAACATCTTCTTCTCCCGTTGGCCGTAATTTCTCACACTTAAGTTTTTTTCAACCCCATACTCTGTAAAAGTGGCTGCTTGATGACCCTAGACAAGTAATTTCATGTTTCTGGCCCTCAGTCTCCTCAAGGGCTTTTACAGACGAGGGGCTCCTGTCCTTCCCTCTCAGGCTATTTGAGAAATTTGAGGCATGATATAAATTGGAGTGACTGTTATCTGATTATGATGCCTTTCAGACATTTTCCTCTAGTGGGGAATCCTTGGAATTGAGCCTCTATGGGGTAACTTGGGCATCACTCCTCCTGTTGACTCAGGGTAGCCTCCTTCATCAGGTCATTCAGGGGGTCATTCAGTAGAAACAAACTCACTCCTTATCCACAATGGGGAATTCTAAGCCAAGCTGGCAAGCCAATTCTGCTGTGCATTTTGATCCAGACCTGGTGTACCCCAGGAAGTGGTACTTAGATTCAGGATCAGGGCAGCAAAAAATAAATGTATTTCCAATGAGATTTCCCTCAGATCTAATGACCATAGATCATAATGACCATATTCTAAAAGGAGCCTTTTGACTAATGGGATTATCTTTCTTCTGCATCTCCAGCATGAGACACACCCCTGGGGTTTATGGGAGTGGACTGCTGAGATTATCATCAAGCTACTGCGCACTTTCTTGCCTGTATTTACCCTTTCTTCTCCCTATCCAGGATCAGAGTGGAAAATAGACTGGAACCAAGCTATCCAGCGTCCCAGGGATGGTGCTTCCTTGTCTCTTACCTCCCAGGAGATGGATAATTGTGTTAGACCAGGAAAGAAAGGACTCCCAAGCATGAAGTTGGGACTGGGATATTGAGAGTTCCAGTCCTGGATCTCCTGGGTTTGTTGGGGGTGGACAGCTTTCTACGGGATGACTCTCCTCCAGGCTAGTAGCCCTTAGCAAAATGGTGCCCAGCATGACGTGAATATGTCCCAGAGAGAAGTATCATGTGATCTCACTTTACTTCCCTATTCTTTGTCAAGGAGAGTGATCTTTAGACTGGAGAGAAGGTGGGACAGCAGCTGTATTTTTAATTTTTTTTTTTAGCATAGCCAAATTTCTAAATATATCCCTGTTCCTGCTTCTCTTGAGAAAGTCATCTTTATAGTAAAGAATAAAAAAAAGAACAGAAACTGGAGGAAAACAATTCAGCAGTTCTTCAGGCAATAAATATTTATTAATCATTTACTATGTGCCAGGCACTGTGTTAAATACTGAGGATATAAAGAAAGGCAAAAAAACAAAGTCCTTCTTGTCAAGGAACTTGTGGTTTCCTTGAGAGAGGCAGTTTACCAACTGGCAGCTGGGTGGTTCAGCAGATAGAGCTCCAGGCCTGGAGTCAGAAGGACTTGAGTTCAAATATGACCATATTAGTTGTGTGATCCTGGGCAAGAGATTTCACCCTATTTGCCTCAGTTTCCTCATCTGTAATATGAACTGGAGAAGGAAATGGCCAACCACTCCAGTATTTTTTTTAATTTAATTTTAAGTTTATTTATTTACTTTTAGTTTTCAACATTCATTTCCACAAGAGTTTGAGTTCCAAATTTTCTCCTCATCTCTCCCCTCCTCCTCCACCCCAAGACAGCATGCATCCTGATTACTCCTTCCCCCAATTTGCCCTCCCTTCTATCACACCCCTCCCTTCTCTTATCCCCATCTCCTCTATTTTCTTGTAGGGCAAGATAGATTTCTATACCCCATTACCTGTATTTCTTATTTCCCAGTTGCATGCAAAAACAGTTCTCCATATTCATTCCTAAAACTTTGAGTTCCAACTTCTCTCCCTTCCTCCCTCCCCAACCATCCCCACTGAGAAGGCAAGCAATTCAATATAGGCTGTACGTGTGTAGTTATGCTAAATACTTCCATAACAGTCATGTTGTGTAAGACTATCTATATTTTCCTCCATCTTATCCTGCCCCCCATTTATTCTATTCTCTCTTTTGACCCAATCCCTCCTCAAAAGTGT
The DNA here is from genome assembly GCF_028372415.1 of Notamacropus eugenii. NCBI lineage: Eukaryota > Metazoa > Chordata > Mammalia > Diprotodontia > Macropodidae > Notamacropus > Notamacropus eugenii. The sequence goes on along the minus strand of NC_092874.1, from coordinate 478,362,012 downwards.
TTACTTCTAATTACCCCCTCCTCTCATTTGCCCTCCATTCTATCATCCCCACCACACACCCCACTTATCCTCTTCCCCCCTACTTTTCTGAAGTGTAAGATAGATTTTCATAGAAAATCGAGTATGCATGTTATTCCCTCCTTAAGCCAAATGTAATGAGAGTTGGTTCACTTTTTCCCTCTCACCTCCCCCCTCTTCCCCTCCATTGAAAAAGCTTTTTCTTGCCTCTTCTATGTGAGAGATAATTTGCCCCATTCTCTCTCCCTTACTCCTCCCAATATATTCCTCTCTCACATGTTAATTTTATTTTTTTTAGATACCATCCCTTCCTATTCAACTCATCCTGTGCCCTCTGTTTATATGTATATAATCTGTCCAACTACCAAAATACTGAGAAAAATCTGAAGAGTTCAAATATTATCTTTCCATGTAGGAATGTAAACAGTTCAACTTTAGTAAGTTCCTTATAATTTTTCTTTCCTGTTTACCTTTTCATGCTTCTCTTGATTCTGGTATTTGAAAGTCAAATTTTCTATTCAGCTCTGGTCTTTTCATCAAGAATGAAAGTCCTCTATTTCACTGAATGACCATTTTTTTTCCCTCTGAAGTATTATACTCAGTTTTGTTGGGCAGGTGGTTCTTGGTTTTAATCCTAGCTCCTTTGACTTCTGGAATATCATATTCCAAGCCCTTCAGTCCCCTAATGTAGAAGCTGCTAGATCTTGTGTTGTACTGATTGTATTTCCACAATACTTGAATTGTTTTTTTCTGGCTGCTTGAAATATTTTCTCCTTGACTTGAGAAGTCTGGAATTTGGCTACAATATTCCTAGGAGTTTTCCTTTTTGGATCTCTTTGAGGAGGTGATAGGTGGATTCTTTCCATATTTATTTTACCCTCTAGATATGTCTAGAATATCAGGGCAGTTTTCCTTGATAAATTCTTGAAAGATGATGTCTAGGCTCTTTTTATGATCATAGGTTTCGGGTGGTCTCATAATTTTTAAATTGTCTCCTCTGGTCAGTTGTTTTTCCAATGAGATATTTCACACTGTCTACTATTTTTTTCATTCTTTTGATTTTGTTTTATAATTTTTTTGTCCTTCATAAAGCTTCCATCTGCTCCATTCTAATCTTTAAGCAGTTATTTTTTTCGGTGAGCTCTGGCACCTCCTTTTCCATCTGGTCAGTTCCACTTTTTAGGGCATTCTTCTTCTCGTTGGCTTCTTGGATCTCTTCTGCCATTTGGGTTAGTCTATTTTTTAAAGTATTATTTTCTTCAGCATTTTTGGGTCTCCTTTAGCAAGCTGTTGACTCATTTTTCATGATTTTCTTGCATCGCTCTCATTTCTCTTCCCAATTTTTGCTCTACTTCTCTTATTTGATTTTCAAAATCCTCTTTGAGCTCTTCCATGACCTGAGACCAATGCAATTTTTCTTGGAGGCTTTGGATGGAGGAGCTTTGACTTTGCTGTCTTCTGTCTGCATGTTTTGATCTTCCTTGCCACCAAAGTAAGATACTATAATTTGATTCTTTTTCCTGTTTTTGCTCCTTTCCCCAGCCATTTTTAGAGAAGGTAAGTTCTCTGCTTCCAATTCTCTGTCAGCTGCCTGATCCTCCTACAATTTGTGGGTCTAGAGCTCCAGAAACAGTCACTGCTGCTGCCCATGCTGCTGCTGTGGCTGCTGTGGGTTCCTTTCCTCTCAGCTGCTCTGGGGCTGGGGCCAGACCACTCCACTGTCCCGAATGGTCCCACAGGAAGGTCCCACTGACCTTCCAATTTGTCTTCAGTGTTTTGGGGTCGTGAAGTCTGAAAACTGCCACCGGGTGTGAGAGATTCAGTCTCCCCAAGGCCTGCTGAAGTCCCATCCATGGTGGCATGGCCCTCACTGGAGTGCACTCTGCCCCCAACATGGCATGATGGACACTTTCCAGCGACCTTCCAGGCTGTCTTGGGCTGGAGATTTGCTTCATTCCATCATTCTGTGGGTTCTGTAGCTCCAGAATTTGTTTAGACCATTTTTTGCAGGTATTTGGCTGGGCTTGGTGAGAGTGCTCTAGAAAGTCCGCCATCTTGGCTCTGCCATCTTGGCTCCAGCCCCTCCCACTCCAACATCTTTGCTGAGAAAGCCCCAAATGAGCTCAGGGAGAGTGGGAAACAACTGAACAACAGCAACACAAAGCAAATGATAACAGCATTGACCTCAGGGTTGTCGTGAGGATCACGTGAGTGTTGTCACATCCACAAGGGGCTTTGTAAGGCTTAAAGCGCTATGTACAGGGCTGGTTATTGTCATTATGTACAAAGAAGATGTGCACAGGAGGCACTGGAGATCCTCGAAGATGGGAGGATGACAGGGAGGACAAGGTATGAGCCAAGAGAAGGCCAGGACTAGGGGTCCCCAAAGACAACAGTCTAGGGGGCCAGGGAGCAACTGGGTCTGAGAGCAGAGTGGGGTGAGCTGGGGGATGCCCTGAAGAAGAAGGCAGGGGCCACACAGTCAGCCTGAGAACCCTCTCCCCTTTCAGGGTATGGGGTAGGGTGACCCTGTTGTGCTCTTTCTTTGCTCATTTCTTAGGGAAGTACCAGAGCTGATTGTAGTGATTTGTGTAAAAGGGCAAGGGAGCTGTGCTGTTAGTGGGCATAGGGAAGCCTAGGCTCTAGGAGACACAAGGCCTGAGATGCCTCTGATGTCCACCATCTGAGGGATAGTGGTGTACCATGCATTAATCTTGACCTGGAGAACCGAGAATGCGGTCCAGAAATGGGATTGAATTAAGCCCTTCCTCATTTATATACACCTTCTTCTCTTGAATTTAAACATCTGCTCACAGTTTTAGACACCTGAACATCCCCTTTTCCTGGCTGCCCCCACTGCACCCCTCCCCCAACACCACTGTCTCTGCCTTCAGGGAGGACCCTGGCCCATGACCTTCACAGAGCCTGGCTTCTACTCATGTGATATTATGGGTCATAATCATCCGTGAACATCACCTCCCTTTAGCACCTCAGCAAGCTTGTCTAGAGAGTTTTGAAGTTTGCAAAACACTTTGCAGATATGATCTCACCAAATTCTCGCAATGCCCCTGGGAGGTAGGTGGTTTGATTAGCCCTATTTTTACAGATGAGGAAACTGGGGTTGAGTGAGATTACATGTCTTTCCCAGGGTCACAGAGCTAGGGCACCTTGAAATGAGATTCAGACTCAGGTCTCCCTGACTTTCTCAATGCCCCTACTTAATCTACTTAATGCCCCCTACTTAATGCCCCCTAACTGCCTACTAGGTTCCTGCAGAACAAAGATTAGTTCATTCCTGTCTGTATCTCCAGAGTCTAGTATAAGGCCTGACACTTAGGTGCTCATGAAGTGCATGTCTATTGATTATCTAAACTCAAGGACAGCAAGGACTACGTCATTTAAATTTTTTATTACTCCATGGCCTTGTTTAGTGGTCTGTATACTGTAGGTGTTTAATAAAGGGAATAGTGGAATAAACATTTATTAAGCACCTACTATGTGACAAGCAGCGTGCTAAGTGCTTTACACATATTATCTCATTTGATCCTCACAACAACCCTGAAAGAATCACTATTTTACAGTTGAGGCAGACAGAGGCTAAAGGCTTGACAAGGATCACACAGCTAGTTAGCATATGAGGCTGCGTTTGAACTTCCTGACTCCAGGACCAGAGCTCTATCCACTGTGTTACCTGTCTGCCTCTATTGTGGCATAAATAATGAATGAAAAACTGAACGAACATATCTGACTGGAGAAATCATTTTGAATACTGCAAACATTAAACATGGGATGCATATTTTAGTGAAAGCCACAGCTAAATTCAAAAGTGATGTAAAAGTTCCCAGGATCCATGAGATGGGTTTTGTAAGTGAACAGGAAGGCACCAAATTAGGGTATATAAGGGAGTTCAAAAGCAGACTCCTGCCTCCCCTTTCTTGGGCATCTGTGGTGTCCACATGTGAAAGTGGATGTTAGTTACTCCTCCTCAAGCAAGTCAAGCACTTTTCCTAGGGCTTTGAGCTATGGAGTCAGCTTTCTCCATTGCAGCTGGCCCGGCCAACTCTCCAGCTTTTCAAAATAACCTTATCATATACTACCAAGCATCCCCTTGTCTCAACAGTCTGCCAAGACATTTTTAAATGAACTATTCTTCTCCAAGTTTGGAAAAAAATATAGGCTTTCATTTCAAGTAAGACCAAAGGACTCATTTCTTAGGGAAATCTGTTAGTATCCTGGGCCCTTCTGAGGAGGATGCTGATATATACACTACTATTATTAGTTATTAAAGTTTAAGAAGCTTAATTTAGAAAAAAAGTTATCTTCCTGGGGAAGATATCATTCCTGAGCTTGGCCTCCATCAAACTGACCTTGGGCAGTTCAGAAAATAATATTCACAAACTTTCATACTAAGTGCTCCCGCAGCCCTCCCGTTCATGGCAAGAATGTTGGTTCAAACACAATGCTTCCCCGTCAGCCACTGCTGGTCCTGGAAGAGTCTGCAACAATGTCCTAAGTAAGAGTGAGCTTGGTCCCGTCTACTTCCTTAAATAGTTTCTGCCCTGTGGCAGGGATGTGTGGTTGGGATACAGCAGCTCAAGGGTGTAATTCTACCTCATGGGTGACCCAAGAAGAGTCAGTTTGCCCTCCACATTTCTGTTTTCTCACCTGTAAATACAGGCAGTGAGGGAAAGATCAGTGACTCTTTCCATCATATTGGCAATCCTAGGTGGGGGAGCTGGTGCAATGAGTTGGATTCCAATCCTGGCCTGTTTGTGGGATCTTTGTCATGTAATTATGTCTCGGTCCATCCTCTGTATATGGATGTAATTGTATGACATGACCTCTAAGATGTCTCCTAGCTCTAGCTCTGTGATCTTTGACTTGATAGATAAGTTCTGGGGCATAACAGAAGGTATTTAGTTAGAGGTTAAGTGATTTGTCCACGATCACACAGTTTGCAAAGGTCAAAGGTCAAAGTTGAATTTATTTTTATTTTTATTTTTTTTAGAGTGGGAAGGAACTTTATTTTTTTTTAGTTTTTTATTTAATTTTTAACATTCATTTTCACAAAATTTTGGGTTCCAAATTTTCTCTCCATTTCTCCCCTCCCTGCACCCCAAAACGTTGAGCATTCTAATCTCTGCTATCACCAATCTGCCCTCTCTTCTAACACCCCTCCCTTCCCTTGTCTCCATCTTCTCTTTTGTCCTGTAGGGCAAGATAACTTTCTATACCCCATTACCTGTATTGCTTATTTCCTAGTGGCAAGAACAGTACTCGACAGTTGTTCCTAAAACTTTGAGTTCCAACTTCTCTTCATTTCTCCCTCCTCACCCATTCCCTTTGGGAAGCAAGCAATTCAACATAGGCCATATCTGTGTAGTTTTGCAAATGACTTCCATAATAGTCATGTTGTGTAAGACTAACTATATTTCCCTTCATCCTATCCTGCCCCCCATTTCTTCTATTCTCTCTTTTGATCCTGTCCCTCCCCAAGAGTGCTGACTTCAAATTGCTCCCTCCTCCCATTGCCCTCCCTTCCATCCTCCCCCCGACTCTGCTTATCCCCTTCTCCCCCACTTTCCTGTATTGTAAGATAGGTTTTCATACCAAAATGAGTGTGCATTTTATTCCTTCCTTTAGTCAAATGTGATGAGAGTAAACTTCATGTTTTTCTCTCACCTCCCCTCTTTTTCCCTCCACTAAAAAGTCTTTTGCCTGCCTCTTTTATGAAAGATAATTTGCCCCATTCCATTTCTCCCTTTCTCCTCCCAATATATTTCTCTTTAACCCCTTAATTTCATTCTTTTAAGATATGATCGCATCCTATTCCATTCACTCTGTACTCTGTGTGTGTGTGTGTGTGTGTGTGTGTGTGTGTGTGTGTATGATCCCACCAACAACCCAGATACTGAAAAGTTTCAAGAGTTACAAATATTGTCTTTCCATGTAGGAATGTAAACAGTTCAACTTTAGTAAAGTCCCTTATGACTTCTCTTTGCTGTTTACCTTTTCATGCTTCTCTTCATTCTTGTGTTTGAAAGTCAAATTTTCTTTTCAGCTCTGGTCTTTTCATCAAGAATGCTTGAAAGTCCTCTATTTCATTGAAAGACCATTTTTTCCCCTGAAGTATTATACTCAGTTTTGTTGGGTAGGTGATTCTTGGTTTTGGTCCTAATTCCTTTGACTTCTGGAATATCATATTCCACGCCCTTCAATCTCTTAATGTTGAAGCTGCTAGATCTTGTGTTATCCTGATTGTATTTCCACAATACTTGAATTGTTTCTTTCTAGCTGCTTGCAATATTTTCTCCTTGACCAGGGAACTCTGGAATTTGGCCACAATGTTCCTAGGAGTTTCTCTTTTGGGATCTCTTTCAGGCAGTAATTGGTGGATTCCTTGAATACTTATTTTGCCCTCTGGTTCTAGAATATCAGGGCAGTTTTCCTTGATAATTTTATGAAAGATGATGTCTAAGCTCTTTTTTTGAACATGGCTTTCAGGTAGTCCCATAATTTTTAAATTGTCTCTCTTGGATCTATTTTCCAGGTCAGTTGTTTTTCCAATGAGATATTTCATATTATCTTTCATTTTTTCATTCTTTTGGTTTTGTTTTGTGATTTCTTGGTTTCTCATAAAGTCAGTAGCCTCCATCTGTTCCATTCTAATTTTGAAAGAACTATTTTCTTCAGTGAGCTTTTGAACCTCCTTTTCCATTTGGCTAATTCTGCTTTTGAAAACATTCTTCTCCTCATTGGCTTTTTGAACCTCTTTTGCCAATTGAGTTAGCCTATTTTTCAAGGTGTTATTTTCTTCAGCATTTTTTTGGGTCTCCTTTAGCAAGGTGTTGACCTGTTTTTCATGCTTTTCTTGCATCTCTCTCATTTCTCTTCCCAGTTTTTCCTCCACCTCTCTAACTTGATTTTCAAAATCCTTTTTGAGCTCTTCCATGGCCTGAGCCCATTGAATATTTATTTTGGATGTTTGAGATACAGAAGCCTTGATGTTTATGTCTTTCCCTGATGGTAAGCATTGTTCTTCCTCATCTGAAAGGATGGGAGGAGATATCTGTTCACCAAGAAAGTAACCTTCTATGGTCTTATTTTTTTTTTCCCACTTTTCTGGGCATTTTCCCAGCTGGTACTTGACTTCTGAGCTTCCTCTCCACACCCATCTGGCCTCCAATTAGGCCCAGCTAGTGCTTGGGGGCTGAGATTCAAATGCTGCTTCCCAGCCTCAGGGCTTTTGGTGGAGGCGGGGCTGCTATTCAGTGTGAGATTAAGTTCAGGTGCTCAGGTGGGGGCAGGGCCACCACACTGGGCTCAGTTCCTTCAGGGGTTTATGCAGAGACTTTCAACAATGAATCTGGGCTCCTGCCTGCTTGGGGAGCCCTTGTCCTCTGCTGCATCTGCTGCTGCCTCCCGAGAGGGCCTGAGCTATGGAGACACGTGGCTCCCCTCTCGGTGAGCTGAGAAGACCCTCTCACTGACCTTTGGTGCCTGTGGGTGGAGGGACCTCTGAGGCTGCTGGAGATTCTGTCCCTGAAGCCTGCTGGGATCTGCTCCTCTCAGTGCCATGCGGCCAAGGCAGGGCTGGGCTCTGCTCTGGGTCCAGGGCACGACCAACATTTCGTGTTGGTTTTTCAGGTCTCTCTGGAACAGAAATCTCCTCCACTCTGTTGTTCTGTGGCTTCTGCTGCTCCAGAATTTGTTGGGAGTTCTTCTTTACAGGTATTTTATGGGCTATGGGTTCCGAGCTAGCATATGTGAATCTTTCTACTCTGCCATCTTGGCTCCTCCCCCCCCCCCAAAGTTGAAGTTAGAGCCCTAGCCCAGCACCATACACCTGTAAAATGAGGATAAGGATGCTTGGAGAAGCCACCTCAGAGTCATCAAGGAAAAGCCGGGGAAACAGAAACCTTTATTCCTCTTTTTCTACCCCAGTCACATGGTGACCTTTACATGAATCCAGGGGTAGCCAGGGAGAGAACCATTAGAAAGAGGTAAGATGGGGAGTGTCTATGAGGGCAATGGACCAGAAAGAGTGAGAACATTCTCCCAAGGGCTAGGTGGTAGCAGCAACGCTTTCTCCCTCTCAGTTTCTCCACCTTTCTGGATCCAAAAGCATGGCTGGCATTGCACTGTCTGTATATGGTTTTCCTACCTCATCCACAAGCAACATTGTGAATAATTCTCAGCAGAACCCCAAACTAGGAGGAAAACACGAGAAAATATAAGACAGACTCCCAGCCTTCAGGGGTCTCTTTCACTGGGAGAATTAGGATGTTCTCAGACTGACTATCTGGACTTAGATCTATAAATGGAGAAAGACAGAGGTGGACAGCTATAGAGAAAGAGAGACAGGGGTGAGGATAGAGAGACAGGGGGTGGGCAACCAGAGAAAGAAGGGAGAGGAGAGATTTAGAGTGAGAAAGGCAGTAGAAAGAGAAGAGGAAGAAAAAGAGGAGGAGGAGAAAGAAGACAGGTGGGACTGGCACTTGGTTATTTTACCATCTCTCCTCAGTGTGAGATCCCCTTTCATTGCTGCCCACATTGAAAAGGTCAGTGCCAATAACAGAGGAGTGATGCAGACATTTAAGGATTAGGGGAGTTCCAGGAGTCACTGAAGACTGAGGTGCTGTGGGAAAGGTGACTGCTTCACCCCTTTGGTGTCCTCTGTCTTGAGGACAAACTTTGGCTTTTGCTGGGATATTTCATTGAGGTAACCATGCTTTCATGTGGGTGCTATGGGGCTTACGATGATGAATCAGCCAGTCAGTTAATAAACTTTTATTAAATACCTAATATGCCCCAGGCAGAAAGACAAAAGACAGGCCCTACTGTCAAAGAACTCACAGTCTAATGGGGGAGACAACCTGCAAACAGCAATTTCCAACAAGCTACATTCAGGATCAGTTAGAGAAAGGCAATAGAGGGCTTTTAGCTAGGACTTGTTAGGAAGTCAGGGAAGTCAGGAGATAGAAATGGTGAGGGAGAGATGGCGTTTTCTTTGCCTTTCTTATGCACAACATTGTTGGTAACAAGCTGAGGCTGTTCACCCCTGCCAGATGACTCTACATTGACCTTTCAGTTACTTATGGGGTAATTATGATTCTTTGGATACTGTAGTGTTACAGGCCTGCCAGTCTGAGAACTTTTCTGGGAGAATATTGATGTTAAAGGAATAGGCTTTTGTGGCAGTAACCAGTGTGGGATCATTAAAAGATTATGCAGTTTCTCAAGTGAAATCCATCTTTCTCTTTCCTTCCTATTCATTTCTGGGTACAGCTCACTCATTTTTAATCTGCAATACCTACCCAAGGTAGATACACTGATAGAATAACTCAATTGGCTACCTTCCTTCCAACTGTTAAAGGCTGGATAATATATGTTTTTCATCCACTTAGGTTTTCTACTATGAGTGGTTAGACTTAACTGTTTCAAATTACTATGGCTGTCACTGAGAAGACATGATGTTCCAAGACCTGAGGCAGTGTCTAGGGCCAATTAATTGTAAAACCCAAACTGTACTCCTTCAATGCATCTGTAATCTCATTGATGTAGGTACTGCCTCCAACTGTCACCAATCAGCAGGGTGGCAATGCTGGAGCTTGTGGTACAGGGAGAAGTGATATTGCTGGACAGCTTAACAGGATGAGGTGATGGATAATATGCAGCTGATTGAACTGATGGATCCCACTGGGGCTCATGGAAAACAAACATAGGAAAGACAGTAACTGACATTTGGACAGCACTTTAATGTTTTCCATAAGGAAATGCGTAAGCATTTATTAAGTATTCACTGTGTGTCAGGCACCATGCCAACCAAAAGGCATCAACCAAAAGGCACAAACTATGCCCTCAAGGAGCGACAGCATGCAAGTTTTTTTTAATGTACATTTTATGTACATAAAAAGATACAGGAGTGTAAATGGAGTACAGTCTCAGAGCGGGTTAGTTAGCAGTGAGAGGATCATGGAGGGAGCAGGGAAAGCCTCCTGGAAAAGGCGACATTGCCAGGAGGCAGGGATGAGAAGGCAGCTGGACCTTGCGGACATTCCACTGCACCCCTCAGCCTCGGTTGCCCTTTACAACATAACAGATGACTCTTCAGGTTCAGCCATTCTCCCAGTTCCGAAGCTGCCTGATGATACCGTTGTCTGGCTCCCAAACACCAAGAAAGCAGAGCTGTTTGTTTCCAGTGCATTCTGCCATTCTAGCATTGCCTGTTAGCAGATGTAATTTGTAGCTTGTAAAGGGATCAGGGGAGCTGGGAGTGAGAGCAGACTGCTTACAGTGTTGGATGTTTGCATTTGAAAAGGGCACAGAGATAGCTGTTGTCGTGTGGGTGCATATAGACCTGCTTTGTTCTTATACACAGCACCCTGGGGTGGGATCTGGTTTTCCTTTTTTCTTGTGAGAGACTGAGAAAGAAGCAGCCAACCGCTGCCTTCCTTTCATTTCAGATTTGGTCCTTATTTCTCTCTTAACACATCTGCCGAAAGGATGGCTCTCTTCAGAGTCCTTCTTACTAGTGGCTAAGCACTCCACAGATGCCTCCTGGGAAGTACAGGCTATTGACATAGGCAGGTATGAGTTTAGGGGCTCCAACCTCTCCTATCTTTCCAGTCTTCTTATGCCTTACTCCTCCCCTAAGTCCCCCTTTCCTAGAAGACTTGGATCCAGGGACACTGTCCTCATCGCTGTTCCTCAAACAAAATATTCCAATTCTAGATTCTGGGCATTTTCACTGCCTGTCCTCCCTGCCTGGGATGCTCTCCTTGCTCATGTCCATCTGCTTTAAGTCCCATCTACCAAAAGCCTTGCCTCTGTTGATTATCTCCCACTGATCGAGTATAAAACTTGCTTGCACATGCTGCCTCTCCCACTAGACTGTGAACTCCTCCAGAACAGGGACTGTTCATTTGGTCATGTTTTGGGAGGTTGGTTTTTACATTTCTTTGTATCCCCAGTACTAAGCTCAGTGCATGGCACATGGTCAGTGTTTAATAAATGTTTGTTGATTGTTTGCTAACTCCCAAGTATTCTCCCCTCATTTTGCCCCGGTGGCTTCTATTAGTGAAAGATAGAGCAGCTGGCTCCTCAGAGCTTGACCAGCTCCCCTGGGGAAAGGATATCCTAATATGTTGCCTTCCTGAAAGCAGGTGACATGACCAGATAGATGTCCGAGGGCTTGGCTTCCAGTCCCATTTAATTAGCCAGTGTTTGAATTTGGGCAAATCATTTAATCAAGCTCTCGGGGCACCAATTTTCTTATTTATAAAATAACAAGTTCAGTAATGTCCAGCATGTATACATGCTTCAGGATCCGCACCATTCTTGTAGATTATTCATTCCCTGTAACAATTAGACTTCTTGAAATTCCTTCCAGTTTTGTGATCTATGCTTCTATGACTCAACGATATCAGAAATCTTTAGAAATTGTTTAAAGCTTCATAAGCATGAAACCAAAGAGATAAGTTGTTTGCATGCTGTATGCCCCATTAGGCTGCTGCTTGAGAACAGGAATTGTTCTTCGCAACCCTAGTGCTTAGTACAGTGCCCGGCATGCACTAGATGTCTAATAGAAGCTAGTTGACTGATAATTAAATCAAAATATAAAATACAGAATGAAACCTTTCATAAAATCCTTTTCATTTCAAGGATTTGACAATGTAAGGACTGAGTGAGTTGAACAACAACGAGGCAAGAAAGCCTTTTGTGCTGTGTGTCTCTTCCATAGCTATCTGGAAGTCTCCATAGCACTGCATGACTGAGAGAGATGGCACACCCCAAGGATTTCAGATCAAGGATCACCCACAGGAGAGTGGAGAAATTCATGGTCGTCAAGAGCAGGTTCCAACATGTATCAAACAAGGAGTTGGTGAGCTGAAAAGAGAAATGAGTAGATTAAAAAAAGGATAGGCTGGTCACGTGAAGGGTAAAGTATAACCATTGGGCAGCTTTATGCTCCATCAATATCATCTCGATGAAAAGGGAAAAGAGGAGATGCCCCAAACATCAAGTGGAGCCCTTATGGGAGCAAAAGGGAGGGCATAGCCAAGGCCATACAAGGTGGGCAAGCACAGATAAGCTACAATGTGTCATTCATTCCTGGACCCATCTGGTCATGTGTTTGTGATGTCCAGAGGAAGAGAACTGATGGTCCCATTGTACTCAGGTGACAGCTGGAGTATTTTGTTTGCTTTTGGGGACCACAGTTTAGAAAAGATAAGGATAAACTGGAGAATGTCCAGAGGAGATCAACCAGAATGACAAAGGATCTAAGGTTCATGTATCATAAGGATCTTCTAAAGGAACTAGGTGGCAGAGTAGATGGAGTGCCAGGCTTGGAGGCAGGAAGACTCATCATCGTGAAATCAAATTTGGCCTCTGACACTTACTAGCAGTGTGACCCTGGGCAAGTCACTTAATCCTGTTTGCCTCAGTTTCTTCATCTGTAAAATGAGCTGGAGGAGAGAAGGCAAACCACTGCCATATCTTTCAGAAGAAAATCCCAAATGGGGTCATGAAGAGTAGGACATGACTGAACAGAAGAAGGAGCTAGGGTTGGTTAGCCTGGATATGAGAAGATTTTAGGGAACACTTTATACCTACTTTCAAGGATTGGAAAGATTGTCATAAAGAAGGGGAATTGGGACTGTTCTATTTGGTCTCCGAGGGCAGAACTTGGAGCAGTAGAACTATTTTGTCTTGATGTTAGGGAAAACTTCCTAACAATCCAATCTCTCTTAAAGTGGGTTATCTTGAGAGGAACTGGGCTGGAGCTGACTCATCCCTGTTGGTCCTGCCTCATCACTTTAGAAGGTGTCCTGGGCTAACCCAGAGATGTCTAGAAGGTACCCACACTTCCCAGAATTCTTTGTGACCTCATCCATTGCAAACACCCCTAAGCTTCCTTAGAGATTCGACAGGTTTATGACAAATTTATTATTCCCACTAAACATCCTCCAAGGAGAACATTAGGGCTATCACTTCTACTGTCTCACTGTTCTCTTTAAAGCTAGGAATGGGGTTACTCTATAGCCAAGTGAAACTGGCTCCTAGGTTTCTAAGCTATAGACAACCCACCCCTGGGACCTGCTTACTTTACCCAGGTCTAATTCTGCTGCTACTGCTAATGAATTCCCCCTTTTCCTTTCTCTTAGAAACTGTGTTGAGGTTCCTGGCACTTTACTCAGCTATCCCTTGAGAACTCTTAAGGAAAAATTCACTTCCCTCTTCAATCACATCCTGGTGCGTGGCTGCTGAGATCAGATTTCTTGCTGCATCTGTCAGAAGATCATAGAGTCTTTCATCAAAATGGTGGAGCTGGAATCGGTGGCCTCAGGGGTCACCTAGGCCAACCCCCTCCTTTTACCAAGGAGCAAAATGAGACTCAAAGGCAATTGGGATTTGAGATCATCGGCATAGAGATCAAAAGCCAGAAAGAACCTTAGAAACCATCTAGTCTAACCCCCTCATTTTAGAGATAAGGAAAGGAGATGCAGGGAGGCAAAATAATTTGTCCAAGGTTACAAAGGTGCTAAAGATCAGAGCAAAGACTTGAAGCTGGGTCTTTCGACACCCAATTCAGTGTTCTTTCTGCTGTGTTTATAGGCATTAAAAATCCTTCTTAGACACTTGCATTTCCACAGCCACTGTGTCCTTCCTGGTAGACTTGTTTTTCCTCTTTGTTCTTGAATCTCTACTGGGCTTTATTTTCCTGCACCCCGAGACTTTTCTTGGACATTCCCTTAGCCTTTAGACCCTTTGTGTTAGAAATGTGACTTTCCCAGAGCATTCACCCAGCTTCCCCACTCATCTCTGGTAGTCTGAAAATCACTCTTGATCTGATCATTATTCAGAGAGGCGGGAAATCTCAGAGCTGAACAGGATCTCAGCATCCATCCAGTCCAATTCATACCGAATCAAGACTCCCTTCTACAGCATACCCTCCGAGTGTTCATCCATTCTCTATTTGAAGACCTCCAATGAGAGGGAAGCCATTAACTCCCAAGACAGCCAATTTCACTCTTGGACAGCTTTCAATGCTTGGAAGTTTTTCCTTAGTAAGCTTATATCTGCTTCCTTTGCTATTCTCTTCCCAGCTGTAGCCACTGGGCACTCCTTCTTTCCCTCCATCACTCCCATTGCCCCTACCCTTGCCCCATTGTTCAATTAAAAATAGACTAGTAGAAATGGGACAAATTCATTGGCATGTTGGCCAGACTGTATTCCTAGCATTTCAGAACCAGCAGAGACCAACCCCAGTAATGTGACCCTTACATTGTGGCTACCTCATCCAAGCATGGGAGATGGTGTTGTGAATGCCTGTGGTTTACGCACCTAGACCTACCAATCAACTACCAATCAATCCATCAACAAGCATTTACTGAACAGGCTTTTTATTGTTCTCGGCTTTGTGCTAGTTGCTAAGGATATACACACAAATTATAATAAACTCCTGTCTTCAAGGAGCTTATATTCAACTAAATTTATTTTGGGGCGATGGAGGCTCCCCAAATTTAATCCATGATTCTATTTGCTCTTAACCTAGTGGTATGGCCTCTTCTTCTGCCTCATCACCTTCTTCTGGTTCTCCTGTTTTTATTTTGTACCAATTGACTCCTGGCCTTGCTTAAAAGTACCATATCCAAGTTTTTATAGGATCATAGACTGAGATCTGGAAGCTGCCACCAAGCCCCACTCCCTCATTTTACAGATGAGAAAATGGAGGACAGAAGTGGTTACATGACTTACCTAGGGATAGAAAATGTCTGAGGTGGGATTCAAACCTAGAACTTAGGTCCAGAATGTTGCCCACTACACCATTTGCTTCTTTTCTCCCACTGCCACCTTTCTCTCTACCTTTCCTGGGTTCTCTGATCCTGTCTCACTTTGGTTCAGTCTGTTAAGACTGTGGGTGTCTTGGGTCTCCTGAACCTGCTTCTCCAAGTCTCGTTTATGGATGGAGGGAGTCTAAGGGCAAGTAGCCCCAGCTTTGTTATTTACATGGGATGCAAATAGACCCAAGGGCTATGGAACAAAGTTGTGATGAGGTCCTGTTGTTCCCTCCTCATTCTTCCCTAGATTTCCTTTGGGTTCTAGCCTGGCACCTGGCTCTCACCTGTCTTCAGGCAGCCTCTAGGCTCTGGCCCTTGTGAGCTTATGTGTGCTTATCTTGACTCACCTTCTATTCCTGGCAGGTTGTCACTACTTAGCTCTGCCCTTGGCAATGACTTTACTTCTTTTGCTTCTTCTAATAAGGCTGCTTTGTTGCCCAGTGCTCTGAGACATCCTCCTTATGCTGGTCCAGCACCCTCTGATGGACTTGCCCTGGGATGCTCCCTCTTTGCCATAGTGAAGCAGACTGACACCCTAGAGCTGGCCATGTCTCTTTTTTCTCCTCAGCTGCTACCTCCAGTCTTTACTCTGTTCTCAGGCTGAGGAGTTGTGGTCTCTGCCTGTGTTCCTCCCTGAGAGCTAAGTTGGGCACCCACTCTGCTTTAAGAACTAGAAATGATGACTTATTTATTGTTAAATTCCAGGCTGTTTCTGTTCAAAGTCCTGGACTGGGGTCAGAAGGCCCGGCTTCAGCTCCTATCTAATTAATGCCTGTTTGAACTTGGGCAAGGCAATTAAGCCCCTGGGCCTCAGTTTTTTCATTTATAAAATAACAATAGTAGTAGGGGCCGTGTATAGAGTGTTTTACACAGATGATCTCATTTGTTTCCCACAACAACCTTGTGAGGTAGGTACTATTATTATCACCATTTTACAGATAAGGAAACAGGCTGAGAGAGGTTTCAGTATTACTCAAGGTTACATAGCTACTAAATGTCTGAGGCAGGATTTGAACCCAAGGCGTTCCTGACTCCAAGCCCAACATCATATTTGCCATGCCACCAAGCTGCCTTCAGAATGACGAGGCCAGACAACATGACTTCTAAGATCCCTTCAGTCTCTAAATGAATGAACACGAACTATAACGAGGTTAGAAAGGCACACAGCAGTATCAGCACACTTCCCTCCTTTCTCCACACTCCTGCAAAAATGCCCCAACTGGGCCCAGTGCCAAGGAAAACAATGGTTGGTTTGTTTTTTCCCCTCTGCTGGGGGCCAGACCAGGACCCAAGAAGGAACAGGAGCCAGGCTGCCCAAGGTCAATCAGAGGATTATAATGATTGACCAAGAGGAGGCACAACTTAGCTTGATTCTGCTTTCAGTGCCAGGAAGACTGATTTTTGCACTGGGAAGGACAGAGTGAAATAGTTAATGGAGACCAGAAAACCAAGAGAAGTGAGGACATGAGAAAATAGTCAGGAGCTCCTCTCAATAAATATAAATCACCAGATCTGGGCAAACAGGGTCCAGAAAGGACCAGCAGATGTGCTTAATCAACTGCTGTCTAACTTCAGAGAGATCCCAAAGAATGGGAAAGAATGACAATGCTCCCCAAGGACGTGTTCCAGTTGCTTAAAAAGTAGGGGAAAGGAAGACCATAGGCTGATGATGTTGACCCTGATACTCGACAGAATTCTAAAACCTATCTTAAATTTGTTTCTGATATCTTTAACTTCTCTACTACAGTAGCCCTGTCCCCCATCTCCCACTGAACTTCCCCTTGTAATGAAGGAGGAGGGAGATGGCTGAATCAACCCCCCTAATACAGTGACCATCTCTAACAGCATGTGCCACACCCCAAATCCACAACCCCCACCTCTCCGGTTAAGGGAGCAAAGAGCGTTTCTTCTTCCCTTCTCCGGGGACAAGTTTTTTGGTCATAATAATTCTATGGTATTCAGTCTCATTGTCCTTTCAGTGTCCACAGCTGTGTCGTTGTTTACTCATTTTTCAGTCATATCTTAGCCTTCGCAACTCCCTTTGGGGTTTTCTTGGTAAAGATATTGGAGTGGTTTGCCATGACTTCTCCAGCTCATTTTGTAGATGAAGAACCAGAGGCAAACAGAGCTAACTGACTTCACAGGGTCACACAGCTACTAAGTATCTGAGGTCATATTTGAACTCAGGAAAGTGAGTCTGCCGGGCTAGGCACTCTATCCAACTCGCTGCCCTGTCCATGACCATAATCTCATGTATGTTGTTTTCTTGACTGTACTCACTTCATTCTGCATCAGTTCATACCATTCTTTTTAAGAGTCTCTGAGTTCCTCATATTCATCAGTGGCCATGACACAATAATATTCTATCATGTTCACAGACCATAGTTTCTTCAACCACTCCATCACTGATGGATAGATACTTTGTTTCCAGTTCTTGGCTACAGTTCTTTTTATCCCCGAAAGTATTGCTACAAATTCTGTGGTTTCGTAGAGCTTTTCTTTCTATCTTTGACCACCTGGGGTATGTGCTCTGCAGTGGGAACTCTGGATCAAAGGGTATTTTTAGAACCTATCATTTAATCCACTAAATTGACACCATATTTAGTTGATTTTGGTTGTGTCTAATACTTCATTGATACCTTGAGGAGGGGCTGAGGGGCAGCAAAGATCCTGGAGAGGTTTGCTGCTTCCTTCTCTAGCCCATTTTATAGATGAGAAAGCTGAGGCAAACAGGATTAAGGGATTTGCCTAGGGTCACACAGCTTGTTAAGTGTTTGAGGACATATCTGAACTCAGGTCTTCCTGACTCTAGGCTTGGCACTCTATCCACTGTGCCACCTAGCTACCCAACCAATCAGCAAACATTAAATGCCTACTTTGTGCCAGGCACTATGCTAGGCACTGGGGATATGAAGACCAAAAATAAAATAAAATAAAATAAAAACAATCCTTACTCTTGAGGAGCTCACATTAGGGGAGAGATAACCATGCAGACATGCATATAAAACAAACAAACAAATAAATGGAGTGAATGGAAATGAGATAACTCTATGAACGTTTTGGAGAGGGGACCTTTGTATTTGGGGGATTGGGAAAGGCTTCATATAGAAGGTGGTACTTGAGGATATGAGATGTTCTGTGAGGGAGAAGTGAGGAGAGGATGAATTCCTGGCATGGAGAGTAGCCAATTCGATAGCACCAAAGAACAGAGAGGTTGCTTTAGCTGTATCCCAGAGTAAAGAAGAGGAATGATATCCAAGGATCCTGGAAAGAGAGGCGGAGACCAGGTGATGGAAGGCTTTAAACGCTACCCTGAGGACTTTGTGTTTGATCTGTGATCCAAGGGACTCTAGGGAACCACAAGAGTTCATTGACCATAATGAAACTGAAGCTACAGTTACAGACAAGGTCTGTGAGCTTTTGAAAGGGGAGCAGGTGATCACTAAGAGCCAGCAGGACTTCAAACAGAATAGGTCAGCCAGAAAATAACCTTTTTTTCTTCTTCATGGGGTTACTGTAGACCTTGGTATCAGGGAGAGCATTCCATAAACTCTCTCATGTTATAGGAGTTAGGGAACCAGAAGAATTCCTGGACCCAAAGAGCGGCCATCGCTGGGTTCCTCTGAACTCGGAGGGAGGTTTCTGATGGAGTACACCATGGATGCATGCTCGGCCCTGTTCTGCTCGATGCTCTCTTTAAAGTTCATTCTTGGCTTACTCATTGCTTATCAAGTTTGCAAAGGACATGGAGCAGGAAGGGACAGCTAACATACTGGATGATGCAGCCAGGAGCCAAAGACATATCAATAGGTTAAAATCATAAGTTGGACTTAATGAGATAAAATTTACTAGAGGTAAAAGTCAAGCTGGATTGTTGACGAATTTTGGCTCTATTGTTCAAGGACTAGCCAAGTTCAGAGAGGCTTATTGCTGGATTGGCTGCACAGCAATTCAATCATTATAATCCTCTGATTGACCTTGGGCAGCCTGGCTCCTGTTCCTTCTTGGGTCCTGGTCTAGCCCCCAGCAGAGGGGAAAAAACAAACCAACCATTGTTTTCCTTGGCACTGGGCCCAGTTGGGGCATTTTTGCAGGAGTGTGGAGAAAGGAGGGAAGTGTGCTGATACTGCTGTGTGCCTTTCTAACCTCGTTATAGTTCGTGTTCATCCATTTAGAGACTGAAGGGATCCTAGAAGTCATGTTGTCTGGCCTCGTCATTCTGGAGGCAGCTTGGTGGCATGGCAAATATAATGTTGGGCCTGGAGTCAGGAAGAATTGACTTAGTTATACACAGGTGAAAAACCTGTATTGGAGGAAAAAATGTGCACAAGGATGAAAAGACAGATCTTTGAACTAGAAAGTCTTGTACTTAGGTCTGAAAAATCAGTTTCACAAGGATAAGCTGTAGGAGAAATGATTAGATGACCATTTTTCATGGGCCGACTCCTACATACTCACTGATTATAATCACTCTGCAAGTTTTTAGCCCACTTGGGCCTTCCCCTGACTTCTTCTTTTCCTGTATGAAGACTGCTGGGGGCTTAGAATTGTACCTTTTAAGATATGGCATCTTGTAGGACTCTTTCCTCCTTGGTCCTCCAAATGCTGGAATTTCTCCATGGGGAATGCCTTAGGATTCTGAACACATTAAATCTCACCAGCCAGCTGCCTGGCCTCCTTAGGCTTCTTTCTCTCTGTACTGCCTAAACCAAGGTTAACCCTACAGGACATATCGGACCCTCCAGCGATCCACACCTGAACTTACCCACAAGCTTCCCAATATCCCTCTCAGATGCAAGTTACACCCAAGGGCTAAACACTTGTGGACATCAAATGAGATCAAATATAGAAATGCCTTGTGAACCTTCCAGCAATTCCACAATATAGCGATTAGTGGTATTTGTGGAAGCATTACTGTTAATGTCCTCAGCTTCCACAGAGTTTTATCTGTGGTATAGTAGAGAGAATGCTGGGTTAGGAGTCAGAAGATCTGAGTTCAGATTCAGCCTCATATATTTACTAGCTGTGTGGCCCTGGACAAGTCACTTAACTTTTATCTGCTTTAGTTTCCTCATCCATAAAAGGAAGATAATAAAAGCACCTACCTCCCAACACTGATTAAATGAGATATTATTTGTAAAAGGCTTTGCAAACCTTCAAAAGTTATTTAAATTAAATGCTAGCTTCTATCATTAATCAATGTCTCTTTTTCTCGCCTCAAATTTGTACACTCTCTCTTCCGTCCTCTCCCTTTTCCCTTCAGTCTCGTACCAGTGTCTATTCTCATTCTCTGTGTACAATCAATAACTGCCTTATGCTCCCATGTCATGCACCAGAAGCCATTGGTTACCAAATCAGGAGAATATCCAATTCATTCTTCCAGAGTTCAAAAGGCAGCCAGGAATCAGAGGCAGGGGCACAGCCATTTCCCCTTCAGATTCACAATCAGAGTTTGTCTCCCTCCCCACACCCCTCCCCCCAAATATCTGGAGGCTTTAGTGGACTGCAAACACCACACAACAAGCAGTGTGAGCTGGTGGGCAAAATGCTGGTGGTGTCTTTGATCAGAATGAGTCAAACGGTATCTCATTGTCCCCTGCCCTGGTCAGACCTTACCTACAATGCTGTGTTCAGTTCTGGGCATCACATTTTAGGAAAGACATTGGCAAATAGGGACATACTGAGAAGATGACAGCTAAGATGATGAGAGGGCTCGAGAGTATTCTATACCAGAAGTAGTTGAAGAGACTGGGGATGTAGAATTTGGAGAAGGGAATCCCGAACATGACAGCTGTCTTCAGTTATTTGGGGACGATTGTGTGGGAAAAGGATTAGACTTGTTCTGAAAGAGGCAGATATAAGTTTGATGAAAGGAAGAATTGCTCAATAATTAGAAGTATCTGGAACTATAATCGGCTGCCTCAGGGGGCATTGGGTTATATTGCGTGGTAGATCTTCTAGGAAAGGTTGGGTTACCACTTGGTAGTTGTGTCATAGTGGGAATTACTGTTGTATTAGACAGATGGCCATGATGGCCTTGAGTTCCCTTCCAAGTCTAAAACTCTCTGCTTCAGGGAGCCTCAGAGGGCATGGATGCTTCTGAAGAAAGCCACCCAGAGCCCACTGAGGAGATGTGTGGGTAGCCCTGTTTCCTAATTTGTGGGTCCAGAGTGCTCTCTTCCAAAATCCATTCGGTCTCTGGACTTCCTGCCTGCCTGGCCTTGATTCCATCATTCTCCTAGGTGATGAAGGACACCTCAAACCTTCCTAGAAGGCTTCTTAGGAGGCTTAATTCTTTGAGTTTCCTATTTCCCCCTCCTCTTCCAATCAGTAAGGCCTGCCAAGGTGTTCATAATCGCTCTTGTTCAAGTTTTTATGGATTCCCCTGGACTTTTATACAAAATAACTCCTTGAATTGATCTTCCAGTCATGATGCTCTCACATCCTTGTAATCCATCCAGCACTTTTCTACCAGATAACTGCTCTTAGATCCAGATGTCACCCTCCCTTTCCCCCCTCCCCACCCAGAAAGTCCACAAGGCTCTTGAGTGCTACATCCCTGGCTGCATCTCTTCATTCTGATTCTGATCCCCCTCTCCAGTCTTATGTCTTTCTCTTTCCTACACAGATCATTTCTTGTCCAAATGGCCTTGTTGCTTCTTGAACAGATGCTGTACATTCCCACTTCTTCATCTTTGCTCATCTGTTCTTCCAGACTGTATTGCCCTCCCATCTTTCCTTTTCCTTTCCATGTGTCCAAACCCTAACTTTCTTGAAGGCCATCTCCAGCCTCAGTTCCTCCATGAAGCCTTCTTGTATTTCTCCAGTGCTTGATGAATCTTCTCCCTCTCTGTCTTCCCCTCGCCACCATGAACTCCTCAGGCACTTCTGATCTGGACTCAGACATCCATTGAGTACTTAGTATATGGTGGGAATGATGATTTCTGCTGTACTCTAAGGTTTGCGCTTAACAAACATTTCATTTTAACTTCACAGTGACCCAGTGAGGTAGCTACTATCATTATCCTTGTTTTACAGATGACTCACAAAGCTATTAAGTGTCAGAGGTGGGATTCGAACCCAGGCCTTGTTGGCTTCAAGTCAAGGAAGCATTCTGTCCATGACACCATGCTGCTCATCTCACCTTGCCTTGTAATTGATAATTTTGTATGTGTTTCCTATCTCTCTAGCTATATAATGCAGGTCTTCAGGGCAGAGACCCTCTATGATACCTTCTGTAATTCTTCCTTTATACTTTGCATACTGTACATTACATATAGTAGGCATACCGTAAAGATCTGTTCACTTCGATGCAATAAATATTTATTAAATGGCTAGCATGTGCCAGCCACAAAGACCAAAATGAAAGTTTCTTCTCTCAAGGAACTCACACTCTACCGGCTCTTTTTTACTTTTTATTTTTTTAAAAAAATGTTTTTGTTGCCTTTTGTTTTTCTATCACTGGTATTTCTGGGTATGGCACCCTTATTATTCTCACCCATCCCAATTGCATCCTCCCTCATTACAAAAAGAAACAGTGAATAAGTGAAAATAGCCCTCACAATGACCACATACAGAAAGTTCTGACCCTGCCATTGTCATAGGGGTCCTGGAGTTCAAGCTGGCAAGGACCTCTGAGACTTTAGAGCCCATCCTCCAACAGGACACTCAGGAGCTGAACTCCCTTTGCCAACATTCTAAGGGTAATAGATAGGAACAGGCTGAGGGGAAGGGAAGGGTGGATGGGGAGGAGGAATAGAAGTCCAGTTCAGAGCAAGGTTCCTCCCAGCACCCAGCCCAGCACTCAGCATTAGGCCTCCTTGCCTCTGAGGACTAGAGGTTGCATCGTTACTGTATGAACAGCTGCCACCTTTCCACATAGTAGTGAAGTCATGGTTGCTTCTCTTGCCTGATTTTAGATGTACAATGTGAGATATTCCCATCATAAGTAGGTAGAAATTCAAAACAAACATTGACAGCCCTTCTAGCCCTCTAACACAGAGCAACATTTATTGCTCAGGCTCCTTCCCTAGCTGGCAGCTAAGGGGAATAGGTTTTTTCCCACGGTGGCCCTGGAAACCTGGCTAGATTTGAATCCCCAAGCAAGATCCCCAGCGACCAGTACTGCCTGGCTGCCTCCTGAGAGGCTCTAGTTCTTGGGAGGGAAAAGTTGCGTTAGCTCCTGGTGATGCCAGAAAAAGATGCTGAGCTGTGCAGGGCTCTGGAAGGCTGACTCAGTTGCTTCTTAAAGCTTCAAAGCATCACCATATTGCTACCCCTGATGCCAAATCTCTTTCCTAGCCTCCAACATTCAATTAAACCATTTCTAATCCCATCTGGACAGCTGTATGGGCTCCCAAAGTCACCTGAGGGGGCAGCATGAAATCAAGAAGAAAGCCCCTTTGTGTAGGGAACACCGAAACTCCCTTTCCTTGTAGGAAAGGACTCCCTAGAGCAGGGACCAACATCCTGGCCGGATGGTCACCCAGCACCACACAACCAGGTACACCAGGCAGAGCTAGCCCATGGGGCACTGTGTACAAATGCAAATGCCCAGAAAGATCAGGGGAGGGAAAGTTGGACACATGTCTGCTTCAGTCTGCACTGAGTTCGCCAGTTCTCCCTCCAGAGATGGAGAGCATTTTTCAGCATGAGTTCTTCGACTCATTGCTTTGAATGATTGTCTTCGTCAGAGTATAGAGCTTACCCTTGTATACAGTGTGAGTTGTTGGTCTAGAGATTTTCGGCTTTTCCTGGCATTCCTTCTCTGCCGAAATACTGAGTTCTTACCCCAGGAGTCTTTGAGTTTATCACATACATGAGTCTACTACGTTCATTTGCTTCATATATTGTATAACTGATCACTCTTCCTATTTCTTAGCCCGTTCCAAACTGTTTTAATGACAACGACTTTGTGACATAACTTCAGATCTGGTGTTGCAAAGCCTTCTTCCTTCCGACTTGGAAAATGATTTCCCAAGAGATCCTTGGCCTTTGTTTTCTCCAGATGGATTTTGCTGATTATTCTTTCTCACTATATAAAGTAATCCTTTGGAAGTTTTGTTGGAATGGCACTAAGTAAATTAATTTAAGTAGCATTGTCATTTCCATTACCTTGGCTTGGTCTACCAACTAGCAACGAATATTTCTCCAATTTTTAAGCCTGCCATTATTTCGGTAAAGATTGTTTTGTAATTGTATTCATGTAGTTCCTGTATGTGTCTTGGTTGGTAAAATCCCAAGTATTTCATATATTCTCTAGTCATTTTACGTGGAATTTCTCTTTCTATCTCTTGCTGGGTTTTGTTGGTAATACATAGAAATGCTTATGATTTGTGTGGGCTTGCTCTATATCCTGCAGCTTTGCTGACGTTAATGATTTCGGTGAATGTTCCGTTGGATCTCAAGAGTTCTCTAAGTGAACCATCATAACACCTGCCAAAAGTTATCATTGGGCTTCTCATTTTACCTGCATTGTTCCCCTAATTTCTTTTCCTTGTTTAATTGCTATAGCAAGAATATATTTATTAATATTGATATTATTTATTAATATTAATAATATTGTTAATATTTCTAGCACTATATTGAGTAGTAATGGTGATAAAGGAAATCTTTGCTTTATCCCTGATCTAATTGGAAGCTCCTCTAATTTCCCCATTATGCATAGTGCTAGGTCTTAGTTTGAGATAAATACTACTTATTATATTAAGTAAATATCTGCTCATTCCTATATCTTCTAGAGTTTTTTTGAAAATAGGAATATATTATATTATATAATTCTATTTTGCCAAAAACTTTTGCTGCATCATAATCATATAGTTTTCTTCTTGCTATTAATAAGGCTTGTTCTGCTGAATATTGAACCAACCCTGCATTCCTGGTATAAATCCAATGTGCTTATTGTGTAACTTTTGTGACATGCTGCTGTTGTCTCTTTACTAATATTTTATCAAAAAATTTTGTGTCGATATTCATTAAGGGCATTGGTCTATAATTTTCTTTGTTTTAACTCCTTCTGATTTAGATATCAATACATGTTTGTATTGAAGGAATTTGGCAGACCACTTCTTTTTCTGTTCTCTCATTTTTTCATTTCTGTCCATGGTACTCAGTATTGATGGTCACTCAGTCTCAAAATCAAGTAGTCATCTTTGGCTCCTCCTTTATCCTTACTTTCCACAGGTGTCATTTGCAAAGTTCTATCTCCAGTTCTACTTCCACATGCCAAGCATCCAATGAACTGTTTGTGGTCTCTCTCCCCTTCTACCGTCCATCTCTACTCATCTGACAAAATTGTCTTCTTAAGGCATAGGTCTATGTCATGTTCTACCAAAAACCATCAGTTGCTCCCTATTACCATTAGCATAAAGTACCAACTTCCAATCCTGGCAGTTAAGACCCTCCATAATTTAGCTTCTATCTAGCTTTCCAGTCTTACTTTATAACACTCCCCTTTACATACTCTGGCCTATTTGTTCTTCCCCTAATGACACTTTAGAACATTAACACAAGTTGTCACCATGACTGGAATGCATTTCCTCCTCACATTTATCTCCTTAGAACCCTTCAAGGCTCAGATCAGTTGCCACCTCCTTTATGAAGCTTCCCTGATCTCCACCATTGCCACTGTCTCCATTTACCTTGTACAATTCTTTGTGTATACGTTGTCTGTCCCAGTAGAATGCAGGCCCCTTATGGTCAGGAATGATTTCATTCTTTTTCTTTCTATCTCAGGTACCTGAAAGGTTGCATGTGTAGTGGAGAGAGAATTGACCTTGAGATCAGCAAGACCTAGGTTTAAGTCCCATTTATGACTCATACTAGCTGTTTTGCTCTGCTGACATCCCCTAAACTCTAAGAGCCCCTGTGCAATTATCCTAAACTAGAAGTGACAGATAAGTATTCAGTTTGGACATTTTCACACTGAGAATTACCTGTATCAATGAAATCTCAGATCTAGTCTCAAAGGGGAAAAAAAAAGCCCCACCATTCTTATACTTCAATGCCCCAGTAGATCTGGGATCTCCAGGAGAGGGACACTCCCTTCAATGATGCAAACAGCAGCCTATTTGTACCTTCTCAATCTGTGACTGTTATCCCTCTCCCCCCATAAATCCTCAATTATGAGTCTATCTGACAGTCTATAGGCTTTCAAAGCTAGGTCTGTCAATATTTGGGGTGCCAGTGTAGTCATGGGTCCAAGGAATGGCCACATTATTCCAAAGTACTGCATCCTTTACCTTGAACTCAACACTGGACATTGCCTCTGATGCCTCAGATTGAGGAGGCTCAGCTGATTCCTCCCATAACATGCACATGAAATTGTGCTTTCTCTTCCCAACTGGATTGTAAACTCCTTATGGGGTAGGAAGTGTCTCAGCTTCTTATGTTCCCATAAGCCCATACAATGCCTTTAAGATGCTCCAGGAACATTTTAAATACAGCACACGTTTATCTGTCTTAGATTACAAATTCCCAGATGGCGAGGATGAGTGCTATGCAGATCTCATTACAGGTGTGCTATATTTTTAGTAAATCCAATGTATAAAAATATCATCTTGTATTATTCTCTCTCTCTGTCTCTCTCTCTCTGTCTCTCTCTGTCTCTGTCTCTCTGTCTCTGTCTCTCTCTGTCTCTCTGTCTCTCTGTCTCTGTCTCTGTCTCTCTCTCTCTGTCTCTGTCTCTCTCTCTCTCTCCAGTATCCCCTATTAAGTTGTAAACCTCCTGTGATCAGGGACCACGTATTATGACTACAGTTCCCAGACACTACCTAGCACAATTTTTTGCCACACAATATATTCTTAAGAAATATTGAATGAATTAGTGAAAGAACTGTAAATGAAAGAAATATAATTGAATGAATGTTGCTATGAATGAAAGAATATAATTGAATGAATAAATGAATAAAGGGTCTTAGAACTTTGGAGTAATTTCGGACAGTTCTCCCTTTTCTTCACCCCTGACTTCTGCTCAGTTGCCCAGTGTTGTCACTTCTACCTCTCACACGCATCCCTTCCTCTTCACTCCTATGGTCATTACCATAGTGTGGCCTGTCACCGCCTTTCTCCTTTATTATTATTATAGCCTCTTACCTGGTCTCCTTGCCTTCCATTTATCCCCTTTTCAGTCCTTCCCTTAGAAGCTACAGAGTAATCATCTGAACACACTGCTTCAATCACTTCCCTTCTCTGTTCAGGTACTTTCGACTCCCTACTGTTCACCAAACAGAGCATAAACTCATTAGTGTTGTCACCCCACAGGAGGGAATGCAGCTAAGTTTCTGAAGGCAGTCTGGGTCAACACTGGGCCAGGACAGTGTGACAGCATTTTTTCCACTTTCTAGAAGACTGTGTGCCATGAGCATGGTGTGAGGTGCAGGATGGTCATTGCTAGAGCACAGGAAGTCAATGCCCCACAATTTTGCTCAAGCAGAGGACAATACTAGGAAGAGACAGCTAGAACTGTGGCTGCAGGAAATGCATAGCTGTTGTGTTCTTGAATCCCTGAGTGTTTGCCTTCTCTCCAGGTATCATTGTGCTGTTCTGGCAGGACAAGGTCTTGTGAGAGTGGTTGGAAGCTGTATGCATTTTCCTCCCCCTTTTCCTCAGCCCAGAGTTTGTTATGCCATTTAGGGTCTGGGCACAATTAGGAGCATTCAGAAGTAATCCATGATGGCATTGTGTCTTCGGTATTGGGAGAAGTGGAAGCCTTACTAGAACCATCTGAGACAGCTCATGACTTAGGTATGTGGTGCTTGTCCTGACCTTACCTGGCTCCATCTCACCCCTCTGGGGTTCTCTTAAGCTGTTTTCCATCTTCCAGTTACATTGGACTTTCGTTCCCTTCTATTCCTGCTATGTCTGAAGTCCATCCCTTAGCTCTTGCCAATTCTTGTATCTGCAGTAGACTACCATCAACTTCACCTGTTGAGATCTTTCTTTTACTACAAGGTCCAAAGTCAAGCACCATCTCTGCCAGGGAGAATTCCTTGTTCTCCCTTGACAACCCTTCCCCAAGGTGAATTGATAATTTCTTGCCTAGTATTCTCATAACACTTTATTTGGATCATTTTTTGTACTTGAACATATTCTAGTTTGCATTCTAGTTCTTTGTATATATCTCTGAGTACATTCCCTATTACATTGTAAGTTCCCTGAGGACAAGTGCTGGGCTCTTCTTTCACTGTTAGATTTACAGTGGCCTTGTGAGAGTGGAGAGGAGCGAACATCAACAATGACTCATGTCTGTGCACTGTTGCACAAAGATCTTTCTCACAACAACTCTGGAAGGTGGCTTGAGCACTAATTATGGTTCTTATTTTAAACAGGAGGAATCTGTGGACAGGGATGCTGAGTGACTTCTTCAGGTCACAGAGTTCACCAGAGGGGGGAATTCAACCCAACCCTCTTAACTCCAAGTTTTTTACTCTTTCTAATGCAATATGTTGCTTTTCATGTACAGATTATGGAGGTCCTTGAAAACCAATGAAAAAGAATCTAGATTTGATGTGTTATGAACTATTAAAGGTTGTCAGTCATGGAACTGTATGAAGAAAGTAGTAACTTTAGGAAAATTTATTAATGAATGAACAAATAAATTGTTGAACACACGAGTGAAGTTATGGAGGATCAGCTATGGAGCTCTTGGGCCAAACCTTTGGAACACACCATCACCCCTCAGCGTTTCTTTGATGTGTGGGCTCCAGAGTGATATATGGATCTCCTATAGACATCTGAAGGAATGTAGCCCCAACACACTGAGTGCCTTCCTCAGACCATTAGCAGCCAGGGCCACTAAGAGCAAACAATGAGAGAAGCAGCAAGAAACACCAGGCTCCCCAGCTGAGCTGCTGAGGGTGTCCCTGGGTCTTTCCTAGCCATTCAGTCTTATATTTCCCAAATACTGTTACTATTTAGTAACATTTAGTAAATTTAGTAAATGTACTAGTAAATACTAAATAATGACTGTTTCTCTTTCACCCAGAAACCCTGAGGGTCTTCCCCTCCCAGTTTGATTTTTTTTTTTAATTACAGAACCCATCCATTTAGTAACTACTTAAAGAAGCCTAATCATCAAATGGGTGTATCTCACTCAAAGTGAGAATGTGATAAGACCTTAGCCTAAAAGGGCCAGGGTCTCCCATTGCATCCTGGGCCATCTCCAGTCATCCTGATGAATATGTGGCCACTGGACCCAGATGGCTCTGGACGAGAAGGTGAGGTGTGACCTTACACAGCCTTCCCTCATTCAAAGTCAACTGCAAGTCTCAACGTCCTCTTGATGTCATGGTCTTCTTCGAGAATGAAGGACACACACAGTAACAACCCCAGATACTGAATTGCAATGTCCACAAAAGATGGGCAGGTCTGGTAATTTTATATCACTATTGAAACCACTGGAAACCTAAATGGAACAGCATCTCCCTATTTATGCCAATTATAAAGAGACAGATAGTAAGAGACCTTCTAGGTACTCTTAATGAAATAGGGTTGCCAGACTCAGATGAACTAGAATGCTTAAGAAAACTAACAGGCAGAAGAAGATAGAAAATGGGAGAAGTATGGCAAGATGGCAGAAGGACAAATGTCCTATTTAAAAAAGAGAGGAAGTATCTGAAAGCAATAGGCCAGTGAACTTGACTTTTATTCCTAGCAGAATTCTAGAATCTATGATCAAAGAGACAGTTTAATGAGCATCTTAAGAAGAAAGTGGTGATTCCAAAGACCATGGGTTCATCAAGAACAGGTTGTGCCAGATGAAATTCATTTTCGTTTTTAACAGTCACCAGACTGATCTCGATCCAGGTCGGTGCTGCAAATACAACATCCTTAGATTTCAACAAAGCATTTTATGTGTCTTTCCTGCTCTTATCATGGAAAATATGGAAATACATTGGGCAAATGGCCATACAGGTAGGTGGATCTGAAACTGGCTGAATGACAAGGCCTAAGGTCAACAGGGTTGACATTGTAGATCATTTCAAGCACTGGAAGAGCTACCAAATGATCAAGGTGCCAGCCTTGGTTTACTTGGTCCCAGGGGCAGAATCAGAGGCCCTGGGGGCAGCAGGTTAGGGTTAGGAAGAATCTCAGGAGAGGATGTCAAGTAAACTTGATGTCAAGTAAAACTGAAACCCCCAGAGCTGTCCCAGGAGGTCAGTCAGTTGCTAAGCATTTATCCTACTGCTAGTACTCTATGTCAGGAACTGTGCCAAGCACTGGGAATACAAAAGAAGCCTAAAGAGAGACAGTCCCTGACCTCAGGGACCTTACATGTTACTAGAGGTGTGAGATTCCCCCTTGTTGAGTATCTTTGGGCAGAGCTTGGACCCCACTTTTTGGGGTCCATCACACTGGGAGGGCCTTGAGAGCAGGGACTATCTTTGACTTTTCTTTGTTTCCTAGCACTTTCTTTGTTTGGTAGCACTTTGCACCATTTTCCCATGACCCAGTTACAAGTAGAGCTCCTCCCATCACTGGGTTTGGGCCCTATATTCCCCATCCCTATTGCTAACAGCCTGAGTTTAAATCTCAGCTCTTTGGATGTAGTACTGGGAGGTCTTGGCCAGGTTCCTTAGTCCCTCAGTTTCCCTAGGAGTAATGCAGGAAGGGTATCTTCATTGCCTTGTGTCCAGTGTTTGGAAGGGCCAGATGGGCCATTCAACCTAAACTCCAACAGTGCTGATGTTCCTTGGAGTCACACTCCCTATTCCTTCATTGGGGCCTTCTCACTAGTCTTCCTAGTTGCTTCTACCAGAACAGTGCCTTATCCCTACACTTGTACTGTGACATTTTCAGAGTACAATTATGTGGAGTGGCATCTTTTTACGTTGCCCATCTGTGGAGTCCTCATGCTTCTGGGAGCTAAAACTGGAGGGGAGGAGAATGGTTGGAAGCCAGTTGGCACCTGCTCTAGCCATGAAAACCTGAACTTGACTACTGATGTGTGGGCGCCATGGTCTCTTAAAGCCTCAGTCTGAGGTGGGGTTGGCAGTGGGGGGCAGTTGCTGGGGTGGCAGCCATGCTGGAGCTCAGGGGTGACATCTTGACCAGGTAGAAGATGTAAAAAACTATCAAAGATTTCTCAGTTGGAAAAGATCTCAATGGTCAGCTAGAACAATCCGTATCTGAAAAACAATCCCCACTACAACTCACTTTACTGGGACTTCCTGTGAGGGCTGGCATGCACTAAGTGCTTAGTAAGTACTCCTTGGCCCCACTAGCTCTAGAAGCAACATTGGTCCAGGAGATGCCAAGAGGTATGAGTTCAGATCCTGGCTCCACTACTGGCTGCTTTTGTGACCTTCTTGGCCTAAATGGTCATGTTATTCAGCTGTAAACTGAGGTGACTTCGACAGACATGTCCCTGCCATTATCTATCATGTCTTTTATGCTCTGCATCCCTTTGGCATGACTTTCATTGCTCAGAAGTTTTTTTCCTGACCATAAGCTGGCTTAAACATGCCTCTTTGCAAGTTCCCCCCTTGCTGGTAGGTCTGCCCTTGAGAACAGAACAGGATCCATTGAAATTACACGCTTTCTCTTTGGGATTTGTTGGAACAGCTGCAGTGAAGAGGGTGGGGCTGGCCTGTCACCTCCTTCAGGAATCACCCCAACTTCCACATTTCCCTGCATTTGGACGTTGCTGCCAGCTCTCTCCAAGCTCTCTTTCCCACCCTCATGCCTAGGGGTGGGATTTAATAACTTGCTAAACTCTCTCAGATCAAGGCTTGTCCCATTGACCTTTCCCCTGGGGCCATGTTAATTAATTCAAACCATTCTCATTGATTCCTCTCTCCTTAATGGGACTTTGTCCCTCTACTTCTTTCTAGCACAGAAAAGGCTATGGGGTTAAGGGGGAAATCAGACTGAGCCACAAGGCCTGGGTTTATCCTTTGCTCTGGTTTCAATTCAGCAGCAGTTCTTGAGACCTACTGTACACAAAGGGCCTGCTAAATGCGAAGGAGAGAAAGCTTGGAGAAATAAATTCTCAGCGGCCTCATGGAGTTTGTAGTCAGAGCTGGACTGAGATTATGTCAAGAGAAGTGAAAGGGACATATCTTTCCCCCTTCTTGAAGGCCCACATTTATTAAGTGCCTCCTGTGTGATGGAAGGGATCTTGGAAGTCATCCGATCCCAACTTCTTATCTTATGGATGAGAAAACTGAGGCCCAGAAAGGTTAGGGGACTTGTCCAGGGTCATATGTTGAGAAAATGTTTATCAATTGACTGACTATTAACTTTTTGACAAAGTGTCAGACTCAGCTGTCTGAACTCAGGTCTTCCTGACTCCCAGCTCTATCCCCTGTACTACCTACTGTGTGCTAGGTGTTGTTTCGGATAAAGATGAAAACAAAATAGTTCCTGCTCTCAGGGAGCTTACGTCCTTCTGAGGCAAGTGCACAGTGTGCATACAGTACAAACACGAATATGTTGCTATAAGGAGAATTGAGCAGGGAGAGCCCTTGAAGCCTCCAGAGATTCAGACACAGAGTGCTTCAGAGAGGGATTTCTATCAGAGGGGACCAACTGGTGCCCACCAGCAGGGGCAGGAGTACCCGTCCCATGAGGCACTTGCAAGCTTTGACTTTCAAGTTCCTGAAACAGCTAGAAACCCAGTTTAGCTAGAATATAGAGTTTGTGATGGAGAGTAATTAGAAATGTCTGGAAATTTTGGTGAGGCAGATTGTGGGGTCGGGTGGGAGCTCAATATCAGGCTGAGCAGTACGTGTTCCCCTTAAATGCAGTGAGAAGCCATGGAAAGTTGGGAAGCAAAGGAGCAACGTGGTCAGACCTGTGTCTTAGGAGGACAGTTTTGGCAGCTATGTGGTCTGGAGAGGGAAAGAGCAGACATAAAGCCCTTACTCTATTCCAGGGTCTGTGCTAAGCATTTTATAAATAGCCTCTCATTTGATCTTCACAACAACCCTGGGAGGTGGGTACTGTTACTGTCCCCATTTTACAGTTGAGGAAACCAAGATAAACAGGTTAAGTGACTTGCTTAGGGTCACACAGATATTAAGCATTGGAGATCAGATTTGAACTTGAATCTTCCTTACTCCAAGCTTAGAGATCTATTCAGAGGCCAGTCCAATAATGAAGTGGAGAGGTGATGTAGGCTTAATCTGAATGATTA
The DNA here is from genome assembly GCF_028372415.1 of Notamacropus eugenii. Taxonomy (NCBI): domain Eukaryota; kingdom Metazoa; phylum Chordata; class Mammalia; order Diprotodontia; family Macropodidae; genus Notamacropus; species Notamacropus eugenii. Next base: position 478,329,012 of record NC_092874.1, on the reverse strand, counting down.
CTGGGTATTTGGAAAGAAGGAGGCAGATACAAAAGATATGATGATGGTAGCATTGAGAAGATTTGGCAACTGATTAGATACGGGGAGCAGGGTGGGGTGGAGGAGGAAGAGCCAAGGATGAGTCCAAGATTATGGACCAGAATCCTGGGAAGATGTGTGCTCAATGGAGGATGCTCGGAGGGAGGGGGGGTGGAGGGGAATATGAGAAGGTCAGATGCCGTGTTGGCATCAAGAGGAGAGATTATAGAGATAATCTAGCCTGGGGATTCTTCAGGGGTCTGGTGATAGATTTCGGGGGGTCTGTGAACTTGGAGGGCAAGATTATCTTATTTTCACTAACCTCTTGCTGAAATTTAGCATTTCCAGCAATTACAAATTTCTTTAAAAAAGCAAACAGGAGACCAAAAATTCAGAGATGGGGTCCAGAGTCTTCCCTATGCTGCCAAAGGAGTCCATGATGCACAAAGAGGTTGAGAATGCATCGTCTAGTGCAATTCTCCATTTTACACATTAAGAAGTCAAGGTGCAAAGCTTAAGTGTATCCTCCTTCTAGTCTTAACCAGTGGAAGTGACCATCAAAATCAGATAATGGAAAGTGTTGTACTTAAAGAAACCTTTAGAATACACCAAGGTTCGAAGTCACGTCTCTAAAATTCAGTAACTATATGTCCTTGGGAAAGTCATTTAACCAGTGTGTCTCAGTTTCCTCATCTGTAAAACTGAGATACTAATGCTTGCATTATCTACTTCTGGGTCATCGGGTACCCACTTCAGAAACCATAAAGCACTAGGGAAAGGGAAGCATTTGCTATGGATATATGGAAGCCAGATTAAAAACCTGGAGAACACAAAATTCTTTACTGAAGGGATAATGTCTGGAATTCTCTCCCACCTTATTTTCACCCCTGGATTCCCTGGCTTCCTTCAAGTCTCAGCTAACATTTAACCTTCTACAAGAAGCTTTTCCTCATCTCCCTCAATGTTAGTGCCTTCCCTGTGTGGATGATTTCCATTTTATGCCACATATACCTTGTTTGCACATAGTTGTTTACATGTTGTTTAGATTCTATTACACTGTGAGTGACTAGAGAGCAGGGACCTGTCCATTGCCTTTCTTTGTATCCCTAGCACTTAGCACAATGCCTGACATTGTTAGCTGACTGACTGACAGGGAGACCAATCAGAAGGCTACTGCAATGGTCCAGATACGAGGCAATAAGCCTCTGTGCCAAGGGAATGGTAATGTCAAAGGAGAGAACGGAGTGTACATGAGAGATGCTGTGAAGGTAAAATTGGTGGGACTTGGCAACTGTTTAAATATAGAGGAAATATGAGAGAAAGTGAAAAGCCCAGGATACCCAGGTTGTGAGCCTGCATGAACAGGAGGATGAGGGCGCCCTTGATAGCAACATGAAAGGTAGGAGAGAGGGGAGATTGGGGGGAAAGATGATGAATTCAATTTTGGGTATGTTGAGTCTAAAATGTCTACAGGACATCCGGTTCAAAATGCCCAATAAGCAGTTGTAGATTCACAACTGGAAGTTAGGAGAGAGGTCAAGGCTAGGTGTCATCAGCATAGAGATAATTGAATCTAAAAGAGTTGGTGAGATCATCAAGTAAATGAGTATGTGAGGATGTATAGTCCTGGGGCAATCTGGAGGGAAGACCCTGGGGATAGCTCGACAACAGAGAATACCAAGGAAAAGAGCATGAGCAACAGCGTCAAAGGTGGACGAGAGGTCAAGAAGGATAAGGTTTGAGAAAAGGTCATAGGACTTGATCCCTGGTAGCACTGAAAAGAGCACTTTCAGTTAAATGATGAGGTTGGAAGCCAAACTGCTCAAGAAGGAAGCAGTTTGGAGGGGCCGTTTGTAGATAGCCTTCTCAAGGAGGTTAGTTACTAGAGGGAGGAGAGAGGGGATAATGGCTAGAGGGGAAGGAGGGATCAAGGGAGGAATTCTGAGGGTGAAGGAGACATGAGTGGTTGTGGGTAGTAATGAAACAGCAAGGAGACAGGGAGAGGTGGCAGATCAGTGACAGGCAGAGCTAACGGAAGGTGCAATCTACCAGAGAGGATGAGATGAATTAGGATAATAATTTGTATATGTATTTTACCAGTCTAACCTTTCAAAAATAAAGTGCTTTTTTTAAACCATAAAGTGCCACATAAATTCAAGTTTTTATTACGCACATGTTCCATAACTAGATTTTATTCTCCACTGGAACAAGACTTGTGAATTACAATTTGTTTTACAGACTTCTTTCTATGTCACTATCTCATTATGCAAAGTACTGGTATACAGTAGTCACCCAATAAAGACTAGCAAAATGGAATATATTGGCCTTATGCCAAAGTACACCTGACCCAACGTTACTTGTTGGTTTCCTGAAAAAACAATGTTAGGTAAAACTGTGTTCCAGGGGGCAGTTTCATAGCAACCCTGTTATAAAAAGGACAGTTGGCTGATGATGTAAGAGCAGGGCTTGGTGATATTACCCTGAGGTTTCAATTCTATTTCATTATATTCAATAAACATTTATTAAGTATGTATACATGTGATGCCTCATACCAGGCACTGGGGATTCAAAGATAAAAAAAATGACATAGTGCATGCCCTTGAAAAAGTCACATAGAAATGAATGTCATGATACAAGACAGAGAAGGGTAAAAGGAAAATAAGAAGATGGTGCTATGAGAAATTTGAGAAGGGAGAAATGACTTCTTGTCGAGTGCCTTTGGGAGGCTTTATGGAGGGGGCAGTGCCTGAGCTGAGCCTCTAAAGAAGAGACAGATTTCTATTAATGGTGGTGGTTGTTTGGACATCATGAGGGTGAGGTTGTGACTCATGCTTGAATTGGATCGGAGTGAGGCAGAGGTGTGCCAAGCCTCAGTCTGACTTTCTTTTCCAGGGTCATTGGAATCCAGTGCAAGACAAAGATCAAGGCAAGGGGTGATGGCTTAGGATGCCTTTGGTGGATGAGTGGAGTTTTGAAGGAGAGACAGGGGGAAAGGTTATAGGAAATGACCTACAGGAAGGTATGGGTTGGGGAGAGAAGCTGAAGCTAAAACACCTGTAATGTATAGAACATGCAGACGAAGAGGATGAAATAAGTTTGGGAAGGCAGGTCAGAGTCAAACCATGGTGGGCTTTGAAAGCTGAGCTAATTGTGCCTTGTCCTTTAGGACAGCAGTCTCTAAGTGAGGGCCAGAGCAACCCCAAGGGATGTTTAACCACCTGACTGGAGAATAGGGACATAAGTTGAATCCCATCTTCCCAACAATGGAAGGGCTTGTCTCTAACACAACCACACCTCCTCCTCTTTGCCCATTAGCTATCAGCAGTATCCATTTCCCCCTCCAGCTTCTGTATAAGTACCCAATTCCTCATTCTGCCTCAGCTACCAACCCCTCAGGGCAATTATAACCCGATCACTCCTCAGACACCCACAGCAACAATGGGGCAAGAGTCCAACCTTGAGAACACAGGTCCTCTGTCCCCCAGATCATCTCCTGGCCACCAAATGTGCTGTGTATGTGTGTGTGGGGGTAGATGCTATGCTTTGGGGGCATGAGAGGTGATATGATCTATATCCCTTTTCTCCTTTTGGGGAGTTGGACATGAGGAGGTGCACAGCAGGACATGCATATAATTTGTAAATTCATAAATAAAAGAAAAAAGAAAAAGAAATTTACAAAACTTTATTATATATTTAAAAGGAATAGCAAATTGTACATAATAAATTTGCAGTTTCATGTGTAATCATCTTTTTTATTATATGATGTTATGGAAATGTGTGTTTATTCTATAAATTAAAACTAAAATAAATTTTTAAACGTTTATAAAATAATACACATATATTGCTATTTTTTGCTGATGGGGATGTGCAGATGACCAGTGCAGTGGATCATGGGAAATCCCTGCAGGTCTTTGATCAAGGGAGTGACACAGTCAGACCTGGAGATTTGTAGAAACTCGGTAGAGTGGAATGTGAGCTGGATACGGAGTCAGACACTCTGGCCTCATAGTCCAGTTCTGTCTCTCGCTACCTATGTGACTTTTGGAAAATCACTTGCCAATTAAGAGTTTCACTTTCCTCATCTGCAAAACAAGAAAGGGGAACTATGTGCTCTCTGACATCCCTAAGAGGCCTCGATCCAGGGATGCTGAAATTGGGATTGTAGCCACCCTAGGTTCTCATCAAGCATCTCCTTTGATGATCTATTTACAGGGCCTTCTGTGGCCTAAGGGAGCTCCAGGGGGAGCTGGTCTAGGGAAAGCAAGCATGCAGTGATGTCTGGAGAAGGAAGCCCAGAAAAGGAAAATTCAATAAGAATAGAATCCAGCAAAAAAGGGTCTACAGTGTTATTCACTTAGAGAGCCATAACACTCAGGAAAGCACTTCTCACTGTCCCATTCCCTCTCCTCACACAGCACCTTAGTTCAGGCCCTTCTCCCCTCTCTCCTGGACAGTAGCTTCTTCACCTGCTTCTCTGCCTCTAGCCTCTTCCCTCTGCAGTTCGCCCTTCATGTAGCCATTGGGTCCCTCCTGGCTTTAGAGTGATTATCAGTCGTAACTGTTGCTGTTTCCTTCCCAGCCTGACGTTGTTATTTTTCTTTGTTTCATTAAAGGTTCCATCCCCTGGCTACTTCTTAAAGAGACCTATTTACTGAATGGGATAACTCATCCTAAGTGAGATCCTGAACAGACCTTGGCTTAAAGGGGCCAAGGTCTCCCATTGCATCCTGGGTCATCTCCAGTCATCCTGATGACTATCTAGTCATTGAATTCAGATGACTCCAGAGAAGTGAGGCTGGTGACCTTGCACAGCCCTCCTTCACTCAAAACAAAGTCAAGTGCAAGTCATGTCATCATTTCTCTGATGGCATGGTCTTCTTTGGCAACAAAAGGTGAACACACCAACGGGTTAAACTTGAGGCAAAGCCCTGGTCTGTTCAGAACCATCGGTGGCTCCCTATTGTCTGTAAGATAGACTAGAAGCTGATCTCAGCGTGTATGACTCCCCTCCAACAGTTCTATGTTCTGTCCAAACTGGACTTGTAGTTGTTTTCTGAGTTTGTTACATATCCCACCTCCATGCTTTTGCCTGGCATTTTTCATTCCTGGCGTGGAGGAGCGCACCTCCTCCTCCCTTCTGCCCTTGGCCCAGATGCTTTCTCCTTAGGGAAATCATCTCTGACTTCCCTAGTTTTTCAGTTCATTCTCTGTTCACCCTCTCAGTAGTCATTGCTCTTTTTCGTTAGGAATTACTTGTCATGTACTTTTAGTTGACTCATCTGTACCTTGCCCCCACCTCCCTTAAGGGTAGGACTTTTCATTCAGGGCTTTCTGTTATCTCTGGTCCTAGCACAGTACCTTGCACACAGTAGGTGCTTGATCCATGTTCATTGAATTGAATGAGATACCTCCCCCTTGTTCTTCTCCTCCATCATAAAGCAGGCTCCTCAAGGACAAGGAGGTTTTGTCTTTAGTCTTGGTAACTTCAGCGTTCTAGCCTGGGAGCTGGGAAGACTGTGACCCAAGCCCTGCCCCTGCCTCGTAATGGCCCTATGACCCTTTGCTGACCCTTGAACCTCTCTGTTCTCCTCCCTCCCCGCGACTCTGAGATTACATATTTCAGATGTGTTGTCCATCTGCATTGGTGAAAGGAATTTTTGTACTGGGTGTTCCCTCCACCCCAAGGAAATCACAGGCCTAGATTCCTGCCCCTTCCCCACCCCCAATCCTCTGAATTTAGCTCTTTACCTTTCACATAGTAGGGACTTCTCAAGGGTTTGCTGAATTGAATTTTGTTGAAATGAATTGGAAAATCAAAGTGAGACATCCTGAAGGCAGGCAAAGGGGAAGCCTGGGTGCAGCGCTTAAAGCCTCTCTCACCTGGGGATCTCACTTACCAGGGAAAAAGATGCTCAGTCATCTGTCCTTTCATCAAATACTCCCTGCTCTGTGTCATGAAATTTCTAACGTACATGTAATGTGCTGGGCAGTACAGCTGGAATGGTGCCTGGTGGAGGCAGTACTCCATTACAGTATAAGCTGACTGGCTGAGAGGAAATGTAAAGACTCCCCCAGGCACAGCCTCTGCCAGGCACAGCCTGGCACGGCCTCCCATGGGTGCTTCCACTTTTTTGTCATTTGCCATAAAAGTCATTAATGAATGATGCAGCTTCTGAGGTCATTCCCAGTCAGCGCCATTTGTTTCTTGTGTTTGTCAATGTGGAACGCCAACAAATATTTATTCAGTCCTCTGGGCATGTTGACAGTGCTGAGAGCCATGTGTACACCCTGACCATGGTGAATTTTTGCTCAATGTGTGATTGATCGCGACAGTTCTACAATGTTATAAATGACCATTAAAATAGCAAATGGGTAAAATGATCAAAGAGAGGAAGAGGAAGTTCCTTGTCTCTGAACAGACCACAGTAAGCACCACCCTGGCCCTTGGACTGTGGAGTGACTAACGTTCAGTGAGTGAGCTGAGTCCCTGAAGTGATGTTGTGGAGAGGACTTCTCTATCCATTATAGCCAATAAGATGACAGTTTTGAGCTAGGTGACCATAGACCAGCCACTAACCTTCTCTGAGCCTCAATTTCATCTGTAAAATTGGGGAGTTAGAGTCTCTGAAGCTTCCAGATCTGCTCCTATAATCCTCTGTGGGAGATAGGCAACCGAGCCCCCAGCCTTGAAGCCCTGACTTTGAGTCCCTTTGTGGAGATGCACAAGCTGAGGCTATAGATGACTCGGTGAACCTCACGGGGTCTCAGCTCTCCCCTCTAAAAACAGAGGGACAACGAACTACTGTAGTATCTATCTGAAAGTGGTGTTTTAGATTGTGTGTGTGTGTGTGTGCACACACATTCGTGTGTGCCTGTGTATGTGTGATCCAGAAAACTCTAAAAACTGTACCATAGAAGCAGAGCTAGAAGGGACTTCAGATGATATCTAGACCAACTCCCCTCATTTTCGTTATCGGGGAACTGAGGCCCAGTGAGATGAAACAAGCTGACCAGGATCACATGGGGAAATATCAGACAAACCTCTTGTCCAGGTCCCCACTTTCATTGACTGTCTTGTTTGACTTGGTTTTTGTGTTCCTCTATGTTTGTATCATTGCTTTAAGAAAAGGCGGGGGAGACAAGAGGAAAGGATCTAAATTGGCCACATGCCATTTACTCTGTTTACCAAAATGAGTTGAAGGACTGATGAGTCAGCCGAGACCTTTCCATCACTGCCCATCTGTTTGCAGCATGGGGGTGGCAGGCACTGGACTTGGCGTCAGAAAGCCTGGATTTAGTTCTCAGTTCTGTTGCTCGGATGGGTCCCTTTTTACTCTTTTAACCTGTCTCCTTTTTTATAAAACTAAATAATGACCATCAAAATCCCTACGTCAAAGACTTGCTTTGAGGATCAAATCAGATGACGTGATTAAAGGGTTATAGGAACATAAGGTATTTATCCATCACAGGGGAGAGCACCTTGCACAAAGGAAGAAGTTAGTAAAGGTTTGTTGACTGGAATCATTGTAAAAGTTACAGCCACACGACTACCACACACAGCTCTTCATGGTTTGCAAAGGGCTTTACAATGACCATCTCATGTGATCCCCAACAATCCTGGGAGGGAGGTGCTATTATTATTTCCACTTTACAGATAAGGAAACTGAGACTGTGAAAGGTTAAGTAACTTGCTTAGGACCACATAGCTAGTAAATTCCTAAGATCACATTCTAACTGGTCTTTGTGACTCTAAGTCTGATGGTGTTAGTATGCACGCCATAATATTAAATCTGCATTTTTGCAAGATCCGTATACGTACGTTGCAGAAACAATTTGGTCAATGCCTGCTCTCAAGGTGCTCCTAGTTTAATGGATGAGACAGCATACAGACAAGTCTGTACAAACAAGATCTAGACAAAGATCAATGGGAAGGAATCTCAGGTCATTTTTAAAACAGAAGCAAGGCTCTCAAATAATTCTCAAGGGCACATGGCTTTGATGGGATTCCTCCTCCTAATTCCATTGTTAGCTCACATATTGACAAAAGCCCATGGAGCAAGTTCATTAGTCAGTCCCTCGATTCCAGTGGGCAGACTCTAGAGATGGGCAATGATCTGAATTCCACATTGACGGAAGGAGAAGAGTGAAGGCAGGCTCTCACAGAGGACAGAGCGCTGCCCTCTCCCTGATTCGCACTTCTACCTCATCTTCTTAGTCCACTGCCTTCAAAGAAACTGGAGACCTGGTGGCTTTGGACCCCAGAGTATCTTGATCTCATAGGCATCCAAATTTCAAGGGCCCAAAAGGCAATGAAACAAAGCCTAGGAGATGCAGGTAACAGCATTGCATTGGATGTCCTTATGGGGTGTGTCTAGGCACACATATAAAGGAGTATATAAAGGAGTCACACCTCCTTTAGGTCTGGAAGTAGATACTTTTCTATCTTGCACCTCTCAGCTATCTCCATGTTCGGACTGATAATATGATGTTATTAGTGCCATCCATCCACTAGATAATCTTTTGTTGTTCAGTCATTTCAGTAGTGTTCAACTTTTCAACTCTTTGTGACCCCATTTGGGGTTTTCTTGGCAAGAATACTGGAAGAGTTTGCCATTTCCTTCTCCAGCTCATTTTACAGGTGAGGAAACTGAAGCAACTAAAGTTAAGTGACTTGCCCGCAGTCACACAATAAATATCTGAGGTTATATTTGAATTCATGAAGATGCTCAGTAAATGCTTGTTAAAGGAATGAATGGGTAAGAAACTGCCCCTTCTGTATGTGGATGTTTGGCCTCTGAAAAAGGATAAAAAGGAATATTTGTGTAAAGAACCTTGATGAAATCACTTTGAGAGGAAACAGCCTCAGAAAGAAATATTGTGGGAAGACATAGACTGTTCTGAGGACCATGGGGAAAACTGCCCCCCAGATACTCTTGCTGAGAGAACCTTTTGGAAGGCAGTGCACTGAATGAATTATAGCTGGCTTCAGTGCATTGTGGTATGCCAGTTCAGTTACATGTAACTGTTGTTGTTTTGGAAGGATAAACCTGATAAACTATGAATCAATCAATTAATTGAGGACTATGGGGGAAATTATATTAGGCTTATTGGTATCATACCCGAAAAACAGAATTTTTGAGTTTTTCATCATAAACTTGAGATGGGTAGTACTTATGAAGAAGCCTTGACTTGAGTCATTGAGGCTGGAAGTGAGAGGAGAGCTAGGTGATGCCTCCAATCAAGGAGGGAGGGAGGGAGGGAGGGAGGGAGAGAGAGAGAGAGAGAGAGAGAGAGAGAGAGAGAGAGAGAGAGAAACAGACACAGAGAGGCAGAGACAGAGACAGAGAGACAGAAAGACAGAGAGAGACACACACACACAGAGACATAGAGACAGAGTGAGATGTGAAGAGGGGAGTGTTTGGGAAGAGTTGGGTGTCAATTCCATGTTCTTTTTACACAGATTATGAATGAATGAATGAATGCAAAAGTGAAACTCAAGAACCAGACCAGCTTTGTCACCACCCAATTCATGTTCAGGAAATTTGAATTCTTGTTATTACTAGCATAAGGAAAGTACATCATTTTAAAAAGTCTAAATAACAGAAAGCCCCCATTCCTCTGATCATGTGTTATCCATGGTCCTGCTTCTCATCTGTTAAATGGGAAAAGTGAGTTGGCCATGATCTGTGTTCTGCATGGGGTTCTTGAACTTGATGGGTATGGAGAGTGTGGAAAGGATAAGTTAAGAGGATTGGGCCAATTAGGAGATGAGGGAAGAGAGGTGGAGAGGCTAAAGGAATTGAAATTATTTGACTTCAAGTGAGACTTAACTGTGTCTACTGAGCTATTTGATGAAAGATGGAGGCCAGCTGGGCTAGACTTTCCATTCAAGCTAAACTTCATGCCATTCAACTGACTTGTATCCAACAGAGTAGACAAGCCTAGAGACAGTGAAATGACAAGAGGTGGGATTTAAGTGAGATGCCTATCAAAATATCTAGTCAGTAAGGATGTCAAAGTCCAGAGGGGGCTATTTGGTTAGCAGCCATGTAAGTCTGCTAGATGACGGATGAGAGAAGAGCATGACCCTAAAGCCTTGAAAAGATGGAGGGAGATGAGCTCAGGAGGAGGCACCCCTTCTAATAATTCATACAGATCACCAGTCTTCATGTTTTTAGGTCTCTCACATACAGCTTTGGAAATACTTTCCCATATTTTAAGATCTTTGTATCTTTTCTTCCTTCCTTCCTTCCTTCCTTCCTTCCTTCCTTCCTTCCTTCCTTCCTTCCTTCCTTCCTTCCTTCCATCCTTCCTTCCTTTTTAAAGCTCTTCTGAGCCTTTTTGTTTTGACATCATGGTTGCTTCCCAACATACTGTGCCCCTCCCCTATATATACATATTGAATTTTCACATATAACCTAGAAAAAATAGTTGTTGAAAAGTGATCAACATAGTAAATCAATCTGACAATATATACATCCTTTTGTATCAGGAGCCCCCTACTTTTCTGTGGAGAGAAAGGAAGTGGGCTTCATTATTTATTTCTTGGGGCCAAGATTGATTATTAAATTATTATGGTTATTCACGATTATGATTCTTACTACTATTACTACCACTGCTTTTTGTCTGAACATGTGATGTCACTGGTGAAGAAATGTTGAACCACAAGAAAAAGATTGGCAAGTGTTTTGCCATAGACAGTCTTGGAAAGTTGTTTGGGGTACAGAGAGGTTCATTAGCATGCTCTGACTCACACAGCAAGTCTGGTCCCACAGGATCACTGGGCCAAAGTTTGGCTAGTTTTCTAGTCTACTTACAAGTTTTTTTCCAGAATGATTAGATCAAACACGGCTCTAAGCAGCGTAGAGACACTGGTTTGTAGCCACTACCTTTCAATATAGCCCATTATGCCCTGAGACAATTCTATTTGAAAGGAAGTATTTCCTTGCATCAAGCCTAAATCTGTAACTCCCACCCATCACTCCTAGTTCTGTCTTTGGGAGTCACACAGAATAAGATTTATCCTTTCTACACCTCACAAATGGTAGTCCTTCAAATACAAGGACAGTTCTCATGCCTTCCCTTCTCCAACCTTTTGGGCCAGGCCTTATGCAGACCAAGTCAGTGATTCAGTCTTGGGATTTAAATGCAAGGAGGCACCCAAGAACCATAACATGCAATCGAAATAGCTTTAAGTCATAAATGCTTCCAACATTTCATACTGCCCCATATTTCAATCCATGGAGAGCTGTTGGGCATTGCTTTGGGGTACTCAATGGGGTATTCCAAATAGAATGGAAACCTGGCACTCCCTAAACCTCAATCATGTCTCTACCAAGAGTAGACACAGGGCACCAGCGCTGAGGACTGGCTTTCTGCCCACTGCCTGGGCATGATACTTACCTCTGAGAGAAAGTCTTGAATGGGGTCCTGAAATTCACTTGGTGTGGAAATATGTTTAACATGATCGTACATGCATAATCTAATTACATGGTTTGCTGTCCTGGGGAAAGAACAGGGAAAGGAGGGAAGGAGAACAATTTGGAACTCAAAGTTTTGCTAAAATGAATGTTGAAAACTATCTTTATATGTAGTTGGGGAAAAAATGCTATTAGGGAAACTCACTTGACATCAGCTAGGATATTCAACCAAGTCTAAGAAGTACGGTTCCTAAAGTTTAAAAGGACACTATTGTTCCCTTTCACCTCCACCTTTACCACCAAAACAAACCATATTAGGTCATAACGATGTCCCCACAGGCCAGGGAGAATTCCCCTAATACCTCCAACACCAGCTCTCCAAAGGCTAGGCTTTGTATGCCTCAGGCAGCGAGGAAGTCAAACCATGATTATCCGGATAATGTCCTCCCTTTCCCCTTTAGAGGGAACCAGCTTAGCCCACATAAAGCACATACTTGTCCTCCCTCACTAGGCTGAACATCCCAGCTTCCTTTGAACTTTAGATGGCTTGATTTTTTCAGACCTTCACCATCATAGCCGCCTTCTACCCAAGGCACTCTCTCGTGTTTGAGCGTTCTTCTTGTGATGTGGCGCCTAGGAGTCCAGTTGTGTCATTCCCTTCATTCTCAGTGCTCTGCCTCAGAATGCAGGCCAAGGTTGCTTTGACCTCTTTCAGTTGACATATCACATGGTTGGCTCATGCAGATTTGAAAGGTACTAAGCCACCCAGATCTTTTTCCCAGCTCCCTTGTAGGCACCCGCCATGTTACCATTTTTTTAAACCAAAGGGTAAGTTTTTACACTGATTCCTATGAAATTTCATCTTCTTAGACTTGGCTCAGTATTCTAGCTGGTATTGAGTGAGTTTCAGGATCCCATTCAAGATTAACTTTCCCTCTGAGGCAAGTATCATGCCTATGTAGTGGGCAGATAGCCAGTCCTCAAGGCAGGTGCCCAGTGCCTACTTATGGTAGAAATCTGACTGAGGTTTAGTGATTGTTGAGGTTCTGTTCTACGAGGGGGTCTGTTAGCAGATTGATCCATTGGGTGCCCCAAAAGAATGTTCAACAGTCCTGGCATGGATGGAAGTGTTGTGTAGTCTGAAGTTGTTGGAGACAATTATGACCTAAGTGCCCAGGTCCAGGCTACCATGCTCCCTTGAGGTGGACGCTTTCTGCCACCTATGGTTTTGAGTGAGAGCTGTTACTTCTCCTGGATTGGAGAGTATAATGAGGCAGCTTGCAGCAGTACATGCAGGGCTAGAGGATGAGGAGGCTTGCTGGTGTTTACAGGAGCACACTATTTCTGCTGCTTAGGCTTTTGAGACACCATGTGAGGTGAACAGGTTCTTTGTTTCACTTCTGGTGTCCAGGGCTTAGCCCAGTGCCTGGCATGTGGGAGCACTTCATAAATGTTTACTGACTGAGGGAGCCATTGGGAGGCTTCTGTGGTGTGATGAGCAGAGGACATGGGAATAAAGTGAAGGTCGTACCCTGTGAAACTTAGACTTCTCTGGCACATCTTTTACAGAGGCAGAGCAGGATAGATGGAGTGCTAGAATTAGAGCCAGTGCTCAAACTCAGAGTTTTGAATTCTGAGTTCAAATTATGCCTTAGCTGTGTGGCCTAGGGCAAGTATCAACATCTCCATGCCTCAGTTTCCTCATCTGTAAAGTGATGGGGTTGGATTCAATGGCTTCTAAGATCCCTTCCAGCTCTTAGTCTATGATCCTATGACCTTGCATGGATTCCTATAGATTTCTCACTGGCCTTTATGGGCCCTTAGAAAGCCCCCGTCTGCTTCGGAGCTTGTCATAATTTTCAGTTTGGTTAATAGTTGGTGCATTTAGGGTTACCCTATCATGGTGTTGGAAGATGATCTCATCCCTTCTGGTACTCTGGGAAGGATCTCAGTCCTACCCACCCTGAACAGGTTCATGAGCTTCGAGTTCTAGAAAGTCATTTTCCATTTGTAGCACCTCCTTATTTGGCCCCCTTCCCAAGGTACAGTTTAATAAATGCTACCTAGTCTTCCTGTTGTGTCATAGGCTTGCCTTGGGTGGTGATGTCATTCAGGGCTAATTAAACTGTGTGCCCGAAAGTATGGGGGCGCCCAGATGCCTCAAACTACTAATTATGCTACTTAACTTATTTCTTACTATTAGTATTTGCAAAAGTCAAGGATGGTGGAATCTTGTCCTTGTGGAAGGAAGGAGTATGGTGTGATAGGATGATTGAAATGTTACAGAAAACAGTAGCATGAATAAGAGGGAAAACCATGAGAAAACTGAATTTAAGTTGTAGGGTGTGTGTGTGTGTGTGTGTGTATGTGTGTGTGTGTGTGTGTGTGTGTGTGTGTGTATATACATGTTGTGAATGTAGGTCCTCCAATGGTTTATGTGTCACCTGTTAGGTCTAAGTGAATCAGTTTTCATTAGGGTAAGAAAACCAATAAGGATTAAAACTGAGGTTGCCTCCTCAGCAGGCAAAGGGAATTTGGTGTAAGGAGAATGAGGAGTGTGTATGGTGCAGACTGGGGCTGTGTTTGGGATCCTGGGTCTCCCTCTCCCTGCAACACAGTGATACTAGCGTTGGGGAGAAATGAGGAAATCAGAGTTTGTTCTGTACTATTGGTTGATATTGGCCACTTGCACAAAGCATGGCCAAGGGTAGGAGAGAGCCCCAGAAGTGACACGAGGCCTTCCACGGAGGCAGCTATCCCCCCTACCTCAGCCTTTTTGTTGGAATAGTCAGGTTAGAGGAGACTTTGGGGGAATCAATGCAGAAGCTCCAAAGGTATCTTTTTAATATTATGAAGCAGTAAGCTTGTTTGGCCCAGAAGAACCCAGGCCACTTCTCCCATTCCCGCAACTTGGCCACATTTAGAAATCCAGCAATCAGTGCTCTGGTAGGCAGGAGAGCCCTTCTGAGTGTCCACAGACAGTGCCCAGCCCACGAGTCTGGGGATTGCTTCTTATTGCCAACGACAAACAGGTACACTACAGATTGTAGCAGAGTTCAAGGCATCGGACTTGCTGTGATTGAGACCAGTCTGGAAGAGATGTCAGTGACTTTCTGGGAAACTGGGGAAATGGCCACTAGGGGTCAGATAGAAACTTCACATTCCAGGACACGCTTGTCATGGGTCATCCCAGGTCCAAGGCTAGGATATGAAGGCCCAAGGCACTTGGCTCATTGGTACCAGTACCTTAACCTTGATGGAAGCTCTGGGCAATGCCCAGCCCCAGGCCAAGTTTCGAAGATGGGACTGAGATGTCCCCAGGATCCCCTCATAAAAACTGGAACTTAATTCTAAGGTCATTAGAAGACCGAGGCTAATGTCCCCCAGTAAGGTTTGAGGTGGCAAAGAGCAGATCTGTGTGCTGCCAGCCCTAAGGGGAAGAGAGCCTAAATTGAGCTTGTCTGAAAATGATGACAGAGGGAAATCTGGGCTGTTTTTCTGCAAGATTCAGTCCCATGAGAAGGGCAGCCTCCAGAAGACCCAGGAATGGACGGGACTTTCAGTCTTAACACATGCAGAACAGAGCTGGTCCCCAGAACTACTGGGAAAGGACAGGGAGCAGTTCAGATTTAGACTGGATAGTACTTGTTGTGCTTCTCTACTTGGACCAACAAAAGCTTCATCTCCTGGGTCACTGGTCCCAATGAAAGCTATTTTTGCCACTCAGTCCTCCTTAGGTGGGACATGGACTATCCCAGAGGCCAGCAAGTTTTTCCTCAATGGTCATAGATAGATGTGGAACAGGACGGCATAGGAGGAGTAGTTCATCTAGGTCAAGGTGAAAAAGGAAGGGGTGTCTTACTCTATCCAAATCTACAACAGCAGAGAATCTAGTCCCTGGGTGGTAAGGTTGGGCTGAAATACTGCCTCCAGGGGGTTGATTTGCCATACTTGGGTACACCTGAAGCCCTCTAAAAACTGGTACACTTGGCCTGGGGTATACAGTGCTAAATCCTGGTAACACGTTCTCTCTATCCTGGTGCTTTGCCCAAGGTAGCCAGCAAATCTGCTGCTCAGTGATGATATTTAATATAAATTTTAGACTTTAATAAGGGCCAAAGTTTGACTTAAGAAGAGCTTGGACCTAATAGTCTCCTTTGTTTAACTTAGAGGACACCTTTTGATGTCAAGCAAACAAATGGGACTTCCTTACCAGATCCTTCTTCTGGAATCTTAGTGATAAGGAAAAACACAGATATCTTGGGTTGTAACTTCAGCTTTGTCAACTCTGTTAAGATACCACAACTTCAAAGGCCTGGATATCTGTCATCAGAATGGTGGGATGTTCTCCTTATCTTACGTAACAGAGACATGCTACAGAAAGGAGATTCCCACACTTGGGATCATAAAACCTAATTGACACCACTTTGATAATGGTCTTACCAGATTTACAATGTGTTTATCTAAGAGAGCTCCTTTCTCATGGCGAAAGGTACTTAAGACAGTCAGCTTCTGTACTGAGAGAGCCAGTTCTGATCTTGGCTCCATAGCGCTATGTAACCGTTAACTTTATAGGGAATTGTTTAATTAAATAAATCATAAAATGTATGCATTTAGCCTGTTGCCTTTTCTCTAACCAAATTTTCAGGTTAACAGCAGTAATCTTGGCCCCAAGGGGGTTGGGTTGGAATATGGGTGTGTCCAAGTTCCTCCTGAACTCTGTAAAGTTCCCCCTTGCCTTAGACAGAGCAAAGGGGAGGGAAAGGTTATCTTCTGTTAGGTTAGGAGTGAGAGACTATCAGAGACACGGGCTCAGGGAACTCCAGAGAGTAAACGGTCTCAAAGACTTACTATGGGCCACATCTATACCACAGTAGGTCTGCTATTGGCCCAGGAAAAGAAGGGCTCCTCAGCCTTCTTTGTGTCATACACCTTTTGACAACCTGTCAAAAACCTTCTCAGAATAATGTTTTTAAATGCATAAAATAAACCACACAGAATTTCAAAGGAAATCAGTAAATCTTATTTAAATATTTTAAAAATACTTTCGTGGATGCCAGGTGAAGAACCTCTGGCCTCCACTCAAAGACTGCACAAGTTCTCAGCAGCTAAGGAAGCCTACTCCAACCAATGCCTGAGAAAACAATGACTTCTTCAAAGGAAGCCACTGGCCCTCACTGGGCTACCAGTTCCTCTGACGTCTCCTCAGACGTTGCTTCAGCTCTGCCCAGGGCTCTGAAGCTCCCTGCTGGGGCATTTGCAATCAGGTCTCTCAGACCATCTGTTGAATTGGAGTCAGACACTGCTCTCCTGTCTCCCTGCAGAGGGGCCTTTGTATGCTGGTGATTAAGGGAATCACTGGGGTTGGGCAAAGGGGAATATCCCCCTGAAAAAAGGACTGGGTCCAAATTAAAATTCAATCAAGCATAAACCAAGGGTCACTCTCAGGATTGGACCATGTAAGCCTAGATGCTGAGATGCTGTTGCTGAGTGGGAAATAGGATCTTTCGAGAGAGCTGATGTTCACGGCCTTAGATGTAGCAGGATGGCAGGTGCAGGAGCACAGATGCCAGGCTGGGATATTGGGCACAGATGAAGGCAGGATACAGGAGCATCAGAGATCAGTAATTCAACCTGTGTTCTCCTGCTTTGGGTCTTCATGGTGGCCATGTACATTCTTCACCCATGCCCTAAACTGCCATAGTCATAGACCATGATCATGGACAAGACCTGCTGTGTCTTCCCTTGACTCAGCTATACCAGGGAGGATGTAGGCTCAGGGAAGAGAGGCTTATGGAGAAAAACCCTCTCAGCTAACTTCAAACATCTGGAACAGTGCTCAGCATCTCAAGCTCTGGGCTTGCATGGACCAGGTCCAAACTCTTTAGTCTCATCCCCCAGAGTTCCTACCAGGAAACTGCAGAATATTGCTCAAGTAATTCCCATCTAGGTATCAAAACATAAGAAAGATGGATCCTTAGATATCATATCAGCACTCAAGGTAATAATGTTCACATATAAAGGGGATATTTCAATTTAATCCCATTAAAATGCCAAAACATGTAAAAGGAGCTCATGGGCCTATAAACAATTCAGGAAACACATAAAGGCCTCACAATATCCCATGAACAATTTAATCATATTTCCTCCTCTCTGGTGAGATCCATATTCCACAGGGATCCAAGCAGTCCCTCAGACTCAGTGGCACCCTGTGGTTTGGACTCCCCTCAGAAGGGAAACACCTGTGTGGCTTCTCAACAGGCAATTTCCCTACCAACAGACAAACACCATCTGTATAATTCTCAATCAGGGTGGAGTGCAAAATCAAAGTCCCTTGTGTCCTATGAGGTAGTTCTTACCCCTTTCTGTTCTTAGCACTAGGTTAGTGCCACTGCCTTTATGAGCCAGAAACCAGAACTTAGGGACCGAGATCCACCCCCCCACCCCACTTTGGCCATGTGCGTGACTATATTTGGAAGTCTGCCTGAAGGCTGCCTCGAATGCCTCTCGTCCCTCCCTACACCTGATATCCCAGGACTCACTGTCACTCTTAGATCCACGGTGTACTCAGCATCTTCAGCTTTGGTGAAATGGAGGCGATGAAAGAGCCTGGGTCTGTGATGAAGATCCTCTTTTCCTCCAGAACATTTGTCCCATGTGGGGGGCAGCTTCTGCCACTAAGTTTTAACCAGGAAGTTACCTTAGTCCTCACAAAGGGGCACCAAGGGCGTGGAAGGCATGCCACTGGTGTCCAGGGGGATGGCATGCCCTTTGGTAGCCCCTCAGATTCCCAAGCCAAGGCTCCTCTCCCTGTAAATTCCCTTGATCACTTGTCTATACATGAAAGTGTTCACTAGGTTTGGCTTGTCCCCAGAGGGGTGGAATGAAGAATAATGAGAAGTTTCTGAGGATCAGATTTAGGTTTGATGTCATGAAGGTAACTGAAGGAGAATGAGTTTCCTCCAGAGGTCATGAATTGGACTCTCCCTGGAGGATTTCAAGCAAAGGGCAAGGTTAGGGTGCTGTGGTGGGCCTTCTGGTTCAGGCCTGGTATAACAGCAAGGACCCCAGCATACACAGAAGGGCCTGTTATACAGGTTCTTAGATCTGCTTTTCTAAAAGGAAAGCAACTTTTGAGGGGTCAACAATCACTTTAATCACATATACCAACAGAGAAAATGCAAGCAGAGAAATAATTACCAACAGACAGGGCTTCCAACTGTCTGACCATAAGCAATACATACATCACAGATCAACAGACAGATCCAACTTTCTGACCATTACATAGTTACCAGACAGAGAAACACCACAATCTGGGTTTTCAAAGCCGGCGGGGCTCCTTAATAGCTTACCCAGAGTCTCATCTGATCAAACAAATACTTCCAATGAGTAAGCCCCAAAGTCAAACCTCACCTTAGAGTATTTATACCCAGAGATGGAGGGCAAGACCCTCTGACCCAGTGTCTCAGTAGAAATTAACAAAATGTATTGAGGCCTATTAGTGGGTAGGGAAGATCTTTAACTCTTCCCCCACCCACCATTAACCTTACATTAATATTAAACCCCCGGTTGGAGGAGATGGCTTCTTTTTCAGCTCTGAGGTTTCTGGGATCCTTGGCTTCAGGAATGCCAATCTCCCCTGCTTCTCTGAGCCTTTCTTCCCTGTCTCTGCTGGCTCCTCACCCCTTATTGTGGATGTGCCCTGTGGCTTGCCCCTGGTTCTTGTCTTTCCACTCTCTACTCTTAAAGTCTTGACAATCTCAGTTGTGATCACAGCTTCCTCCAATTTACAGATGACTCCTATATCCCCATCCCCAACTCTACCCTCCTTTCTTTCCTCTAGAGCAGTGACCCAAGTTATCTGTAAGATATCACTCTCTGACAGAGAACTGAAGTGTCGATGCCAGGACTGGTTTTATTTTTGTGCTTCTTTACCTAACATCTAGCATAACACCTGGAACATAGTAGGTTCCTCAGAAATTCTGGTTGAATCCCAAACTAAACTCAATATATTTTCTTCTTAACCTGCTCTTCATTCTGGCTTCATGATTTCTGCCTTTGGCCACACCATTCACCCAGCCTTGCATCTCTTTAATTTTCATGTTCTCTTTGATTCTTTCCTTGGGCTAACCCCTTCCATCTGATACTCAGTTACCAATTTCAGTCAATGACACCTTTCAAATATTCCTCCCTCCTATCACTTTCTCACATGAGACCATAGGATTTACAGCTGAAAGAGACCTCAGAGGTGTTCTAGTCCCATTTTTATAAATTTATAGATGAGGTAACTGAGGCCAGAGAAGTGGTGAGTTGGTCAAGTTAATATAGATAGCAAGTGAAAGAAGCCATGATTGGAGTCCAGTTCCTCTCTCCCCTTTTTTCATTCCCTCATGCCTTACAATATTAGTTATTACTGGTGGATATTCACTAATCTAGAGCTTAAATATTCACAGTTTCACAACAAAATAAATTATCCAGTAGGCCAAGACATCCACTTATTTGCCCAGTTTGGTCAGCCCCTTTGGGATGCTTACTGAAAACAATGGAAAGATTAAAAACTGTTCAGAAGTCAATATGGGCTTAGTTGTCTGTGACCAGTACGAGCAGATGAAATAGAGATCTTAAAAAATATTGATTCCATAAACTGAGCGATAGCATTATATTATAAAGCCTGGGAGCCCTAAAACAGATGTGCAGTGCATGAAGACAGAGTGTGCTGTGTGAGCATGAGGGAATACTGGTACCAAGGGTAAGGAGACCACTCCCATGTCCTTTCCTTTGGGGACCAGTAACACAGGTTTCCTGGCATTTCTCATCCTTGGGCTTCCAATTTCATTCTTCCTTAGAAAAGATTGATGGGCTAGTGCCATCCCAGACAATCCCCCACGGGTGCATCCTTGTGGCTCTCTTCAGAGCTTATTCTGATCGAGCCCTCTGAGCTAAGGTGCCATTGGGCCACAGTGATGGGGTCAGGGGCCACAAGCCTGAGGAACTGCTGTTTTCTCTTAGTTCATGTGCCCCCTGCCCATTCCTATCTGCTTCATCATTCTCTGGGAGGCTCTGGTCTCCTTGGCCATGCCCATACGCATTCTCCAGCTCCTCCTCTCAGTTACATATGTCGGGCCACTCAAAGAGACTTGCTGTCCACTGGTGCCCTCTATCAAGAACAGATCTATCAGTATGTTCACAAGCCATCATTTAACAGACAACTCTTGACATCCTAGAACACTGCTGGAACAGGCTGCTTAGAACAATAGCCAGCATGTGGAAGCCCCATGGGTAATAAAGCCGCCAAACTCTCCAGTGCTGGCTCACCCTGAGAAATGAAAAATAGCAGTCATTCACCCAGGACGCTTTTCAGCTTTATCCAGGAGCTGTTTGCAAACCACAGACACAAATACGAGATTCCGTAGACGGTAGGAAGTCACATAAAACAAAGAAACTGCTCCCTGCGGGTCCCAGAGAGGAGCAAACAGTGCTAGAGGCTGTACTAATGACTAGTGAAGAGGACCTGCATTTAACTTCTTCTCCTTCTTTTGAAGCTTTACTGATGGTTTAGTTCTAGCTTTTCTCTTAAAGAAAAAGCAGGTCAGCAACACTGAAATGGTCTAGATTGGGAGTCAGTGCCCCACCTATTTACTGAGAGATTTAGAGATGAGAAGCTGGAAAGGACCTCCAAGGGAGACCAACTCCCTTATTTTACATTTTAGGAAACTGAGGCACAGAGAGGAAGCACTTGTGCAGTGTCATATAGATATTAAGTTGCTGGGCCAAGATTTGAATCCACTGATGCTAGTTCTCTCTACTGCATCATGAAAGAAATGTGCTTCATTAACTGTTTTCCAGGCTTGGGTTTGATCATTACAATGAATCACAGTTCAGCTACTTTTTAATGTGATTTTCGTTTATATTACTGTGCTCCTTGTGTCTGTTGTTTCTTGGTGCTGCTTACTTCCCTTTGCATCAGTTCATATAAGTTTTTCCAAGTTCCTCTGAATTCTACATTTGGATTGCTTTTTACTGGCATGGAAATATTCTCTAATATTGATATGCCAGATTTTTAAAACCTAAACAAGGGGCTTTCTCTTCCTCTTCCCCTAGTTTTCAACAACTACAAATAGTGTCGCTATGAATATATTCATATACATCATCATTAATCCTGTGTCTGGGGATGGGATTCCGAAGTCTAAGATCATTCAAACTACTTTCAAGAAAGGCTCCACTGCCAGTGTATTAGCATGCTTATCCTCCCATAGCCAGCACTGAATATTTCCATCTTTTGTCAACATTGCCACTTTGATCAGTGTGAAGTGAAACATTAGAATTGTTTTAATTTGTATTTCTCTTACTATTGGTGATTTGAAGCATTTTTATAAAATTGTTGATAACTTACAGTTTTCTTTGGAAAACTGTTCTTATCTTTTGCCCATTTAGTTACTAGGGAATGACTCTAGGTCTTTTAGATTTGTGCCATTTCTCTATATACCATGGACAGCAGACTGTCATCAGAGATATTTGAGGCAAATTCTACTGTCCACTGAAGTCCATTTCAGCATGTCTGAAAGGCTGTTGGAGATGTGACATTGCAGGTCGACAAGAGGTTCAGGCGGGATAGGAAGAGAAGAGAATTTATCAGCATTGAGATGGTCATTAAATCCATGGGAGCTGTTGAGATCATTGAGTAAAGTGGTAGAGAGGGAAACTATAAGAGGGCTCAGGACTGAACCCTGTGGGGCACCTATGATTAAAGGGTATGATCTGGGTGAGGATCCAGTAAAAAAGACTGAGAAACAACCATCAGAGAGGTAGCAGGAGAACCAAAAAAAAGTGCTGTCCTGAAAGCCTCCTAGAGGGAAGACAGTATCCAGGATGGAAAGACTGACAGTGTCAAAGGCTGGAGAGAGGTGGAGGAGAATGAAGACTGAGAAAGGGTCATTGGATTTGGCAACTAAGAGATCATTAGTGACTTTGGATTAGTCATTTTGGATCAGTTTCTGTGGAATGATGGGGCCAGAATCTGGATTACAAGAAGCTGAGAAGAGGGTGAGAGGAGAGAAAGAGGAGGCACCTATTACAGGAGGAGTTTAGCCATAAAGGAGAGAAGAGATGTAGGATGATAGTGGGGATGGATGGAGGAAGTGAGGGGTTTTTGAGAATGGGGGAGATGTAGGTATGCTTCTAGGCAGTAAGAAGTGAAGCAGGGGGAGGGAAGGAGGAAGGGGGGAAAGAGAGAGGGAAAGAGAGAGAGAGAGAGAGTGAGAGAGAGAGAGAGAGAGAGAGAGAGAGAGAAATTAAGTGAAAGAGTGGGAATGAAGGGGGGCAATCTGTTGGAGGAGATAAGATGGAATGGGATTGCTTGAACAAGTAGAGGAGTTAGCCTTGATAAGGAGCAAGGACACTTCATCATGTGAGATGGGGGCCAAGAAAGAAAGAATGACAGAAGGCATATGAGTGATGGAAGGTAAGGAAGAGAGAAGGAAAAGGAACTCACTGAAAAAAACCTCCATTTTTTTTTCCAGTAAAATCTAAAGCAGAGTTCTCAGTGGGGAATGGAGGGGGTGTGAGCCATGGGAGGATTAAGAAGGGTGGAGAAGGTTTAGAAAAACTGCTGTGGAGAGTGAGTTTTTAAGGGAAGCATAGTAGGACTGTCTAGCATCAGTGAGGGCCCAGCTGAGGGTGTGTAACATAAATTTGCAGTGGACCCAATCAGGACAACTGGGCGATTTTCTTCACCTTCATTCAGCAGCATGTATGCCAGCACAAAGGCAGATGGTAGGAGTGATCCAAGGTTGAAGTCGGGCAAGGCACAATGATAAGGGGAGAAGAGGACAGTGTGTAGTTGAATTGGTTCATTAAGGAGTCAAGATGGGGCCAAGAGGAGAGAGTGGCTAGGACAGAGAGGATGACCAGGAAGAGAACTGAGGGTAGGGATTGGAGGGCATGGTATGGACAAAGAGTATAAGGGAAGATGGAGGGAGAGGGAGGCAACAGATTATAAGTGGATAAGGGGATTTCAGAATTCTTGATCGTGATGGTATTGGATTTGTGAGTGATGACAATGTAAGGTATGACCAACTTCAGCATTCTGGAAATCTTCTAGTGCTTTCACTCTCCCAAGAACAAGACACCTGATACATTTTAATTTGCCTTAATGGTAATTCTCATCCTTCAAAAGGTGGAGAAAATTGTGAAACTCTTGTAATTTCTTTCCCTATTGCAGCCCAAAAAGCACTGAAGCAGTTTGGATCTACTTGTGCAATTTTGAACCCGTTTTGAGAACACTTGTCAGAAGGAAAAAATAAAAACAAAAACCAGATTGGCCCATTTGGTCTGTGGTCACTGACAAAGCGGGGAGGGGATGAAAGTCACTCAGGTTAAGCTTCAATGTCCTCCATCTGAAGGGGCTGGAGAGTCACGTGCTCTCCTTCCCAAGCTAGGCTTCCAGTTTTGTAGCCACTTGGGTCTCTCAGATATCTTTCTTTGCTTCCATTGGATGAGTCACCTCTTCTGCTGTTTTCTTGATATTCTTGCCTCCAGACATCTTTCTTTCTCATGCTCTAATTCAGGGGTGAGGAACCTGTGGCCTCGAAGCAACACATGGCCTTCTAGGTCTTTGGGTGAAGCCTTTTGACTTGAGTCCAAGTTTTGTAGAACAAATCCTTTTATTAAGGGGATTTGTTCTGTGAAGTTTGGATTCAGTCAAAGGGCCACACTTGAGGATCTAGAGGGCTATGTGTGGCCTCAAGACTGAAGGTTCCCCATCCCTGCTCTAATGCCTTAACTAGCTGCTGCAAGGCCCCAGTTTCATGAGATGTGTATATTTCTTCAGCAACTTCAAAAATGTCCTGAATTTCTTCCAAGACAGAATCTTTCATCTTTGGAGGAAAAGGAAGAATTCTGAGGTAGCTTCTTTTGAATGAAGACAAACTAGAATCTTAGATGTCTGCCTAGAAGGATACTTCTCTGTTTCTTTCACCTGTATATCATAAGAAGTCACAGTCAACACAAAAGATTGGTGATGTACTCTAAAGTGTGGTGAAGAAAATCCAGCTTGGGCTGAGTTAGCTGGCCACACTACCAGGGGTATTTTTTTCTGATGCTAGCTCATGAGTCTCCACTGGCAAGGTTCCCCATTAATTTTCAGTTGATATCAGTTAATCCCTCAGACTCAATCAAGCCTCTAAAAAGGAGTATTTACTAAGGTACAGTTGGCACAAAACATCCCATCTCCAAAGCCTATGACACACTCTCCCAAAAGTACATAGGGAATGAATGCACCAGGAGAAAACTGGGCTCAAGCTCAGAGTACACGTGTCAAGGTAGGTGACTCAGTGTTTCTGGAAAGTTTTTCTGTAGAGTTCTCAAAATGTTTACCCTGTGTGGCCTGGCTCTCCTGCTGGGCATCTTCTGAAGTCCTGAAGTCCAGTGTGCCTAGTTGGTCTTTGCTGCCAATGCAGACTCTGCCCCTGGCCATATACTGTTGAACCAACCAGAGAAGCTGCTAGAATGCCAGTAAAAAGTCCGAATCCTCTGACCTTCTAGAGCACACAAGGTCATTCTCTGGTGACCGAGGGGACGAGGCTGAGGTACTCTTTTCTCATCTGACAAAGTTATTGGCCATAGTTACCGCAGGTTACCATAAGGCTAGTTACCTTAGTTGGATGGGTTGACTGATTCAGTCTTTCCTTCTCCCTTTCCCTCCTCGCTCCAATCCCACACTTAGACAGGGAAGGAAGGGAAAGTAAACGAGTATGAATACAAAATAAGGGTAGAGTTATGTAAGTACTGTCTCCAACAAAGCCAGAATGGACCAAGGCATGCTAAGGATGACAAAAAGGTCCTGTTTTTAAAATCTGTGTTTGAAGCAGAAAGGGCATCTAAGAAGAGAGGGGATTGTTGTTTGGCATAGATGGCATGATGCCAATATACAATGGTAAGAAGACCCAACTACTCAATTCTAATTTTGCTCAGGTTTTCTCTTCTAAGGAGAATCATCTCTGGATAAAGAACGGCAAGCAGAAAATCTAAAACGAAGCTAAGGTTAGAGGTGTTAAGGCAGCATCTGGCTGCCCTCAGCTACTACAGACAACCAGGCCTGGACCAACTACATTCTGAGACGGTTCAGGCAAGGCAGAAAGATCAGTGAGAGTTTTCATTTTTATTTTATCTTACATGTGAAAACGACTTTTAACATTTCATTTTTTAAAATTTTGATTTCCAAGTTCTCTCCCTCCTCCCTGAGTAGGCAAACAATTGTCTTGGCTATAGATAATACATTTGCTGCCATACAAAACATATCTCCATCCAGTGGGGCTTTAATGAAACCTTGTACTACAGTCGTTGTGTTGGTAGGAACAGAGAGCAGGGAAAGAGTTCCAGAACTATTTTAATTCAAGTCAAGAAATGTTTAATAAGCCCCACCCATGTGCCCCTCCTGATGTGAGGGGGAGGCAAAGACAAGAATGAAATAGCCTTCATCCTCAAAGGGCTTCCATTCTACATGAATAATGGATCTACATGGATCTGTGACCTCTTCCATTTGGTTCTTTCCTCCAGAGATGCAGATGGCCAGTCAGCCATGCCTGTCCATACCTAATGGAGCCCTCTCTCACCAACGTCCCTCAATGACTTTGCCACCAGGGCTCCTTTCAAAGTGGTGGAGGGCTTCCTATCTTTGCCATCTCCAACACAGGAACGGAACCCTCAGGCTGGCTCCTGGTTGGCTTTGGGTGTGACTAGGCCACCTTCTCTTCTTTTTCAAAAATCCAAATCAGGTCAATGCCGCAGCCTTCTCACTCCTACAGTCTGTCTCTCCATTTCTTGTTCAAACACCCTCCAAGGATCACAAACCTCAGGTGAGGCACAAACCAGGAAGATGTATACTCACAAAAGGACAAAAAGCTGTGATGGAGATCAATTTGAACAAGGATTCATTGTGAGGTCTCTCAGATTCTTCTCTTGGTGGATGCCATTATGATGGTTGCATCAAGGATAATAAAGAGCCTCCTGGAAGAGATCTGAAATCCCTCAGAAGAGTTTGATCAGACTATTCACACAGGATAGACCAAGTGGATGAAGAATGTCTTTTATCCAGATTAGGATATGTAGCAGCTTCTGGAGTCTGTCCATCAGTAGTCTGGTGGGTTTAGCATAATGCCTGGCACTTAGTAGGTGCTTCATAACTGTTTATTTACTGATGGATTGATGTACTGTGCGGTCTTTGGGAAATGGCAAAGGTTCTTAAATGACCTCAGACTTCCCATGAAAACAAAAGACCACCTTTTTAATATCAACATTCTATTGATGTTACTGTGTGGTAGCAAGATATGGAACATAACAATCTTTGAAGTTAAAAATGGAAACAATGTAACATGTGCCCTTGGAAGTAAATACAAAGAATATACAGTTATACAAGGTAATTTCTCTCAAAGGGAGAATGCTGATCGCTTAGAGCATCATATACAGCTTTGCCTCTCAGTGAGATTTGAAGGCCACTGGCCAGGCTATAAATTCTAAGAGCTTGAGGTGGAGAAGGAGTGAATTTCATGCCTCAGAGACAATCAGTGCAAAGACCCAGAGTCAGGAAGAGCAGAGTTCAAATCCAGCCTCAGATGCTTACTAGCTGGGTGACCCTCAGCAAGTCAATTCACCCTGTTTGCTTCTGTTTCTCATCTGTAAAATGAGCAGAAGGAGATGGCAAATCACTCCTGTCTCCTTGCCAAGAAAACCTCAAATGGGGTCATGAAGAGTCTGACATGACTGAACAACAACAGCCAGCAGGGCAGTTTGACTGGAATGGGGACTGTGTGACCTGGAGGAATCTGAAACTGGGCTGGCAGGAAGGTGGGAGCCATATTGCCGAGAGCTTTCTGAGCCAGGCTGAGAGTATGGCTGGCCCTCCACTTTGTCCTGGTGATTCTCAGTTTTAATTCTTCAAACAGTACAGTGGAAAGAGCCCTGGCTCTAGAGATAGAGAAGCTCCGTTTGAATTTTGTCTCTGACACTTAGTACCTATGTGATCTTGGGTAAGTCACCTCAGTTTCTTCATCTGTAAAATGGGGAGGTTGGACTAGGTGGCCGCTGAGGACCTTTGCAGCAACAAACCCAGGAGCCCAGGAAGATTTTGAGTAGGAGAAATCAATGGTTCAACGTGCACTTTTGGAATATTCGTTTCCTACCTGTGTGGGGGAAGGGAGTGAGGCAGGAATAGACTGATGAGGAGAGGGTAAGGTCGTAGAAGGCATACTAAGGTCAGGAAGAGGAGCAGGCTTTCGAGTAAAGGGTATCTTTGTAATCCTCGATTTACTCATCAGAAAAAAGAAGGGTTGCCATGGTGGAAGAACTCTGGTTCTGGAGTTAGGAGACTTGGGTTCCAAATTCATTTTTACGTGACCTTGGGCATGTCATTTTCCAGCTTCAGGCCTCAATTTCCTCATCTGTAAAACGAGAAGGTTGGACGAAAGGGTCTGTGACGCCCTTACCAGCCTTGGATCTCAAGACCAGTCAGGTAGAATCTGCCTGGTCAGCTCTCCGAGGGCGGGGCTAGGATCGAGGGACACCTGAGCCCTCCCAGGGGCGGGGTCTCCTTCAGGTGGGCTGGTCTGGAGAAAGTGGGAAGGGGGGCGGGGCGGGCAACTGTCATGCTCTCCATCCCGTCATCGTCGTCCCCCTTCTCCTCTGGCCTCAGAATTGCTAGGCAGGAGGAAGGAAGGCTGAGCCACCAAGGCCACCCGGTTCTGTGTGATTCATCCCCCCCCCCTCCCTCCCTCCCTCCTTCTCTCTCTCTCTCCCGCGCCGAAAGAGTTAACTGCTCTTGTGAGGGGGGAGGGGAGGGGAAGGGGAGAAGTTAACCCCTTCCCACCCAAGGGCCAGAGGCCGGTGAGCCCCAGGAGCCCCGGGCCGGGCTTGCCCCCTACCTGCTGTCCCACTCCAGGCCTGTGCATCCCCCCCAGCCCCTCTCCTGGGGCCAGGGTCCCGGAGGCAGGAGACCCGGCCCGTGCTCGTCCCCCGCCCCATCTGGGGGTTGCGGGGAGGGGGAGGAGAGGGGCCTGGCAGCGGGCCGAGCCGGGAGGAGGCTCCGAGGAGGAGGAGCGCAACGAGCGGAGGGAGGAGGGAGAGCGGCCAGCAGTGGTGGCAGCAGCAGCAGAGGTGGCAGCAGCATCTGCAGCAGCGGCGGCAGCGGCCTCGCGGGGCCAAGGCGGCAGCGGCGCGGAGTCTGTGTGGAGCCGAGCTCCTGCCTTCCTGCCCTCCTGCCGGTCCGCCTGCCGGGGGCCCGGATGTGAGCAGCAGCCCGGCGGCGGGCGAGGGCCGGCCGTGGGGCCCCGGCTGCCTTCGGCGGGGCCGGACCGGGGAAGGGAGGCCAGGAGGCAGCAGCCCCCTGCGCGGCGGCAGGCGCAGGGCACGGGCACCGGCGGGCACGGGCGGGCATGGGGGGCGGCCCGAGCGGCCCCCGCACCGCCCCCGGCCGCGAGGAGGAGACCTAAGCGGGGTCCGAGCCGCCCTTGAGCCCGGAGCTGCCGCCGGGCAGAGCCGAGTGGGTTATCGTAGGGCCGGGCAGGGGCGGGCACCGCGCCGCACCGCAGCCCAAGGGCGCCCCCAGCCCCACTCCCGCACCCCCGCGGCGGGCCGGCCGGCGCCGCCGCCGCGCACGCACACGCACACAGCAGGCGCTCGATAAATGGTCCGGGAGGAGGATGATGATGATGATGAAAAAAATGCACCCCCCGAGGCGGGAGGAGGAGGAGGAGGAGCACGCGAAAGGTGCGGGCTTGGGGGAAGGGAGGATGGAGGCTGGGAGGGATGGAGGGATGGAGGCAAGAAGGCTTGGACGATTGGAGAGAAGGAGGGATAAAGGAAGAGAGGAAAGGAGGGAAGGCCCCGGTCTGAGGATGCTCGGGAGCTTCGTTGCAGCGACATGTTTGGCGGGGGAGGGGCCGTAGGTGGGGGGTGGCCTCCAACCAGATGCAGGGAGCTCGAGGGGCGGCCCTCCGGGGCCGAGGTGACTTTTGGGTTTCACTTTCCCAGCACCGAGTCAGGTGTGTGGGTAGGGAGGGGGTGCAGGTGGAGGCCGGAAGCTGCCCAGGTTGGAGTCCTCAGCTCGGCGCGATCCTCTTTCTCCGTCTCCCCATTCTGCGAGGCCAATGGCTCTGGGGGGAGGCTCATCCTGCTCCCCTTCGGGCCTTTTTCTGTCTCCTATTCTTGTCTCAGTGTGACATTCCCGGCTCCCCCATTGTCTTGGGGGGCGTATGTTTCTGGTCTTCATCTCCTCCATTTCCCATTGCCTGGAGCGGCCCCTGTAACATAGCCATAGCCCCAGCACTTCCTGCAGATCGCCCCCCCGCCCCCCAAGAACCTGGAGAGACACGTGCGCTCCCGCCCTGCCGGCTGTCTGCCCTCCCTCAGCGTTCTTGCTCACAGCTCCTGGCTTTCTGGGCAGGCTGGTTGGCAGGGCTGGGGTCCCTGGGGCAGGCTTGCGCCTCTAACCTGAAAAAAGAGGGAATGCTCCTTTTCCAGGCCCCAGGAGGGGACCACAGCAACCCCATTTAGCTGAAGCCAGAGATGTGTCCTCACTTCCACATCGATACCAACTGGATGGGTGGGCTAGAAGCCTGTGGGCCCGAGGCCACATTCCTTTCCTCGGGTTATTCCAGGGTGGCCCAGAGACTGGGGCCAAGGTAACTGTAGGTGCTCTAGTGACTAACAGGGCAATTTATATGGCCCAGAGGGAGCTTTGGGACGTCTGGCCCTGGGGGTGGTAATGACCCTTTGGCTTTGATACTATTTATTTCCGAGTTGGGGATGCACTTTGTCTTCCCCAGCTATCTGGTTTCCAGGGTTTATTCCTTCTCCATCTCATTGCTTCTCATTGGCTTGACCCCTCTCCCTGCATCTTCCAATATGACTTAGGATGCCCAATGTACTGGTTTTGCCTCCTGTGGCACTGGGAACCATCTCAGCCATGTTCACAGACAGAAGCATCTTTGGAGGGCTACCCTGACGGTTGAGCAGCTGACAAACTCACACAAAACGGCCCTGTGGATGTCTGGGCATCTTGTTTCAGGCTAGCTAGCTAGGGCTCTGGGAAGCTTTTGGAAGGGGGAAAAGGGGTCCCATCTCCGGTTGGGAGGCCTCTGGTCTGGTGCAGGAGCTGTCATTTAAAAAATGCCAAAGGCAGAGATGGTTTCAGAAGCCAGCAGAGGAAATGAATGCCAGGCTTCATGAATTTTCATTTGAAGGAAGCGTGGGGACATAATCCAGATTATTTGCTTTGCCCGGATGACAGGGGAGGACTCTTTTTGCATGAGCTGGAAAGAATGTTTCTTTCCTTGCTGTTGAAAGATGTGGGACTGTCACCCTGAAGATGGACCATAATATGGAACGGAGGCTTCCTTTTTCTTTCCATCAAAAATCTTTGGGGTTTGGGGGGATTTCAGTGCTAACCAGAAGACCTGAACTTGGGGGCAAGGAGCTCACCTCCTGAGAGCTCAGAGCCTGGCATGGAATAAGAACTGATTAAAGATTTTTTCATTCATTTGAAGAAATAGAGGAAAATGTGTTTGGGGGAGACACAGGGATACAAAATTCACTGCATTGTGAAAACCCATTGTTTCTGCCTCCACTTTGGTAGACAGCCCTGGGCTTTGGAAGGTGAAGAATGAGATTTTGGGCGCAGCTATGCTGCTGAGTGAGTAAGAAACTACATTTTAAAAAACAGTTTGGAGGGGGGAAACCTAATAACACACACTTGTTCAGCTAGAGAACTTATTCATGTTGTTCTATCTGTCTGCCTCTCCTTTCCCTCTCCCTCTCTTCCCCTCCCCTCCCCTCTCTGTCTCTCTCTCTCTGTCTCTCTCCCTCTGTCTCTCTCTGTGTCTGTCTCTCTCCGTCTCTGTCTCTGTCTCTCTCTCCTCCTCCTTCTCCTCCTCCTCCTCCCTCCCTCCCTCTCCCCACCTTCTCTCTCTCCTCAGAGGCAAACTATGCAGGAGGCACCAGGAACTCAGTCTCTGGTGACAGACCACCGTTCCGGCCGAAGAGCTCCCAGCACTCCCAGCAGACTGTCCTCTCCTGGCAAGCTGCGATCGATGCTGCTCGCCAAGCCAAGGCTGCCCAGACTATGAGCACCTCCACCCCCCAACCTGTCGGGTCTCTGTCCCAAAGAAAACGTCAGCAATACGCCAAGAGCAAAAAACAGGGGAGCTCCTCGAGCAGCAGGCCAGCCCGGGCCCTTTTCTGTTTCTCTCTGAACAACCCCATCCGAAGAGCCTGCATTAGTATCGTAGAGTGGAAGTATCCTTTTTGTGAGTCGGGTTGGGTTTTTTCACCATCTGTTCCTCCAATATATCCCGTGTGCTCAAAGGATTTGGTCTCTGGAACCACACTTACGGAGCATGGCGGCTTGGAGCCCGAGGGGAAGGGGATAAGCTTGGTTTTATTTTAACCTCCGGCTCCCCAAGTGGGAAAGGGGTTAGCTCTGCAGTTATATTTAGCCTTCTGGGGGGGAGGGGGCTGCACTTGGGGGAAGGCTGTCAGAGATGGCAAAGCAGGCAGTTTGCCTGGGGTGAAGGTTGGGCAGCTGGTGAGAGGCACCGTGTTCAGGCTGCCTCTCCAGTCTCTCTTGGCTTTGGGCTTGGCCAGGCCTGGAGCCCATTTTGGTTTTCAAAAGAGGATTTTAAGAAAATAGACTGATTGGAATTTTACTGGCAAAAGAGACAGTTTGGATCTTTAGAAGAATCCTTACATTTTGATATCTGGAAACTGTTCCTGAAACTCTGATGAACGTACATTGTTCAGGTGCTAAACAAGATTCAAATCCTATGTCAGATCCTTAACCAGCTTTGTGACCTTGGGCAAGTCACTTTAACCTTTCTGTACCTCAGTTTCCTCATCTGTAAATGAGGAAAGTTAGATCTGGTGATTTCCAAGGGCCCTTTCTAGCTCTCATTCCATGCTCCTGTGGTTCTTTGAACCCTTGTTCAACAGAAGACTGTCTCGGTTCTTGCATCAATACCATCCCTCTCTGGAATTTCCTTAGATTGGTTCTACCAGAGGGTTATGAACTGTGAGGTACTATGGGTAGGGGTGTGTGTGTGTGTGTGTGTGTGTGTGTGTGTGTGTGTGTGTGTGTGTGTGTGTGTGTGTTTGTCTCTTCTCTGACACTGCTGTCTAATTCCTGCCCCACTCCACCCTTTGACTTATAGAGTTGCTCTCTGAGCTCAGGAATTTGCAGTTGCTTGCTTTAGGGGAAAAAAATTCAGTCTATGTCCTTGGGCCGCAGTTCCATGTGTGGGTGTCTCCTTTGTATTTTTAAAATTGAACTTCAAATGGCCCAAGATGGTTGATGTCTCCCAGAACCCAGATTGAGCCCTCCTGCTCTCCTTCCCATCTCTCAGTTCTCCCTGGAACCTTATTTGTATTTCTAAGTCCTTTCTCAGCCTGTACAAAAGCTGTAGTCTCTGGTCCAGCTATCGGCTCAGGGAGGAGTGTGTGATGGCACTGTCTCTTTGCCCAGATGATACAGTGGCCTGAGCACAGGGTAGTATTTTCTTCTCCCAGAAACACTGTATGACTGGCAGAGCTCTGGACTCTTCCTAGTGAGAGGAGCTAGCCACAGGAACGAGTAGCCTCTTGTCTTGGGAAGGATAAGAGGGGCCATGCCCTTGGGTTTTCATTTGCCTTCCTTCCACCTTCTGATGGGAGGATACTGAAGCCTAGGGAGACAAATCCCTAACCTTGTGTCATGGAGCACACAGTTCTTTTGAAATATTCAACCTGGGCCCCTGGGCAGTCACAGATGGGAGAGCCAAGGGGCTAATCTGACTAGAAAGACTGTAAAGTCAATATCCATATCCTGGAATGGTGACTGGTGCAACCCTGCTGTCTCTCCCTTTGTCCCACTTTCCTCTGCCATACCTTCCTAACATAGGTACCTATTCTCTCCCAAGACCTGGAGTCTCTATTATATGTCTTTGCTTATAGGTTTTTCCTTGTGCTGTTTTCTAGCCTTTCGGGAAAAATGACCAACTCCAGAGAAGACTTGCAACCCCTTAGAGAGTGGCACAGGGAGTAATACTGCTCCATGTCCTGACTGCTTGTGGGCCCTCTTGTATCAGGGAGTGTGAGCAGAGCTCCTTGGGGTCACTGGCTGTCTACAGAGTGACAGGGAAGGCCAGGTGCTCTTTCTTCTTGAGTCTAGAGATGAGACAGTGTCTGGGATTTGGCATCCTTCCTTTCCCACCCCCTGAGCACACACACTGGCCTGCACTGGTTGGTATAACTGTGGATTTGGAGAAAAGCCAGCCCCCACGAGGTAGGTGCTAAAGGGGAAGCTGTAGAGAAGAGAATTCTAAACTAATCCACAACCCCATTTGACTCTTCAAATGTCACCTCATTTCGACAGTGGATCATATTAAATTGATGAGTTGAATTCAAGACCAAACTATGCAGAATCTGGAGTCAGCTTTCAATCTTAGTGAGGGGACCATAGGATCGATATGGGATGGGAGAGAATGTCCAACTGAACTTTGGGAAAGTGGTGGGTACTAAGTGCCCCAAGGGCAGTTAAATCCAAACTGAGTAACTATCAATTTCTAGCTAGCTTGTTAAAAATCTCATGACTAGCTTGTTAAAATCTCATAACTGGAATGGCAAAGAATGTGCTTAAAGAAGACTGGATATGGGAACTCAATATACACAAAGACAGAGAGCTACATTGCCTTTAGACTTTCTCAGGAATAGTGGTGTTTCCCAGGTGTGCTGTTTCAGTGCAGTAACAAGGAAAGGGGATGGAGCTTCTCTGCCTCTGGTTCTGGAGCGACTTGTGTATATTTTTAAGCAGAAAGAAATTGGGTCAAATGGACACTTGGATTTCCTTCACATTTGTCATTCCAGAAGCGGTTTTGTCAATGTGGTCCTGGCAGACCCTAATTGGGCCTGTCTGTGTCTGAACTTGGTCAAAGTTAATGTGAAGGTCAAAGTTAATTGATAAGAATCTCTAAGAAATCCCAGTTAACAAAGCTGAAGTGTGAGGGGCATTTTTTCCTTCTTGATTCATAAGCAAAGTTATGAACGTTGAGTGGGGGCATCTCTTCTTAGAGCCTTTACTCTGTTGTCTTACTGTGGGTCCTGAGAAGGCTGACATATTTTAGGGGAATTAGCATAGAGTAGTAAGCTTGTAGTTAGAAGGACCTGGGTTCAAATCCTGTCTCAGAAATTTAATAGCATGGTGGTCATGAATAGGTCTTAGTGTGCTTAGACAATGTTATTAGAGAAGATGTAGATGAATCACCGATCTGTGTCAGTGAGAGGTATTTCTACACTGGGAGGTCTCCCTACAGATGACATTTTAGGTCTAGACAAAAACAAAAACCAAAAAGCAAGATGGACATTTCTTTCTAGGATCCCCCAGAGAGTGAAGGGGGTTTTCTTTCTCTAAAGTCACTGAGGATTCTCAGGACAGAGTATTGGCTCCTAAGATGGAGGATTTGAATTTAAATTCTAGCTCTGCCAGTATTGCTCGAATGACCTTGGTCAAGTTACTTACCCTCTCTTGGCCTCAGTTTCCTCTTCTTTAAAAAGAAGGGAATGGGTTAGAGGACCTTGAAGGTCCCTGTGACCTAATGGGACCACATTCTCAGCCTATGACCCAGGGCTTTTGGTCAAGGCCCTTTCTGGGAGCACACCTTGGTCATACAAAATCTGATGCTTGACTGACCTTAGGACTGCAGTTTAGATTGGTTGTTCAGAAGGCCTTCACTACTGAGAAACGAAACCATCCCACAAATCTTTGTGGTGGAAGGTGAGTTTGGAAGCACCAGGTCTGTGAGTGCCTCTTCTTCACATCAGAATGTTTAATTCAGTCATTGTTGAAAGCTGGTCTTGATGCCATCCTTTGGAAACAGACCCCCCCCCCCCCCCCCCGCCAAGTTGAGAACCATGAATGGGGCTCTGGGGAAGCGTCTACTGTTGATTCCTTGTGGTTTCTTATTAAACTTACATTTCTTTGTAAACTGAACAATGACAGCCTAGGATAAAGCAAACTGAAGCCAGCTATGCCCCATACTACTGATAGTTCAAGTCAAGTCAGAAGCATGTATCAAGCACCTACTGTGTGCCAGACACTGGGCTACAAAGAAAAGCAAAATCAGTCTTGCTGATTAAGGAGCTTACAATCTAATCAGAGAGAGAACATGCAAACAACTATGAACAAACAAGATAGAGACAGGAGAAATGGGAAGGCACTAGTGTCATGGAAACCAAGAAAGGCTTCTTATGGAAGGGGGATACTTAAAGGATACTAGGCAGCAGAGATGAGGAGGAGAATCCCAGGCAGGGAGCACAGCAAAAATGCCTGGAATCTAGAGAACAGCAAGGAGGCAAATGTCACTGAGCTGTAGAATATTTGTAGCCAGGTGAGGGGTAAGGAACTGGAGAGTGAGGAGGGGGCCAAGCTATGAAGGGCTTTTAAAGCCTGGGAAAGTAGAGAAGATGCTGGCTACATAGCTTGTTCCCCCCAACCCCCCTTACCACCCTAGGTTCACAGATCTAATCTTTCTTAGCTTGTGGGCTGTACAAAAACAGATGGGAACCAGGATTTGGCCCACAGGCAGTAGTTTGCTGACCTCTCATCTAGAGCTCGAAGAGACCTTGGAGACTTTAGTGGACAGAAATAGTAAATAGTAGGCACTGAGACCAAATGAGGAACTTGCCTCCATCTTGTAAGGATTAAGATGGATGAGGTCAAAATTGCCCTCAGTGAGTGGAGAGCACGCATCGTTTGTTGTTCAGTTGTGTCTGACTCTCGGTGACCCTATTTGGGGTTTTCTTGGCAAAGATACTAGAGTGGTTTGCCATTTCCTTTCCCAGCTCATTTTACAGATGAGGCAAATAGGGTGAAGTGATTTGCCCAGGGTCACACAGCAAATAAGTGTCTGAGGCTAGATTTGAACTCAGGTTTGCTTAACTCCAGTCTCAGTGCTTTATTATAGTTGCCCAAGAGTATAAGTAGGTGATGGTAAATATCTGAGGAAGTAGCTTGTCTCAGGACCGCCAGATGTTCCATAGGGAATTTGGCTTCCAAAGTTTCTTTTAAGACAAGAAAATATGGGAATCTGATTAGGGCTTTGCAATACATGGATGCTGCTTGGCTTTGAAATAAAATTTATATCCTCAGAAAGAGATAAGGTGAGGCTGAAACCACAAGGGAGGACGTGGAGAGCTCCTGCTGATGCATGTTGGGAAGGAACACCACCATCACTGCTGGGAGTGCGGGGTCTCCAGGAGTGGAGGCGGGGCTTCACTTCATACATGTTTGTCCTTAACCAGATTTTCCAGACCATTTGACATATTTATATTACTGGCGATTTTTGCCAATTGTGTGGCCTTAGCTGTTTACATCCCATTCCCAGAAGATGATTCTAACTCAACCAATCATAACTTGGTAAGTGTTCTTGGTTTCATTTCTCTGTTTCAAATTCTTGTTGAATTGCCCAGCAACTTGAGTTGGGTCTCTGTGTGGTGACTTCCAAGTAACTGTGAATGGGGGTTTGCAGCTGTGCCCACGAATTCTTCCCAGAATTTTGCAGTGACATGGCTTTTGATGTCTCTCCTTATGTTTATGCTGAATAGCCATGTTTAAAATCATTAATCTAGTTTGGATGGAAATGAAAAGAGCTCTTGAATGGAAGAGTGTGTGTGCGTGCATGTCAGAGTATGTGTGTGTGTGTGTGTGTGTGTGTGTGTGTGTGTGTGTGTGTGTGTGTGTGTGTGTGTGTGTGTGTAACATTTGTATCTTCATTTATGCCAAGATTTATAATTTTTGTCCCTATTTGGACTTTTGCTTCCGTTCTTTCTGCCCCCTCTTGGATATGGTCCATTGTCTCTGCATCCTCAGGGCATGGGGTGTCTTGGTGGTGAATCTAGAGTGACTACACATGGTTTGCTGATTTTTACAGCCCTATATTGTGCCTTAGAATTATCTCAAACCTGATTTTGTATTGAGGCAGGGCCTGGGATTGTGGGGAGAGCCATGAGCTAGGAGGAAGGTGAGCCAACTAACTCCCCAGCCTCAGCCTTGTTCTGTCTGTAACTTGGGGTAAGTTTCTACTCAGTTGGGCTTAAGTTCATGGGATCATTGATGATGGAGGGGACATTCTAGGCTAGACCCCTCACTTTACAAAGGGGCAAACGAAGACCTGAGAGTGTGAAGTGACTTGTCCAGGGTCACACCAATCATAAAGGCGGGCTTTGGTGATAAAGGGGAGTTGTGCTATGTTCTTGATTTGTTTATGTTAAGTACCTACTATGTGCCAGACATCATGCTCAATATGGGAACTAAAGGCAAGAAGGAAACCAAATCCTTAAGATTTTCTCCCATTCCAGTTCTGGGTTGTGATTCTAGGACAGTGTCTTCATAACCAAGTGAGTAACCTGAGTCATGAACGCATTTATTAAGTACCTACTGTGTGCTAAATGCTGGGGAATAAAAGAAAGGTGAAAGACAGTTCCTCCCCCCAGGGATCACACAGTCTAATGAGGAAACAAGATGCAAACAACTGTGTCCCAACATACCCTAGGAAGGAAAAATTGGAAATAATCCGTAGAGGGGAGGCCCCAGGGCAAATGGGAGCTGAGAAGGGCTCTTTGCAGAAGGTGGCACATCAGCGGAGACTTGAATACAGTGAAATATAGAAAAAATACTAACCCTAATCTGAAACTTACTGGAGGGCAGTGTCTTATCTCTCTTTTAAGGGAAAATAATAAAAATAATCACTGTGCTATTAACACCAGTCAGAGGTGGCATTGGAGGAAAATCAGGCTAGCCAGGAGATGGTGGTGGTGGCAGGGATGACCGTGACGAGGATGATGGTGACGACTGTGGTGATGGTGATGAAGATGATGGTGATGATGGTGAGGATTGTGATGACGGTGAAGATGATGATGATGGCAGTGATAGAAAGGTCTAAACTAGAGAAAAGGAGGGAGAGCATTCCCGGCTGGAGGACAGACAGTGAGCATACCCAGAGTCAGGAGAGGAAGGCCTGTGTAGGAGGGGCAGCCAGGAGGCCAGTAGTCCTGGATCTCAGACTACAGATTATACATGCAAGGTATAAATAGACCGGAAAGGTTGGAGGGACAGGTTCTGAGGGTTAAAAGGCCAAACAGGATTTTCTCCTTGCTTCTGGAGAGTAGGGAGCATTGGAGTTACCTAAATAAAGGAGTGATATCATTGGAGCCCAAGATGAAACCCTGGAGAGAGTGGTGGACTTGGAGTCAGGAAGAACTGAGTTTACGTTCTATCTCCTTTTCCCGGCTGGAAAAGTCATATCTAACCTCTGTGGGCCTCAGTTTTATCATCTATAAAGTGGAGATAATAGTAGCACCTGCTGCTGAGGTTTAGTTGTTTGCAACTCTTCATGAACCTCTTTGGGATTTTCTTGGTAAAGATATTGCAGTGGTTTGCCATTTCCTCCTCCAGCTCCTTTTACAGATGATAAAACTGAGCCAGACAGGGGTAAGTGACTTGCCTAGGGTCACACAGCGAATAAGTGTCTGGGACTAGATTTGAACTCGGGTCTTCCTGACTCCAAACTCAGCACTTGATCCACTGTGTCACCTAGGTCACAATTACACCTACCTCCCAGGATTGTCGTGAGGGAGATAAAATGAGATAACATATATGAAGTGTTTTATAAACCTTTAAGCATTATGTAGGTGCTCCTAGCTCTCTGAGAAGAGGCTTCCATGGTGAGGCTACAGCAGGATCCTGAGGGTCTCACTAACTCTAGTCAATCAGCAGTCATTTGGTTAAGTGCCTTCTGTGTCAGGTGCCATGGTTACAAACACGAAATGAGAAAGTCTCTGCCCTTTGGGACCCTTCAGTGTATTGGGGTAAACAGTATGGGACCAATTGGAAGGTTGTGAATCGAATCTCAAAGAGCCCATGATGTATCAAGCCTCCATAATGATGTTGTGACATTGAGATGGGGCCCAGAGTAGGTAACAGCTCATTCACGAGTCAGTGTGTGCAGGTTGGCAGCGAGCTTTCCAGACATCATCTCCATGGATCCTCCCATGATCCTCCCAGCA
This sequence comes from Notamacropus eugenii, assembly GCF_028372415.1. Taxonomy (NCBI): domain Eukaryota; kingdom Metazoa; phylum Chordata; class Mammalia; order Diprotodontia; family Macropodidae; genus Notamacropus; species Notamacropus eugenii. The sequence goes on along the minus strand of NC_092874.1, from coordinate 478,289,491 downwards.
GCCCTGGGAAGGAGGGCTATTGTTATCTTCACCATTTTATGGAGGAGGAAATTGAAACTCCGGGAAATTAAATCATTCTAGCCCAAGGTCACCCAACTAGGAAGTGCCTGAGGCAGGATTCCAATTTTGGGCTTCTAGACTCTAAATCCTTTGCTCCAACATATTAATTGGTGAGAAACACAAACTACTCGTGTTTTCTCAGCTTCTGGTCAATCCTTAGGGGCATCCATTCATGTCAGAGTAAGGTTAGGAGGGATCTGATTTCCAAAGCCCCAGTGGTCTCTTTGAGCTGTACCCTGTAAGCCAAGCTGATTTAGCCTTTAAGGTAAAACTCTGTTGGGGATCATTTTGGATGTGATACCTATCTAATCAAGGACAACTCCAAGAGGGCAGTGTGCGTCATGCCACTGGCCACTGCCATGTCTTTGGTTTTGGAATTTGTTTTGGGTTGTAATTGATGATTAGGTTATTTCTGGAAGAAAATTGGAAAGCTGTAGCTTTCCCTCATCGGAGGTATCTACCTATCGCCTGTGGGGCAGAGGCCCCAGATGGTGTTATCTTTGACGCAGAGCTTAGCCCCCCCACGTAATGACCCACTTTATTCCTTCTTGTTGATCAAGAAAAAGTGATTAAATCAATGTAGAAAATAAACACCTTTTTGAAAAGCAGATTAATCCAGGGCAATAGAATAATTTGTGCGGTTGCATGTTGGCTAATTTGTATTCTGATTTTCTTGAGGAAATTTAGGGAACGCACTGCCATTGCTGGAGGATCATTGGCATGTCTGGCTGTATATATCACATGATGAAATTGTATGCAGTGTGTCAAAACACCTCAGACTCGGCTGAGCACTCTGCCCTATCCCCCACCTCCACTCTCTGAGGACGATGCTCATACTGGGCTTTGTTGGGTTCACCTTTGTAAGAGCAGAGCTGAGTTGTAAGCCTTTTGTAAAGGGCATTCACATGCTCATGTGCTGTCCATTCCTCTGGCCCAGTGACTGGCCTATCGAGCATATGTGCAAGAAGAGGCTAACTCTGCTGTCTCCACTTCAGGCAAGGGGCCTCTTTGTGGCCTCTCCCCAGCCTCCCAGTCAGGTCTCCTGCCTCTATCAGCCGTCCCACCAGGGAGTCTCATTTTATTTTACATTTGACCCAGTTCATTTTAAAGTGACTTGCTCTTATTTTAGGGCCTGCCAAGCGGGGCTCATTTTTCATCTGTAGTAAATATCCTTCAGTAACCATGAATTCAAAAACCAAGGGCAGAGGTAGAGGCCAGAGCAGAGAGGCCTGGGTATCAAGAAACTGGCTATGGTCTTCCTTTGTTAGTGTCTCAGGGAATTTATGCATCCCCCTTCCATCTAGACTCAAAGATGATTTCCACGAAAGGTCCTCTGTACATGAGTCTTTAGGGGAATTCTTAATTTAGATCATGAAGAGGTACACATGCCTTCTTAGTAGAATGGAAGCAATCAGAGTGGTGGACCGAATTGGAGTCTTTGGGGGTAGCTGATTTTCCCATGCCTATGTTTTAATTGTTTCTAGAAGAAGAAAATTTCAAAGAGTCTCAGTGCTTCTAGTTTTGTAGGGGCTTGCATTCACAGAAACTAATGTCGCAGCCACATTATAACTATCTCTAGACAACTGTCTGCTATTTAGGTGGTTGGGGAGTACAGTGGGTTGAGTCTCAGGCAGCTGGGTAGTGCAGTGGGTAGAGTGCCAGATCTGAGCTCAAATCCTACCTCAGACTCTTCCTACTTATGTGATCTTGGCTAAGTCACCAAATGTCCACCATCTTCAGTTTCCCCAACTATAACCTGGGGATAATAATAGCAAATCCCTGCCAAAGTTGTAGGAATCCATGAGATCCTCTTTGGTGCCTCTGTGAATGCTGGCCGCCATCGTTGTCACCCTGACCTTTTGGAGAGCCTTGTTTCCTCCTGTTCAGCCACCTGATGCAGTTAATATTTCATTTACTATTTTTATTATTGTTTCCGGAAACAGAGAGAAGGGACTGCTCTCTGGGAAGGTTCAGAGTGGGCTTGGCACTTCACTGCATTTTTCTGTGTTGGAAATCTCTGGCTTCATTGGTCAGGATTGATGGTTTGGTGTGGAAGGGGTGCAAGAAGCTGACAGAATCAAGAGAACAGGCCCTTTGGGGAAGGACATGATGATCAGCTACAGCTATTTGACAGGCTCTTATAAGATCATAGCCAGAAGCGACCTAGAGAGGTCATTGAGTCCCCCCATCCTGTCACAGGACAAGGAAGGAAACCAAGGCAGAGAGAGGTGGAGTAATTTATCTGTGGTCATATGTGTAGTAGAGATGAGTTTACAACTTGGCTCTTTTGATTCCAACTCCTGAGTCCTTTTGACTATTCCACCTTGCTTCATATCAAGTAGAAGAGGAATTTCAAAGGTTTTGTTTGGTCCCAGAAGCAAAATGATAAAACAAGGGTAGATATTACAAAACTGGCAAACTTCATCTCAATATTTGTAAAATCTCAGGGAGTCAGTTGACTCATAAAGGTAGTGAGATCCATGTCCCTGGAGGTATGTAAGGGTATCAGCCCTTGCTGGAGATGGGCTGGGCTATTTGACCTCTGCAGCCCTCTTCTTCCCATTCCTGTGGCTGCCAATCCTCTCTCCCTTGCTGGGAGGACTCTTTAACCTTCTCTTGCTGGTAAGGAGAGTTTTCTGTTGCTTCTCTTTAGCTGTTGACTGCAGGCCCCTTACTCACCTCACTCAATCTTGGGTAATGTCTCCGGCTTCTTCCCTTTCCTTCTGTGATGTTCCCTGGTTGTTTTCCCCTCCCACCTGACTTCTTGCCATAGCTTCCTGAGTGACCTCCCCTCCTTGATCTCTTCTGTGCCTGTGCCACCTTCCTGAGGGCTCCAGGTATCCTGATGACCCTGCCTGCTCCAAGTCATTTGGTGTCCCTCCCAGTAGCTTGTGCAGCATCGGTGTGGCATTCAAGTTCTCAGGTTGGAACAGTAACTGACCTTTCTGTAGCCCCTCCAAGTCTGCAAAGGCCTTTATAGACATTATCTCATTTGACAGTACCAACCATTGGGGCCCGCTTGGATCCTCAACTCCATTTCAGGAGCTGGGGGAGGCTCAGGGACATGTAGCTCATAAGCATCAGGCTCCTCTGTTGGCTCTACCCTCAGCACCATCCAGCGAGTACTTGGAATTTGCACCTGGACCCCACAGTCTCTGGTACTTTCCCCCATGCACATCCTTTTGTCTGGTCTCGTGGGTCCGTTGTACCCTCTCACTCCTTCCTGGACCTTTGCTCACACCATTTCCCCTCCTCAGGCATGTAGGTGGCTCAGGGGAGAGAGCACTGGATTTAGAGTCAGAAAGACCTGAGATCCAATTCTCCCTTAGACACTTCTGGTTGTGTGACCCTGGGCAAGTCTCTCAACCACACTTTCTTCATCTCATAAATGGACATAATGTGACGATCAAGTGAGATAATATGTGTCAAATGCTTTGCAGACCTTAAAGGGATTGACCTAGTATGATGACTTTGGGAATGCCTTCCCTCCTCTTCCTTTTCCTCCACTACCATCTTCACCTGCAGCCTCTGAATCCTGTTCCCCTAGGACAGTAGGTACCATCCATTCGAATTCATTCTTTATCTTTTTTTTGTAGAGGTCTTGTCTCCGTGTCTAGGTCAAAATCACCTTGAGAGGGGTAGTACCTGCTTGTTTTGGTCCTGCCATCATCCCCTCCTCCCCCCGTGGTGCATTTAGGGTGCTTTGGTGGGTGGTCTTGTGAAAGTCTGACTCAGTGACTCACTATCAGAGAATCAAATCCATTGATCATCACCCAAAACAAAGGCATCAGATGTGTGCTGCAGGGGATTACCTGCTGAAGGATATTGAGATGGACAGAGGATTTCTTTTCTTTCTAGGGGCTAGGCTCATCTGCTACTTTCTTCCAGTATCTGGTCCAAGTGACTGCTTTCCCTGCCCACGCCTCCCTTTGCCTTTTCCTTATGCCTTTTATCTCTGCTGTGGTTGCTGGAAGGGGACCTTCTTCTCCACAAGGTGGGAGCAGACCAGAGCCGGGCTCAATTAGCCTAAGTGAGGCACCAGAAGCTTCAAGTGGTTGGATGAGGTGGAGAGGGGGGAGGTGTTGTACCCAACTTCAAAGAAAAAGAGTAAAATGAGCTCCAAAGAAAAGGGCCCTCCTTTCCCCCCAGCCCAGCACAGCCAAGCTTCCCTTTCAGGATGCTCAAGAGTCATTCAGAGTCTACCCCACTCCTGCCAACCCCTGCACTGGTGTCTTCGGCAGACAACCCCCTCACTGCTGAGTTACTGCACGGATTTGAGTCACCTCATGGAAAGTGATTCAAGGACTCAGCAGGGCTGTGGGTAGATGGACTAGTTGGTTTTTTTAACGGGGCCATAATCATTCATTTAACAAGCATTTAGGAAGCACCTACTGCATACCGGGCATCATGCCCAGAGATCCAGAGATAGAAACTAAACGGTCTTTGCCCTCAAGGGCCTGCCAGTCTGTTGGGGGTTAACAGAAAATGAAATCTAAACTAGACACAAAGTAGTTTTCCTAGAGAGGTCACTAGTGACTTGATTAGACAGGCTTCCTGGAGGAAGTGCCACCCGAGCTTAGAGCCAGGGCTTCTATAAGGGGGAGATGAGGAGGAAAACCCTTCTGGGTATGGGTACTGACCTGGGCAAATGTGATGTGGAGGCACAGAAAGACAGTTGCTTTGGCTCAAACATATGGTGCCGAGGGGAGCGAAGAATGGGCAGTATGCCATCTATACCCAAACACTTATTAAATGCCTGCTGTGTGCTGGGCACTGGGGACCCAATCCCTGAGGTCTCTTGTGCCCTCCAGCTCTGAGACACTCTGATACTCGGTTCACATCTAAGCATATAGAAAGGAAATGCAAATAACTACCAGGTCATTTGGGAGAGAGGGCATTTTAGGTGGGAGATGGGCAGTCAGGTAGTGGCTGAAAAGGAGTTTATGAGGCAGAAGGGAAAAGGGCAAAGACATGGAGGTAGGAGACTGGAAAGGGAGGCAGGAGCCAGATTGTGAAGAACTTTCAATGCCAAGCAGAGGAAGCAGGAGGGACTCACTAGATCTTCTTGAGGGAGGCCGGAGCAAGTGATCTGATCAGACTTGGGTATCTCTACGGGGAGAGAAGATGCTGGAGAGAGAGGCCAGCCAGGAGGCTGTTGTATTGGCCCAAGGAAGAGGTGCCCCATGCCCAGACCAGGGGGATGGCTGTGCTGATGGAGAGGAGACAGAGTTCCCTCCCTTTGCCCAGGGCTCCCGCTGTTCTTTCAGCTACCCAGGTTTATAACCTCCAAATGAGGCTTGACTCTTCCATCTCCATAACATCAGTTGCCTATAAGCCCCCTTTCTGGCAGTGCCCCCCTTCCCAAATTGTATTCCTTCAGCATAGATTTCTCTAGTTCGTGCTATCTCACCCAAAAGAATATCAGTTCTTACTTTTCTTCCCCAGGGCCTAGAACACAGTAGGCACTTTGATGGATGTGAAATACATTTGGATTTTTGTTACCTAACCATAAATTAACCAGAAAATGGAACAGCTCACCCAGTTCTGTGAGTGCTCTTGGTCAGTGAGGAGTTTTTGGTACTTGAGCCCAAGCAGAAATCTGAGAAAGGAAATCCTTTGTTTTGGGTTCATCTGGCTCCTGTCCCAGAGGCCTGTCTCCAGCCTCCTTGCAGGTATATTTCCTTCCTGGCCCCGTCCCCAGATCTGTTGTGGGTGGGGGGACATGTCAGGCCCAGGGATCTGCAGGGGAGGCACCTTGCCAGGGCATGTGTGTGTGTGCATGTGTGTGTGTGTGTGTGTGTGTGTGTGTGTGTGTGTTCGGGCTCATGTGGGTTTGTATGCTGGAGGAGGACACAAGAGTGGGGAGGAAGACTACCAAAGGCACGTGATTTCACTGATTTAGGAAACTCTCCAATAAGGTAATTCTCTTCCAATGCTGGTTGATGGCTTCTTTGTCTCTTACTCTTCAGAGTTGTGCCCAGAACATTTGGAGATGAAGTGACTTGCCCAAGGTCATGCAGCCAGTATATTTCATAAGTAGGCCTCGATCCTCAAAATTAGGAGTATTTGCCTAAGAAAACAGTTTTATGTTTTTAGTGCTGGAAATGTCTGCTTTCTGTGCTTCTTGGCCATACCTTGTGGCCTACCCTCCTGTGCATGGTATCTGCGGGGAGAGGGGGAGGATTTTCTGGCATGAATGTGTTGGGTGGGGGTTAGCTCCAGTAAAAGGTTTAGGACTCGTTCCAGTGCTCCTCAGTGAGCTGAGGGTGCTGGCAGTCCATGGAAAGGAGGGCTGGGTGTTTTTTTACATTGCCCTAGAGTGAGGAAGATGCCGGGAACGCTGAATCCTGAGTTGTAGGGCTCCTTCTGGGTGCTGCCATGTCCTGCCACCCCTCTCCTTTGAAAAAAGTTATCTTAGAAAGCTGCTGAGTCCTGAGACAGGGCTCAGATTCCCCATGGGACTTCAAAATCCCTGGATTGTTTGAAGCATTTCAGTCAAATGATAACAATTTTGACTGAGGGCCAGGTAGCCGCACGGCCTGGGTCTGGTCTCAGTGGGAATTCATTTATCTTCTGTCCTCATGCTTCCTGCCCTTTAGAAGTCTATGATTTTGTGGGGAAAAGAAACAGACCATCTACACAGATAAGCAAATGGCCTCCCCCCCATTACTTTCCTTCTCTGGAAATCTAGGGTTGTGTAATGGACGATCTGGAAAGTCCTTCCCAGCTCTGCTATCCCGGGACCTTTGTTTTTGGGCTACTAATACCCAATTTTGTTTAGATCTTCATGTTTTCACATGCCTCTGAGGTGGTATTTGGTTCTTACATGAATGCTCTGAGGAATTTAGGGCTGACTCTTCTGACAAAATATGACTATTCTTTTGAAGATTGGGGAAACTGAGGCATGAATCACAAAATAAATTGATGGATTTATGGTTCCCTGCTCAGTGCTGTTTCTACCAGAGATGAGCTGTGTGAAATAAATCCTCCTGAAGGAGATGGAATTGGAGCTCAGTTATCTTGAATTAGAAAGATGTCTAAATGAAGGAAGAGCCTGGGGTTTGGGACAAAGTGAGGAGGATGCATGGCCAGAGTTTAACTCTTTCATGGTAGGTGGGAAATGGAAAAAGAGAAAAGCACAATCAGACTTTTTAGCTTGGCATTCAGTCCTCTCCCCTCTCCAAAAATAAGGGTCAGTCCACAAATACTGCCTTACTCTGATCATTCCAGAGTGTTCCGGAGGAAGAATGATGACCCAGCAGAGCAGTGAGGAGCTCACAAATGAAACACCCACTTTTGGACGTGGCCAATATGGACTTTTGTTGTGCTTGGTTAAACAGATTTGTTACATGGGATTTGTTTTTCTTTTTTGATTTTGGAGGGTGGAAAGAAAATAAATGTGTGTTATTTGAGAAAAAAATGTAAAAATGTGCAGAGCTTGGAGTTGGCCCACATGGGCTGGGGTAGAATCCCTTTGACTTACTGGCTGAGTGTGACCGTGGCCATGGTGAAACCATGCTGCCTCCAGGTCTCTTTGCGCCTCTCACAAACATAGAGATTGGACTAGACACTGTCCAAGGCTCTTTTTAGGGCTGGTGTTCTAAATAGGGCAGGCTTTTCCAGCCATCTCAGATCCTTCTTTTCCGTTTCTCTTAGCCCAGCTGAATGGCCCACCTCTCTTGAAATGCTGTGCACATTCCGACCTCCATGTCTTTACTCATGTGATTCCCTGTGCCAGGAATTTCATCTCTCCAACCTTTGGAATTCCTACTTACACTTTAAAGCCTAATTCCAAGGCTGTCTTCTCCATGAAGCCCTCCCATATTTCCTGTTTCCACTCCCCAAGGTCTCCTCGAGCCCTTTGTTTGTACCTTTTTATTGGATCCAAGGCCAGACAAAAGCACTTGTTAAGATCCCCCTGTACCCTTCTCCAGCCTTCCACTCTGACCAGGGAGCTCTGCCATCCATTGTCTTGGCAGAACCTGGCCTCCAGGCCACTTTGCAGGCCTTTCCAAGCCATGCCGTTTGCATTCAGGCATCTGTTACTAGAACTGGATTATCTTCCTTCACTAGAACTTAAGCTCCAGGAGGGCAGGCACTATCCTTGCTTGTCCTTGCATCCCTCGCCTGGAGCAGATTGCCTGGTGTATAGCTGAAGTGCTTAATAATGCTTTCTCATACGTTGGCCTAATGAAGACAGAAGGAAACAGCCCTCTCTCCTTGGGGAGCTTACGTCCTATGGCTCATTACAATAACTGGCGCTTATGTAGTGGCTCGAACATTTACATTTTACATATATTATCTGGTCTGATCCCCACACCACACCGGGAAGTAAGTGCTGTGATTATCCACGTTTGAGAGATGAGGAAACTGAGGCAAGCAGAGCCTGTGACTTGCCCTGGGCCACACAACCAGTGTGAGAGGCATAACTACAGGGACAAACAATGATAACTAGCATTCATATATTGCTTTGAAGTTTGCACACATCTCATTTGGTCCTCACAACACCCTATTTTACAGGTGAGAAAACTGAGGCTGAGAAAGGTTAAATCACTTGTTTCAGGGTTAATAAGAGTCTGAGTCGGACCTTGACTCCACTCCTGACTCTAAGTTCAGTGGTCTACATCTGCTTCTCATGGAATAGACCCTTCCCACAAGGAGCTTACCTTCTACCATGAAGGAGACCCAGGGGTCAGGGTCATCCCCCTGAATGATCTTCACCCTTTCACATCACTCAGAAATCCCGGTATTTTGGTTAGAGCTTACCTGCCTCAAGTGGTAGAGCCCATCCCTACGTCTGGTCCCAGGGGTGGCTCAAATCAGCATTTTATTTAGAAGACCATGATGAGGGATGTGTGGTGGGATCTTCTCCACATGGCAGCAGACTCTGAGGAAGGAGTCTCTTACCCTCTGTAGCCATAGACAAGCATCATGATCACCCTCCCAATTGTCAGGGTCCTTCCTGAAAAATAGGGGTCAGAATCAGAAAAAATGCAGAATCTTTGGGGCACTGAGCAGGGCACAGTGCTGGGCATTAGTATCTGCCAGAGTCTTAGATCCTGGGCTCCTCTAAAGGTGGCTCATTACCTCTTCTGGCTGGCATGTCACACTGTTGACTCACAGTGAACTTTCAGTCTGCTAAAATTCCCAGGTCTTTCTCCCCCATGAACGTGTCTAGCTGTGCCTCTCCAATCTTGTACTTGTAAAGTTGTACTTGGGAAGATAAGTGATGTCTCAGATTGTGGAGGTAGTTTCATTCATTTCCATGAACCATGCCTCTCTGTGGTCTTCTCTGGGTTTGTTACTTTCTGAAGGTCATAGGTATTTGGTAAGGAGGAGTCACTATGGGCCCACCTTGCAGCTAACTGTCTCTGGTTATGAAGGTGGGGTAGAAGACAATAACCTTGCCCTTTTAGCTTGGGTTTTCTGCTTACTCAGATTCATTGGTATAGCAAGACCTCAAGGATTTAGAGGTCATGAGATCTGAAGTGCCTTAGATCTAGCCAATCACTGAAATGCTTTGAGAGAGGTACAGGTTGGCAATCCAGAATTGCTGAGTGTTCTAGGAGACTTCCCAACCCTGAATCAAACAGTGAGTTAGGAGAGAGATGTTGATTCTGCTAACTGGAGGGAGTGGGGTCTGAGGCTGGCTGGCTAATCCATATTGCACAAGAGCTTTGCTTATTGAGGTGGGATCTTTGGAGCGTGTATCCATGGGTATCTTGACACAGGGAGCTGACAGTCTTCCTTATAGAGAGAATATAGCAGGTTTTCTTCCCTAATCTTTTTAAGTGAATGTGTGAGGACTCTTCCTTCCCAAAAGAACTTTAGATTTTGGAAGCTACACTAATAGAGAGATGGTGATGCCCATCCACTCTTCTGGGGGAGGGTTTACAGCTCAGCTGAGGAGTCCAGCTGAGGCTCAAATGTAGAGACACAGAGACAGACAGGGATCTTGTGGGGAAGAGGCTGGGGGAGCTGTGCAGTGAGGGCGTCAGAAGACATGCATGAGAGGTGGTCCTCTGGGGTTAGAGGTCAGCATTGTTGGTCCTCAGCCACATGAGTTCCATACTTATGTGCTTTTCCATTTTTTATTTGCCCATAGCTCCTATTAATTACCCTTTGGTTTCCAGAAGAACCCATGAAGGCCTTCTCTTGACTGTGGGCTTTGGGAAAGCGAAGCTTACTAGCTCAAATCTCCAGTGATTACACTTTTCAAAATTCTAGGAATTCTTGCTGGTGATCAGTGAGCCCAAAAGATGATTTTCTTTTTGTGTTTAGAATTCTCACCTGAGTGCTGTTAGGATTTGATTTTGATTTCTTCCTAAAATCCTTTCCTTTGGAATTTTCAGGGTCGTTCTAAAGGCAAACACTGATGGTTTCAGTTACGTGAAAAAAAAAAGTTTTTATCCACATAAAAAACCAGCAGTCCTCTGGGTGGTGCTTTGTCTTCTCCTTAGAAGGAGACTTACAGAGCATCCCCCCCTGAGGTCACAGCCCTCCAGGAAATGAGAGTTGAGAGGGTGAGGACAGATCTAAAACCAAGAGATCTGTTCATAATGGGTAGCTAGCAGTGGATAGAGCACTGGACCTGGAGTCAGGAAGACATCTTTCTGAGTTCACATCTAGCCTCTTACTAGCTATGGGACCCTGGGAAAGTCACTTAACCCTGTTTGCCTCAGTTTCCTCATCTGTAAAATGAGCTGGAGAAGGCAAGGTCAAACCACTCCAGTATATCTGTCAAGAAAACCCAAATGGGGTCACAAAGAATTGGACATGACTGAAAAATGCTTGAACAGCAATAATGTTGTAATGTTCTCAATGAGGTGATGCTGAGGCTTTTAAGACTTCCAACTGGCTGAGCCCTCTGTTGTTTTACCGATATTCTTCCGCCCCTCATTTCTTTTGATCCTTAAGAGACGCAGCTGCCATAAGTGGATCAGAAGGGTCATTCCACCCTCACCTGACATGCAGCCCCACGGCAACACCTGTCCCTGAGGAGTGAGCTTTGCTCCCATATCTCTCTGAAAGCCCCAGCCCTTCTCTATGGGCACAGCTCACTCATTTCTTTCCAGACTGGGTCGAGTGTTCATGAGCTCCTCCATAGGTTTGAGCTGAAAGGGACCACCCAGGGCCTGCAGTCCAGCCCCCTCATTTTACAGATGAGGACACTGGTGCTGGGCAAGGTTTAACCCATGTCGGGAAATTCATGCCTTGAGAGGTTAAGTGACCCACCCAAAGTCAAAGAGAGGCAGAACTGACAACCCTCCACTGCCCGTCCTTAAACAACCCAACTAAACTGCCTCTTTCTAGAAGATTGGTCTTCTTCTGTTGGGCCCAAATCTGCTGGACTATTAGAGACAGCCCATACCAGTTCTGCCCTAAATTTTCCCCAGGAAACCCCATTTATTCACAAGCTATTGAGAGGAGTAAGTGCTGTGGGCCTGGGAGTAGGTCCTTCTCAGTCTTTGAGGCAATAAGGCTGGGAAGTCAGACCTTGCTCAGGTTCAGAGCTGACTGGGACTGGGGATGATGCTAGTGAGAACCTCAGTAGCTGCTATTTAGATGCCGTCTAAGCATGGCAGAGCATGTTGCACACATCTTACTCATATGTACATACTGTCGAGCCCAATAGTCCTTAACCTGGAGGGCAGAAATACACATTTTTGCCTTTGGATTTCCAGCGCCTCATACCCCTTGCACTATGATTTTGGAGTGGCCGATTATCTCATTTGGTCTTTACATTTGCCCTTCGAAGTGAAGGTGGCATGCCCATTTTATGGATCTGGAGCTCAGGTGCTTACGTCATCCTTACACAACTAGTGGTTGGAAGCAGAATTCAAACCCAGGACTTTCTTGACTGTGAACCCAGCACTCCTGCTGAGAAACTCAGTCTCTCAGTGGAGGGAGTGGGTATAGAAGAGGAGATGTCATGGCACAGAATTCCTTGAGCTTAGAGCTACTTTTACTAGCTGTGTGAGTGACTCTAAGCAAATCACTTACCCCCTCTCAGCCTCAGTCTTTTCATCTGTAAAATGGGGATATAATAACACCTACTTCATAGGGTTGTTATAAAGATCAAGTGAGACAGGCCAAAGTCATCCCACTGAGAACATGGTAGAACAGAAAGAAAGGTAGGCTGCTTTTTCAAGAATGAGAGCCCGGAGGCAGAGCCTCAACACTCAGACCTGCAATGCCTTAGGAAAGCCAGCTGGCTGTTGGGTTGGCAGCCAGAGCCTCCTCATCCCCCAGTTTCTTTGTGTTCATGTTGTAAATGTTTTGTACATGCGACAAAATAGTGGGATAGTGGAGAGAGAATGGGCCTCGGAGACAAGTCCTGTGTCTGACATGGACTGGCTGGGGCTCTGGCCAGGTGCCCATTTCTCACTGCTTCAGCATCTCCCTGAGCCTAAAAGTTGTAGAGAAAGTGCCATTTTCATTGAGAGAGGAATTGCCTCCCCAGGAACTTCCAGTGTGGATCACATCAGAGGGCCAGTAAGAACAACAGGAAGAAATTGTGTGTATACTTGAGTGGGAGCTTATGTTCTGAAGGGGAGCCATGCATGGATATGTATCCCTCTAGGTCTGTCTTCCGAAATCTATATCATCTACTTCTGTTTTTCACTTATCTATTCCTATATGTCTATGTCATTTATGTCATTCCTATATGTCTATGTTATTTATTTATAACATCTTTCTCCATTTATCATCTCTATCATCTTTATCTCTCTCCATCTATGTATGCATGCATCCATCCATGAAGCCATCTATCTTTATCCATCTGTCTATCTCTCTGTCTGTTGGTCCACTGGTCCATCCATCCATCCATTCATCTATCCATTCATCCACCCATCCATCCATCCCTCTGTCTGTCTGTCTATCAATTATTTTCCCTTTCAGAATGTAAGATCCTTGAGGACAGGGACTGTTTCTCTTTAGTCTTTGTATCACCGTTACCTAGTCTAGTATTTAGAACAAAGTAGGTACTTAATAATAATAAGTAACATTTGTATATCACCTTAAGGCTTGCTACATGATATATATATATATATATATATGTATATATATATATATAATATCATTTTATCTTCACAACAACCCTAGGAGGCAGGTGTTATTATCTTGTTTTGACAGATGATGAAACTGAGGCAGACAAAAGTAAGTGACGCGTTGAGAGTGGCCATAGCTAACATTTATATAATGCTTAGGATGTGCCAGGCACCATGCTAGGCACTTTACAATTATCATCTCACTTGATCCTCGAAATGACTCTAAGAGGTGGGTGCAATTATTATCCCCATTTTACAGATGAGGAACCTAAGACAAACAAAGGTTAAGTGACTTGCCCAGGGTCACACAGTTCATTAGTGTCAGAGGCAGGATTTGAGTTCAGATCTTCCTAACTCAAGGTCCAGGGCTCTCTCCATTATACTTGTTGGTTTGCTGATTAATTGGGTGGAGACTCAGGAAGATTTACAGAAAGATATAGATGAGATTTCCACCAGATCCTAGGAGTGTAGCTTTAGAGCACCATGTTACCTTGGTGCTCATTGGGTATGGCCTCCTCATTTTGCTAATGAAGAGATTGAGGTGAGAAAAAGGAATTGACTCACCCGTGGTGGTACACCTGGTAAGTGACGGCTCTGGGATTTGCACTCAGGTCCTCCAGCTCCACAAATTTCAGCTTCCTTTCAGTGGTGCCATGGTGCTGCGCATTAAAAAAAGGAGAGGCTGATCTGTGAAAAAGCTTACGGGATCTGAAGTGCCTAGATTTTTGTCTGTGTTGGAGCTCCCCAGATTTCCACAAGAGGCCTCTCTCTTTTCTTTTTTTCCACCCCATACGGCTGCCTTCAGAAACTCTTCCTTCTGGAAGATGGAATCAACTCCAATTCTCTCACCTCCTCAAAGGTTTCCTCACACACCTTAGGACTTCCTCAGGCCTCCACCCCGGGAAATCTCCTTGTCCCCACCCTTTCCAGCTTCTCTTTATGTTGCTCCCCCATTTGATTGTGAGCTTCTTGAGGGCAAGGACTTGTCCTAGGCCTTTCTTTGTATCCTAGCTCTTAGCACAGTGCTTGGCATATAGTAGGCACTTAATAAGTGTTTATTGATTGCTAGTTTCACTCTGACACTTTCACAGTGGTTAAGGGATGCTCTGGGGGCAAGGACTCCCATGGGTTAAACTTTCTTTTACTATTCATCAGGGTGGGGGTCAGGACCCAAGCATAGGAGTTATCTTTGGCCTTTCCCAAGAGGCTTAGACTCCAACCCACTGTGTGAGGCAGCAGGGGACAGTGGAAAGAAAACTGCCTCTGGAATCAAAGGATATGGGTTCAACTCTCTCCTCTGGTACTTACTAGTTAAGTCTCTTCTCTGGTTTTCTCATGGATAAAATGTTCTCCCTGACCTCTAAGGTCGCTGCTAGCTCTATACATGTCACCTTTTAATCAGCTTTCAGGTCTCATATGCATTCTCTAGAGACCAAGGTCCTTGGACATTCAGTGGGGTGAGGGAAGGCTTGTTCCAGGTGCAGTGCCCAGATGTTGGGTGGGGCAGCCTTTGACTGGTCTGCCTCTACTCCTTGGAGCAGCTGGTTGTTACATGACATTTTCTTTTCCTGTTTCTCTTTCCACTCTGGAAGGAAGGCTCCATGGGGGGAGTTACCCATGGGCTAGCAGAGCCAGAGGGCCATGTGTGCTTGTTTTGTACAGTTAGATACAAAATTCAAGCTTTTGAAATAATTAGTGGAACCAAGTTATAACAGCACAGCCTGGCACCTCCTCTTGTAAAGAAATGCCATGGATCAGGTCCTGTTTTTTGAAACATAGTACCATGCTTGCTACTTGCATCAATAAGCAAGGGAAGTGTGAGCCCTGTCCTTGCTGCTGGGGAGTTTGGAGGTTCCTTCTTTGGGCAGGTAGAATTTGGAGAGCAGTGTTTTGGTGTGCATGGCACACCTGGTACACGCCAGGTGTTCTTATGTTGTTTAACAACAGGTTAATGTACAGTAAGTATTGTGGGGGGGGTACCTGTGTGTGTGTGTGTGTGTGTGTGTGTGCGTGTGTGTTGCCTTCAAAGGTTACTTAAGGTAATTTCTCAGATAGCGACTCTGAAAATGGCGGCTAAGTTGGTGCCCTCTCTGGACTCAGGACATCTCTGGCAGCCAGGGCAACAGTACACATGCATTTGGATGCCAGGGTCTTAACTCCTTCAAACAACTTTCTTAAAAACCAAATTGGAGCCCTGGAGGAGAGGGAGGAGAGCCTTTGTCATGATGTTGGCTCCCACGTGGGATCTCCTGGCTTGCTCTATTCTTACTGAATTGGAGTTGGTTTCTATCAATAAAGTATGAGCTCTTGGAGGGCCTGGGTAGTTTCCTTTTGGCCCTCACCTCCTGCACGTGCAGCCAGAGCCTGGCCTATTCATGGAGAATGTGAGAAGACCTTAGCCTGAAAGGGCTCGGGTCTCCCATTGTACGCTGGGCCATCTCTGGTCGTCCTGATGAATATCAGGTCACTGGACCCAGATGGCTCAGGAGGAGAAAGTGAGGTTGGTGACCTTGCACAGCCTTCCCTCGCTCAAATCAAAGTCAACTGCAAGTCATGGCATCATCTTGATATCATGGTCCTCTTTGAGAAAGAAGGACACACACACACACACACACACACACACACACACACACACACACACACACACACACACACACACGGGGCTGGCGAGTACAAGTGCTTAGTCCGTGCTTGTCTATTGATGGTCAATCCCGCCTCTACTTCCTGAGGTCACACCCGATTTCATTCTTGTCTTTGGATTTCAGAGCCCAGCAGGGTTTCTAGCACATAGTGGGTACTTAGTAATGTTTGTTGATTAATTGGTCTTAATTGAACTTTTTTTTTCAAAAGATGAAGGTCTGCAAACAGTTAACCTCAACCTTTGAGAGCTCCGGCAATCACTGCCCCCCCCACCCCGCTTGGGTAGGGTACGTTTACCCAAGATGATCTTGATCATAGACTTTCAAAAGTGACTCTTCCGGGAGAGCAGGGACCCTCACTTCCCCTCCCCCATCCCTAGAAGGCTCCCAGTCCAACTCCTGCAGTGGATTTCTGATTAATCAGTGTTCCTTTGCCTCCTTTTTCCTTGTTCCCACAACATTAGAACCAACTGATGCCTTGGGAAATTTTGCCCAGCAACAATAAAGCCGTCTTGTTGCATGATGTTAAATACTGGAGGAAAACCAACCAACCAGGCATTTAAAAAAACACCCCCAAACTGTACTGTAAACAACTTTCTCCCGTGAAGAGCTGTGTAGTCAAGAATTTACAGGCACTCACCCTAGCTCTGCTCTATCTCCAGGCAGGTAGGAAAGGAAGTTTTAGGTTGCTACTGTCGAACAGGTAGTAAGGAAGCATAGCGTGGAAGAGAGGGAGAATGAGAAAGGGAGGGAGGGAGAGGGAGGCGGGGGGGGGGGGGGAGAGGGAGAGGGAGGGAGGGAGGTAGAGAGGGGGAGGGGAGGGGTAGAGAGGAAGGGAGGGAGGGAGAGAGAGAGAGAGAGAGAGAGAGAGAGAGAGAGAGAGAGAGAGAGAGTTTTTCTGTTTCTGTAATGAATTTGTGGGCACTCCAAGAACAGGATTCAGCATTTTCCTCCCTCCTTCCTCCTAGACCCACTACATTTTGCTCCCTCTGTTATTAACAGTGACATTCACCCCCTCCCCCCTCCATGATTAAAATAGGACAGGTGGCAGAAGTTTTCTTTCCATTCGCAGCCAGCCAAACCCAAGCTTCTACAAACTGGACCCAGGAAGGGAGCTGCTTGATTGACCAAGCCCGAGGCAAGGATGGCGGGGAGGTGGAGGAGATAGATGCCTAGGAAGGAGGGATGCTGGAGAAAGGGAAGAGGGCTTTATTCAAATCACTAACATTTATTCTAAATTAGGCAAACCCTGCTTCGAAGGGAGCGGGGTGATGGGCAGTAGGAGGCTGGGTAGGAGGAGGCTTCTCTCCCAGATAAAACTGACTTCTAGTGATTATTTCTTCATTCTGACCCCTAATAGAGCCTAGGTGGGGCAATATTTCCTTTATGACCTTCAGCTTCCCCATATCACTGCTTTTCCTGACTTTAGAATATTGAGGCATCAGCTGAAGCCTTCAAGTGCCATTAAGGATGGGCAGGGAGGAAGTCTTGGTGAGGCCTCAGTCCCGTTCTCTGTCAGTCTGTTTGTGCTAGGACCTGAAAAAGACCATCCCACCTTCTGTTGGCTAACAGTGTGGTCTTCCCATAAATTCAACGACTGTGCTCTAACCTTTAGTAAATGTGCTTTTGCGTGCTATTTATGCATTAGCATTGTCCTATCTACAAAGCAAGTTATTGAAGTGGGAAAGTGTGGGCTGATTTTATGATGATCCTTTCCATGTATCATGGTTGCCAAGAAGGAAAATGTTGTCATACTATATTAAGAGAAATTCAAAGTATAGAACAAGATAGGATTGAGGTGGAAGGGGGGTTAAATGAAATCACCCACCTTATTGACCCAGACCAGTGTCCACTTCTGAACATTAGGGTCTAGAGGCAAAGGATTCTAGGCTAGTGACACTTTAATAGGGCAGCCATTAGATCAATTCTAGGTTTGAGGGTAGATGAAGGCAGAATGGAGGGCATAGATTGGGAGAACAGAGGAAGAGTCAGAGAGTAGAAAGCACAATAAAGGTGAAGTGTTTGGGGCTTATCCTAAGAGAAATCACAGGAGAGGAGGCTCCTCAGAGTTTCAGGAGTGAGGATATTGGAGGTGAGGCCTTTCCAGGGATCTAACCTTCTTTCCAACATGGACCCCTTTGTTAGCTAGTGAAGCGCTTTTTAGAATGCTCTTCTTAAATGCTTGAAATAAAATCCAAAGGATTACAAAAGAAACGAGTTCTACTGAAATAGTCACAGAAGTATCAAAAACAAAAACCAGTTCATAGACCTCAGGTTAAGACCCTTTGGGTATGAACTGAAACCCAGGACGGCTGAGGGAGCTGGGTGCATGTGTGTTCATGTGGTTTGAGGGGTCTTTGTCTGACTCTTGAAGGTCCTCAAGGATGATGACTGGGGATGGGTGAGAAGGGAAGACCATGAGCTAATGTCATTGGAAAAATTGGAGGATAACAAAACAGAGAAGGGGGAAGGGTGGCATGGACAGATTGACTGGCCGTCCAAAGAGGACCAGTCATTGAGATATGGTGGCAGAGGGAGAGACGGGCTGTAACCTGCTGTGGGGTGTGCAGAAGACATCAGGGTTTTTGACCCTGGGAGTCAGGGTCTGCAAGGAATGCCAGAGCTGGCAGGGGGCTAGAGACACCATTCTTCTGCTCTCTCACTTGACAGAGGAGGGAATTCACAGATCAGTGAATTTCAGTGACTTGCCCATAGTTACACAACTAGTAAGTGACAGCACTGGGCCTTGAACCCAGGTCTGTTTCCAAAGCCAGAGCTCTTCTCATTTTCCCTTGGTACCTTTTTTGCTTCCCTGACCTCAGTAGGAGAGCTAGATCTCAACAGAATTCTCCTGGCTCCCATTAGGATGGATTAACTTCTCTATGCTACAGGAACAGAATGGAGGCTTTTGGAAGGCAGGGCCTGTTTCTTTGTTTCCCCAAGGGCCCAGCTCAGTGCCTGGTACATGGAAGATTCTTCATGAATATTTGTCATGGAATTGAGATGATAACTCAGCTGGGCACCACCATGCCTGGACCCCATCTGGCGATTCTGGGCATCTCTGGGAGCCACCTTTTAAGGGAGGCATTGGTAGCCTGGAGTGCGTGTGTGTGCATGTGCTTTTATGTGTGTGACAAAAATGGCAAGGGCATTTGATACTCTGATAGAAGAAAAAGCTGAAAGAACCAGAGTGTTTAGCCTGGAGGTGACTAAGGTGATGGATGTGATTGCCACATTCCCATACCTCCAGGACTGAGGTGTGGCAGAATGTTAGTTTGAGTGGGCACACATGGGCAGAAGGCAGGCACAGGAAGATTGAAGTTGGTATGAGAGGAAGCTTCTGGAAAGCAGGCCTGTGGTTTCTTCTTTCCTATGCCCCTGAATATCCGGCCCAGAGGAGGAGCCTGTCAGAAGTCTTTGCTGTTTTAATTACTAGAAAAGGAAGTGGGCAATAAGGAATTGGGAGAATGTGGGGAGCAGAGAGAGCACAGGATGAGAAGGGGTGACTGTTGGCACATTTGCCTCTGGCTACGTGTTCGCTATCCTCTCTAGTTTGAAGCAGAACGCTGTGTCCTTCCTCCCCACCCCCAACAATTTCTTAAAGCTGCTAACTCTGGTCACTAGAAGGACATTTGCTCCACATTGCAACGAACATCAAATTTCTTTGGTCTTGGAATTTTGGAGAGACTTATTCCCTTTCAAAAAGTAGACGTAAGTGCTGAGTAAATGCCTTCGGCTTACCATGTGTGGTGTTTTGTACTATAACCCAAGGTTTCTGGTTCAGAAGGCCAGGGCCAAGCCCCAGTAAGCTTGCCTGGGCACTGGACCCCCATTTGCTCCTTGTTGTGGCCCACTGTAGGAGGCTAGAAAGAGGAGAAGGCCCTTCTGCTTTCTTCAGAATTCATTAGCCCAAATTACCGAGGTCTTGCTGCAGCCTCCAGGGCTGGGCTAGGAGCAGACAGTGCTGACTCCTGTTGTGCTAGGAGGTAACCTGTTCTTGGCTTAAAGACGCTGTTGTGACCATGTTGAGTGGCATCTAACTCAGGGTGGGGGGGAGATGCACCTGGAAAAAGTGGACTTGACCCTTGAAGAGTGTGCGGGATGGGCAGCAAGGAGTAGTAGAAAAGATTCTGGCTCTGGAGCCAGTGGACCTACCTGGGTTTGAATCCCACCCTGGGCCTCAATTTCTTCACTTGCGAAATGAAGGGAATGGACTAGAATTTTTTTTAAAAGGTCCCTTCCAGCCCTAGATCTAAGATCCTGTGATCTCTCCAAGCCTCCGCTGGCTGGGATTGCATCTGGGGACCTTTCCTGCTTTCTTGACCCTTGAATCCCTGCAGCTTTGTAACTAAAGGGCCATTTCCTGGAGTGGGAGCCTTACTCCCATTAGAGCAGGATGGGACCTGCTCTATTAGCACCATTAGAGACCAGGATGATCGCTTTTTGTATCTGCCTTGGGCGGTGGGTGCTAAGGGATCTGCTCAGACCCTCATCTCTGTCTGGTCCCTCCTGTGTCCCCGTGATCGGCCTCCTGGAGAGTTTGTTTTCAGAGCAGAGAGCTGGTAGCTTGAGAGCAGAGGTGTGCAGTGGGTGGGAGGGTGGAAAGTTAGGCTGGAGCAGGAATAAAGAGCTGAGCCCACAGGAAGCCTGCTGTGGTGCTGCAGTAGCAAGAGCACAGAGACTGTGCTCATAAATCAGTCAGTTCCCGAGGCTGAAGGTTAGTTGACTTGGCAACCTGTTTCCACACCACATGTGAACACAGTGTGATTACTTTATTGACAGACCTTGATTGTGATGGAAAACGTTATTATTCCACTCGATCACCCACAATCCTTCATGGCAGGGGAGTTAGGTTCCGCTGTGGGGGGGGGTCACATCTTAGGGAGGATGTGGATTGTCCGGAGAGTGTCCAACCAAGGGCAGCCAGGCTAGGGAAGGACCTGGAGACATCGCAAGAGACAAGGGAAGGGGGCTGGTCTGGTTGAGGGGAGACAAGACTGTTGGGGGAGGCAGGAGCCAGGGGAGCTGTCTGCAGAGATGTAAAGGGCAGCCACGTGGAAGACGTGGCTCCAGGGGCAGAGCAGGGAGCACTGGGGTGGAAGCAACTGAGTGGCAGATCTAGGTTCGATGCAAGAAAAAATGTCTCAACAATTAAAAGAAGCCCAAAGTGGAATAGGTCACCTCCCCCTGCTCCCCCCCAACTCAAACAAAAATTGGGAGAGAACTTAGTTGGTGGGTGTGTTGTGGGGAGGGGCTTGCTCAGCTAGGGATTGGAGAGCCTGATTTTTGAGGTCCTTTGTAACACTTAGTAGGGAAAAAGGAGGGAGGGAGGAAGGAAGGGAGGGAGGGAGGAAGGGAGGAAAAATGGAGGAAGGGAAGAACGAGGGAGGGAGGAGGGAGGGAGGGAGGAGGGATAGAGGGAGGGCAGGTTTATTACATGCCCTCTCCACACTAGGCACTGTGGTTTATAACTATAATCTTGTTTGATCCTCAGGACAACCCTGGGAGGTGGGTGCTGTCAATGTCCCAATTTTACAATTGAGGAAACTGAGGCAGGTGGAAGTTAAGTGACTTGCCCAGGGTCCCCAGGCTAGTAAATGTCCAGGACTGGATTTGATCTTGGATCCTCCTGGCCTGGCGCTTCTTGTGCTAGCTGCTTTGATTCTGAGGCAAATAAGATGTTGTTGAAAGATTTCCAATACAAAAAGTTAAGATAGAATTTTCGAGATATTAATGAATTAATTAGTATTTAATCTGAACACATTGAGCTCTTAGCTTTCTTTGCCCAACCCACGTCTGAAGCCCGTCTGTTTCCAGCAGAAGGCCATCTTCAAAGAGTGAGGCCAGACAGCTGCAAGGAGATGGGAGGGGCTGCACCGGGGCCTCCTCTAAGGACAATTCCCCAGGGGTTTCCAAAAATGACTCGAGCGTCATTGAAATAGGAGTGTGCCTGCCTCAAGTCCCCATTTTGAGAACACCATTCATCTGGACGGATGTCTCGGTTGTGGCGCGTCTGTGTGAGGCACATACTGGGACCTCCATCCAGGCGCCTGCCAGTCATGTTACTGTCTCCTCCTTCTGTCCTGGGAAGGCCCATTTCTCTGGGGCCCTTGTCTGCCACACTCTGGCCCAGGTCCTGGCCACTGTGCTGCTCAGGTAGGAGCCTGCTTTCCAGTCTTTCCCCTGTGCCTCAGCGAGACCTGTTTTCGTTTCAGTGAGTCCCTGGCAGGTGATAATGCTCTCAGCACGTGTCTTTGGCTGCTTCCCCGCAGTGACTGACAAGAGCCATTGAAACGGTTTTACCTTTTAGAACTACTTCTCGGCCTATCTCAGATTTGAGTCCTGAAGTACCTGGGCAGGGGCATCATTCTGGAGCTGCCCACAGCTTTCTTTTCACTACATTCATAAGACAACTGAGGATGGGAGAGACACTCAAAACTTCTTTGAGTTTAGTCCTTGCTAGGGTCCCTGATGCAGGATCACTCAAGGTCTTTGGCTCCCAGGTACTGGCTTCTCTGCCCCCTTATGAATTAGGAGATACCACTGGTTTCACTCACTGGTCCTGTCTCTCTCCCCCAGGTCTCAGGTCTGGGACATTGGAGTCTGATGGGCGAGTTCTTGCCAGACTCTATGCCTCTGTGTGTCCCCTCTGCCACATGGCACCCCCTGCCCATCTCCTCCTCTCCTGTATGGATTGGTTTCTCCTATTCCAGTGTGAGCTTTCTTGAGAGCAAGGGCTGTCTGCTTTGCTGGCATTTTTATAACCGGTGCTTGCCCAGGGCCTGGCACAGTAAGCACATACATAGGTTCTTGTTTCATGGAATCTTAGGGGCTTCAGAGATCATTGGGAATTGATTAAGTACCCACTGCATACCAGGTGGTACAGGATGGGTGCTGGGAATACAATATAGGCACTCCCTCTACAGTGCCCCCTATTTGTGGTCCACTTGAAGATCTCTAGAGATATGGAGTTCATTATCTCCCTAGGTATCAAAAGATCCCAAGAACATGCATCGCTGCAGAGTTAGAAGTGGCCTCAGGGGCCTCATTTTATAGATTCAGGGAAACTGAGACTCAGGGAGGTGGAGTGAACTTTCCCATGAGCTCACAGGTATTAATCTAGACAACTCTAATTCTTGGGAAGTTTTTCTTTACATTGGCCCCAAATTTGCCTCTCTCTATCTCAGTTCTGCCTTTGGGCAGTGGGGTGGGAGGAAGAGGAGGTGCCCGTTACACAGTAAGTTTTTAACAAATGCTTGTTGATTGATTGATCTGATAATTAGACTGAAAGACAATATGCAGCATGATCTGTGTACACATACGCACACACACATATACACACACTCTTCTTGACATAAACCTAGACTGGAACCAAGAAGTCAATTTATGTAATTAAATTTTCATTTATGAAATTTCATTTATGAAATTAATAACTTCTCCCACTGAACTTCAGAGATGCTTGCATATATATATATGTTTTGATTCCTAGCTATTATTACAAGAAGGAAACTTTTGAGATCATGGGGACCACCTTATTCATCAAAACCTCAGGGAGGGGGTTCCCTATGCATACAGAGACTCCTCCAAGGTGCCACAGTGCCTGAGCTTGGGCTCAGGAGGATCTGAATTCAAATGAACCTCAGACACTTACTAACTGTGAGAACTTGGGCAAGTCACAACCACTGTTTGCCTCAGTTTCCTCATCTGTAAAATGGAGATAGTAACGGTACCTCCTTCCCAAGGTTGTTGTGAAGATCAAATGAGATAGTAAGGTAAGGTGTTGAACACGGTGCCTGGCACACATTAGGTGCTTAATAACGCTTGTTCCCTTTCTTTAGCCATAGAACTGGATCTTGAAAGAGAGGCTCTGAGGACCCTGATTTTCTCCCATAACATGCAGCTTTTACATACATGTGTGTATATGTGTGTACATGCATGCATATACACATGCACATGTATATACCACACACATACAATACACATGTGTGTGCATATATGTATGTATATATGTGAATGTGTAGATGTACCCACACAAGACTCCTACCATACTTTAAAGCTCAGATTCAAGGCCAGTGCAGCTCTTGCATTTTTAACATTTTATTTCTCATTATGAACCTCAGAGGCGGCAGGTCCTGGTGGTTGGGGGGCCAGTGTCTGAGCCAGGAGGCCCTGGGTTCTGTGTGACCCTGAGCTAGTCTCTTAACCTCTCAGTCCTGGGGGCTCCCTCCCCGCACTGACTTGGGGGGACAAGTTGACGTTATCTACGTTTTATTGTCTTTTTTTTTTGTTGTTTAACATTTACCAAGTACATTTTCATCTGGTCCAGGTCCCAAGTGCTCTAGAGTGTGGCAGCCACTGTCCCCTGTTCACTCATTGTAGAGAAGATGCTGCCCTGCATTGGTGGAGAGCATTTCCCACCTTGGGAGTCCCTTATATGGAGGCAATCCCAGGTTTAGTCCCCGTCCCTCTCCGTACTATGAATGCAACAAAACATTGACATTTCAATATGCAAAGAATGGAAGAGAATATTGTATATGCAACTGTGAACCTGTAATAGAGACAGTTTTTACAAAGCTTATATTAAATGCAACGTTAGTAAGAAAATCAGGTGTCCTTGGTGCAGGGGCTTCCTAGCCTTGACTGCTTTCTCTTCTTTGCTCTTTTCTTGCCTGTTCTTGCTAAAATCAGATTGTGGGGGGAGGCTCCAGGCAGTGCTGGGGGAAGAGAAGTTGGCCAGAAGACATCACCTCTTTCCCCCAAATGCTGAGGCCTTCAAGTCGTGCCCTGCCTGTCAATCTGTAGTCAGAAAACATTTATTAAGCACCTGCTATGTGCCCAGCATGGTGCTGATCCCTCCCTGCCCTGACCCTTCAGCTTCAGACTTTCCTTCTCCCATGTCCTATCCAAACTTTCCCCTCTGCTACTCCTTCCTCACTAGCCAGAGAAATCTACTCTAGGGTCCTACAATAGTGGGCCATTTTAACAGGAGCCTTCTGGATACAGCTGGCATCTTAACCTGAATGTTCATATTCACATGGTATTTTCTGATTAGAGAGTTTGCATAGATTATCTCTAGGCAGTTCAGAGGTATAAGGGAGAGAATGCTGGATTTGGAGTCCGGACTCAGGAGGATCTCCAAGGAGTGTTCATTCATAGGTCTATGTCATCCCGGAGAAGTGTCCCCAGTGGAGTGCCCCAGGGATCTTCCTTCCCCCTGTGCTGCAAGCCTCCATGGTATGTTTTTCACCTTTTCGGCTAAGACAAAGCTGAAGAGGAGGGCTGAGAGGGGAGAGTGACAGAGTCGGTATCCTAGGGGACCTCCACGGGCCAGAACGCTGGCCTGAATCTGTTCAGATGGAATTGAATTGAGAGAAATGGCAGGTCCTCCACCTGGGGTAGAAAGAATTGAGTGGCACCAGCACAGGCTGGGGGAGGGCAGCCAGACTGCAGTTCCTGTGAGAAGCATCTGGGAGGTTTTGTTAAGCACAGGCTGAATGTTAATCCTACAATAATTCAAATGAGCTGAAAACGCCAGTGTGATCCAAGTGGCCTGCCCAGGGAGGTGGGAGTCCTGTGGCTCACCACCCCACTGGACCCCAGGCGGAAGGCTGGGAGCTCCTTAGGGCACACTGTAGTTCAGAAAGGATGTCGCTGAACTGAGAATCATCAGCTTGGTGAAGGCTCATGACATCGCAAGTGAGGATGGTGGAAGCAACTGGGGATGCTTAGCCTGGAAAAGAGATGGCTTGGGGAGGAGGGGAGGGAAACTCAGGAGAGCTGTTCTCAGTGCTGGAAAGACTACCAGGGACTAGGGATTGGGGCCCCCCAGGGTGGTGGGGGATGTGGAGAGGGAAAGGTGCCAGAGGCCACCAATGGCTCCTGCACAGGCCTTTTCTCAGCCCGGGTGTTAGCACCACCCTGCCCCAATCACCTTGCATTTACTTTTTAGGACTCTAATTTAATTTTATTTTCCATTCTGAATTTCTTGCCCACCCTCCCCCACCCGTTGAGAAAACAAGAAAAAGAAAACCTTCACAAAACATGGACAAGAAAACCAATTCCCACATTCGTCCAAAAAGATCGCATTTGCCACTGGCTTCTCTTTGTGCATGTTCCCGCTCATTAGAAAGGAAGGAAAGTTCCCTGAGGACCCCGACTGTTCATTTTTGTGTTTATGTTCCTAGTGCCTAGAACACACACACACACACACACACACACACACACACAGACACACACAGACACACACACTCCAGAGTCTGGTGCCTGGCATGTAGAAGGTACTTAAGGAGCCTGTTGACTTGAACAGTTAGGGCTTAGCCCAGGGCCTGGGATGTAGTCAACACTGCACAAATTTTTGTCATCTGTTGCCTATCCCAGAGTGGGAAATCTTGCCTCTATATTTGTTGGGTTCCCCATTTGTAGAGCAAGAGTTCTCCCTTTGGGATTCACAGGCCCCCAAGGGTTCGAGGCATAGGTTTCAGGGAGAGTCAATTCAGATGAGAAAAAATAAATGGCTTTGTCATTTTTACTAATCTTTGGTTTCCTCTGTCATCTCTGGATTGTGTTTCATGCATTTAGGAACATCTGAGGAGACCAGAGGTTTCATGAACCTGACTGCCCAAGGGGGTCCAAGACACAAAAAAGTGAAGAACCCCCAAGTTAGAGGTTTTCAAGGAAAGGGCAAATGAGATCTCATTTGTTGGAAAATTCTAGAAGGGATTCTGGTTTAGGAATAGGATGCACTGAGAGAGCCTCTGATGTCCCTTTCACTTCTAAAACGTTCTGGGGACAGCCCCTTAAAAATACCCCAGTGTTATTGGGGGTCACAGGACAATCAATCTGGAGCTGAAAGGGGCCTTATCTTGGAATCTGTAGAATCCAAAGCCTTCATTTTAAGGGTTGGGAAACTGAGGCCCAGGAGAGTTAAGTGGCCAAGGTTGTAAGTGACAGAGGTGGATTTGAACCCAGATTGTGGGACTTCAAGTTCAGTACTTGTTCTATGCTGCCTGCTACTCGCATCCCTAACCCTGAGTGGCTCTTGGTGAGTATAAACTTATAGAATTACTGGATTTTTGTACTGGAGGGAGTCAGCTCCTTTCTGTTTTACAGCTGAGTAAGTTGAGGCTCAGAAAGGATATGTGACTCCCTCCTGCTGGTTTGTGGCAATTCCTACTCCCATGGGGGTTCCTACTCCTTCATGCCTATGTTCGCCTGGGATGTAGAGACTGGAGTGCTGCTCCTGCCCCAAACAGGGTGGGGAGCAGGCTTCATTTGGAAGGCAGAACCCTTGCTTTGACTTGTACTTAGCTGGCATCAGGACCTCCTTGGAATAGGTCCTGAGTTGTTTGCTTAGAGTGCTTTCCCCTCCCCAGCCCTCCTGAGACAGATGGATCCGACTCGCAGAAATCCAGCTGAGAGATGCTAGAAACGTGTGCACTTTCCCAATGGAGCCAATTCTCTTTGTTTTTTAAAAAAGAAATTAGTGCCTTGCTCTTTGATGTTTGGAGGCTCAGGGGGCTGTGGGTCTGGCTTTTAGATTGGTTTAGTGACTGGCAAGGGAGACTGAGAGAGAGGGTGCCAGGCTTACCTTTCAGAGACAGTTGGTTTGGATAATTTGCAGACCTGATCTGGGGAGATGTGGCGGTGGTATCAGTAAATGAAGGAAAAGGCCTGAGGAGAGGAGCTGGTAAGCCAGGGATGATGGAGCACAGTGAAGACCTCATGTGGGTGCTGATCTGGAATGGAGTTCCATGAACCTTCCTTTTCACTGGTATAGTCAAACTGTGTGACTCCGGGCAAGTGACTTAACTTGTCTGTCTGAGTTTCAAAGTGGGGATAAAAATAGCACCCACCTCCAAGAGTGGTCAGGAGGATAAGATGAGATTTGTGAAGCATGGCCCCAAGATGGCTTGGCAGCGCAGCCTCAGACACTTGACACTTACTAGCTGCATGACCTTGGACAAGTCACTTAATCCCAATTGCCTTGCCTTTTCTCCTCCAAAAAACAAAAAAAATGTAAAATCAGCTTGAGGAAGCCAAGCCATGTCAGCCCTGTCTGACCATGTCCCCAGTGTGGCACATCCATGTGCTCTCACCTCTGCCTCTGGCGGGGGTGGGGTGGATTTCTCAGCTCTTCTCTAGAGGCGAACTTGGC
Source organism: Notamacropus eugenii (assembly GCF_028372415.1). Lineage (NCBI taxonomy): Eukaryota > Metazoa > Chordata > Mammalia > Diprotodontia > Macropodidae > Notamacropus > Notamacropus eugenii. The sequence continues at coordinate 478,261,589 of NC_092874.1, read as the reverse complement.
CAGGGTAATTCTGCAGGTATAAGCAGCTCTGCTGCTGAGCTGGGCATGTAAACCTCAGTGCCATCTCAAGGCCTGGGACTGGCCAGTTTAGAGGCTTAGAATATGGTGCTGATGAATTCAAGGGCACCCATTTGGGACAATTTATGTTTTCATTTTCATTTTTAAAAATCAGTTTTGGCTATTTTCTATTTCTGACATACAATAGTTATCCCCAGTATTCCCCTTTCTAGAGAATCATTTCAATAACAAATAATATTTTAAAGAGGAAAAAAACAGCCCAACTGATCCATACATTGAAAAAATCTGAAAACATGTTCCACGTGTAATCCCCATAGACCTCCCACCTACAGGAAGGAGTGGGCTGGAGGCATGCGCAATTCATTAAACTCCTTTTTTGGCAGGCATTTGTGCCTAGCCCTAGGCACAGGTACTCTCCATTGATCACTGGAAGGAGCTCAAGAAGCTAGAAATTGGGTGTATCCATCCTTACTGCTGTAGGCAAGAGCAGGGATTGGGGTGGGGGAAGAAAACTCCAGTCTCCATTGTGTTTAATCAAGAATTGGCATGATTTAGTGGGTAGAAAACTGGGGTTCAACTCAGGAAGATCTAGGATCTCTAGCCTCAGATACTAGCTAGCTGGAGTCCCTTAATCTCTCTCAGCATCAGTTTCCCAATCTGGAAAATGGGGATAATAATACCTGTAGAACCTACCTCACAGAATTGTGGGAATCATATGTGATAATGTGCTTTGTGAAAGCTAAAGCACTAATAACAGGATAGTTGTTAACTTTATTACTGCTACTAATGGAAGAGCTAAGTGCTATGGGAAAGATGGGCCCCACCATGAAGGCTGCTTGGTGAGCTGAGGACAGCGTGTCTGCCTTGCAAGAGGGAGAAGGACATGGTGTTCACCCCAAAGGTCAAGACCTTTGACGTGAGCTTGATGACCATCTGGAGCTGGTCACAATAGAAATCCATATTTGCTTGTATTTATGCGCTGTGAATTCTTCATGCACTTATGAGTCTGTGCAGATTTTCTCCCCTGATCAGATTGTGCCCCTTGAGAGCAGGGACTGTTTCCTTTCTGTCTGGTAGATCTGTGATTTCATTGGTTTAGGGAATTCTTGTGTTAGCCAACTGCAGGGGGACTCCTTTTCTGCAACTCTTGATTTTCAGACATTTCCCAGAGCTTTGAGAGTCAAAGGGCTTGTGGGGGAGTGCCACAGACAGGACGTGGTAGAGTTGGGGATTCACTCCGGGTCTTCCTGGCTTTCGGGCCACCTTTCTATCCATCCCACTACCCACACTGCCTCTGGCATGAGGCACCATAAAGCTTGTTGATTAATTGATTGGATTTTGTTCTTCTAAGTTACCGTGCACAAGGGCTTTGTTTGGGCTGGTTCCAAGAGAAGGATTCTGTTGTCTTGTACACAAAGACAAAGAGAAAGCAAAGAGGAGGCCCAACCATGGCCACACCAGCTTAGCCCTTGGTGAGCCTCACCAATCCAGGGCTTTTTTCTACTTGGTAAATGGGACACATTCAGAGGGCTGCACACTGTCAACAAGGTCTGCCATTATCCCAGAGGCCAAGTCAGCAGAAACCTGCCCTGTTTTCAGGGAAGCAGTTGGGGGTAGTGGGGAGAGCTGTGACATGGAGTCAGAGGAACTGGATTCTGGGCCTGGCTTTACTCCCTACTCACTTCTCTCTGAATATTAGTTTCTTAATCTGTAAAATAAGGGAAGTTGGATGTCAATGGGTTAGTAGAGTGTTAGCTTCAGATACACATTGTTATTATAAGTAGGTTTAGAAGTGTGTGGGAGATAAACATGTGAGACAGGGAGTATAGACAATTCTTTCCAGGAGTTTGAGTGTGAAAGGAAGGAGGGATATAGCATGAGGGGATGACAAAGTCAAGGGAAGATTTTTGATGGAAAGAAGACACTTGGACAGTTTAGGTCAGTATAGAAGGGGTTTTAAAAAAACACACCACAAAACACCCTTCATTCCTTGGGGGACAGAAGAGTAGACTTCTCCTAAGGTGGCCTTGATGACCTAGAAGCCAGCTGGGAGGATTCTATTGCTAGATCATACTGTAAGTGAGCATGAGTATTGTGTTTGGTGAAAGGTTGGCTCACTCATTTGGAAAACAAGTCCAAGCATTCTTGTGTCATGAAGCCCTTGGTGAAGAGGCATCTTGGGCATGGCCAGGTTGACGGGAGGCTAGGATACATTTTCAGGCAGCATCAGATATAAAGACAAAGTTCAAATAATCTCTTGCCTGATTTTTCGTTAGTATCCTGGTTAGTATCCTGTATGACCTTGGCCAAGTCACTTAACTTCTTAATACCTCAGGTAACTTGTCCATTAAAGCCTATGAACTCTCAGAATAAGGCTTTTAAGAGTAGAAAACAGGATGCAGGGGACTGCCAAGTTACAGAAGTTTGCTCATCTGTGTTTGTAGAGGGAGTGTCTGATACCAATGAAACCATAGATGGAACAATAAAAAATTCCATATTCTCAGCTTTGCTGATGAATGGACACTCATGGTAGAGAGTATAGGGAACATGTTTGGGGGGCGAATGATCCAGAGAATTATTTCAGTGCTTTATTCTCCATCTGTAGAAACATGGCTTATTTGTGCCCAAGGGGTATGAGTGTGAGTGTGTGTGTGTGTGTGTGTGTGTGTGTGTGTGTGTTGGAGAGAGAGAGAGAATAAACATTTAGTAAGCTCCTACTACATACTGGGTCTCGTGCTAAGCACTGAACATATGAAGGAGGCAAAAGACCACACCTGCCCTCAGGGACTTCCCAAGACACAGTGTATATGTTTGTCTGTATAGACGCATATGGATTCTACATATGTGTCTACTATGTGCAAGGCACTGGAGATACCAAGACAGAAGTGACAAGCAGCCTCTATCCTCAAATGACAATTTATATATATGTGTGTGTATTTATTCATATGTGTTTAGAAACATACATGCATATATGTACATACATATAATATGTCTCTACATATGTATAGATGCATATATATGGATTGTGTCCCACAGGTAAGAGAAATTCCCATAGTATTCCAAATCCTCTTTTCAGCCATTAGTTCTAACTTTTCCTTCACTGGCTGCCATTTTAAAAATGCTAATCCCTTTCTGCTCTGGAAGAAAGGGCAGAGGGAAGCTGGTTGAGATGCCTTCCCCACAGCTGGCTGCTTCATTCTTGGTGGGGTAAGACCAGGGGGCAGAAAGTCAAAGGATTCACACTGTATGTATCTCCTCACTCCTCCCTTAAGTCTGACATAGCAATCTGTGGTGTCCCCACAGGCTTCAGGGGTAGACCATTCTGGGGAGGCGAGGTAAAGCTGGCACTTTTCTCAGCCTGGGGCAGCGAAGTTAATCCTCTTGTTACCACAGTATGACTGTGAGAGGATCCTGATGGAGCTGTCCTCTAAATGAGGGAGTGCCCGGGCCCTCTGAACTCTTCAGAGGGAGGATGGACGACCAGGTGATTTCAAAGGTGTCCTGGCCTCACCTCTGGACTAGGCTCAGTCACCTGGGATGTCCCTTCCCAGCTGTCCTTTGTGATGCCATGGCTCAGCCCCAAGTCACATATTTCCTTTGACAAGACCGTTATTGGGGTCTTTTCTTCATGCTCCAGAGGATTCCACGTTGGTGATGATTTTGCAATGGCTTCTGCTGGAATTAAAGTAATTGTGAGTGGTTGTATTTCATGGAAATTACACTCAATGTTTCTAAGAAATATTTGGTCACCTTCTAATGAGGCACTGGAAGATTTGGCTGGCTGTGGTTAAAGCTCTTCTGTCTGGGTCAAAGCAAAATCTAGCAAG